>NC_045803.1:21900426-22200426 GCF_009873245.2 Balaenoptera musculus | reverse complement strand
TGTATCCATTCATCCAGTCTGTATCTTTTGGTTGGAGCATTTAATCCATTTACACTTAAGGTAATTATCGATATGTATATTCCTATTACCATTTTCTTAATTGTTTTGGGTTTGTTTTTGTAAGTCTTTTTTCCCCTTCCTCTTGTTCTCTTCTCCTGTGGTCTGATGACCATCTTAGTGTTGTGTTTGGGTTGCTTTTTCATTTATGTATGTGTATCTATTGTAGTTTTGTTGGTTTGCATTTCCCAGGAGGTTTTAATAAAGCAGTCTATATATATACAAATGCAATTCCCATTTCCTGCATTTGTACTCTTCTCTCCTCACTGTTGCTGGTTTTGATATCGTATTTGTGTATGGATGATTTCCCGCTTTCACTGTTTGTTTGTCTTTACCAGTGAGCTTTCCCATTTCTGATTTTCTTGCTTCTAGTTGTGGTTTGTTTTTTTTTGTTTTTTTTTTTCTTTTTGCCCTGCCTAGAGAAGTTCCCTTAGCATTTGTTGTAGGGTTGCTTTGATGGTGTTGAATTCTCTTAGCTTTTGCTTGTCTGTAAAGCTTTTGATTTCTCCATTGAATCTGAATGAGAGCCTTGCTGGGTAGAGTATTCTTGGTTGTAGGTTTTCCCCTTTCATAACTTTCAATATGTACTGCCACTCCCTTCTGACCTGCAGAGTTCTGCTGAAAAATCAGCTGATAACCTTATGGGGATTCCCTTGTATGTTATTGGTTGCTTTTCCCTTGTTGCTTTTAATATTTTTTCTTTGTATTTAATTTTTCTTAGTATGATTAATATGTGTCTTTACGTGTTCCTCCTGATCCTGTTGGAACTCTGTGCACTTCCTGGACTTGGGTGACTATTTCCTTTCCCATGTTTCAGAAGTTTTCAACTATAATCTCTTCACATATTTTCTCAGGCCCTTTCTCTTTCTCTTCTTCTTCTGGGACCCCTATAATTCGAATGTTGGTGTTTTTAATGTTGTTCCAGAGGTCTCTCAGACTGTCCTCATTTCTTTTCATTCTTTTTTATTTATTCTGTTCCACAGCAGTGATTTCCACCATTCTGTCTTCCAGCTCACTTATCAATTCTTCTGCCTCAATAATTGCATTATTGATTCCTTATAGAGTATTTTTCATTTCAGTTATTGTATTTTTCATCTCTGCTTGTTTGTTCTTTAGTTCTTCTGGGTCTTTGTTAAACATTTCTTGCTTCTTCTCAATCTGTGTCTCCATTCTTTTTCCAAGATCTTGGACCATCTTTATTATCATTACTCTGAATTCTTTTTCAGGTAGATTGCCTTTTCCTCTTCATTTAGTTGTTCTTTTAGGCTTTAATCTTGCTCCTTTGTCCACAACAGATTTCTCGGCCATCTCATTTTGTCTAACTTATTGTGTTCTTTGTCTCCTCTCTGTAGGCTGCAGGATCATAGCTCCTCTTCTTTCTGGTGTCTGCCCCAGGTGGGTGAGGTGGGTATTGAGTGGGGCCTCCCCTTTGCTCTGTGGTTGTCACCGCCCTGTCAGGGGCATCGTGTACTCCCTAGTTGTTGAAGTAAATGTCCCAAGATCTGTTTCTTAGCTATGTTTCTGATCTGCAGTGTAAAGTAGGTGGGATTGATAGAGTTTCTTCAGCAGTAATTTTACTGTGGTAACCTGAATTTAAGCTTATGAGATGCTCAAGCCCATTTCCTCTTACCTCTTCACACATCACACTTCAGCAAACAGTTGCTCCCATTCAAAGAAAGGAGAAGTTGGGGACAACTGCAGCAGTGGAGGAGGTGATGACCTCTTCGGTCAGGCTGGGGGCAGAGAAGGGAATGGCTAGCCTCAGCCTTGAATCACAGCAAAAGGAAACAGCACACCAATAAGAAGGCAGTGAGGAAGACCTCATAAAACTCCTATTTCTTTTTTTTTTTTCCTTGCCTAATTGCTCTGGCAGGACTTCCAATACTGTGTTGAATAGTAGTGGTAAGAGTGGGCATCCTTTTCTTCTTCCTGATCTTAGAGGAAAAGTTTACAGCTTTTTAACCTTGATTGTGACGTTAGCTGTGGGCTTGTCACATATGACCTTTATTATGTTGAGGTACATACCCTCTATACCCACTTTGTTGAGAGTTTTTATCATGAATGGATGTTGAATTTTGTCAAATGCTTTTTATGTATCTATTAAATGATTATATGATTTTTATCCTTCATTTTGTTAATGTGATATATATAATTGATTCATTTTTGGATTTTGAAACCACTCTTGCAGCCCCAGAATAAATCCCACTTGATTATGGTATATGATCCTTTTAATGTATTGTAGAATTTGTTTGGGATTTTTGCATCTAAGTTCATCAGGGATATTTTCTGCTCTTAGTCATAAGTGGTGACCCCAGCATGATTCCTTCCATTGGAAATGAGGAAGAGCCAAGCTAGTCCCATGCAAGGGAGCAACAGACCCAAGCAGCTTCTTTTCAACTCTCCAAGGGCAGAGCTAATTCTTACCTTGCTCCAAAGAGAAATGTGGTCTGAAAAGAGAAGAATCATTTGAAAAATCTAGCAGTTCATGCAGTGAGTCTGACGTCATGCTGACCAGTGTGTGAAATGGCCTAATGAGTGTGTGACATGTGCTGAAGTGGCCTCCCTGCGAGGATGATGGGCTTCCCAATGGATCAACTTCATCCTTAGATTCCCCCTACAGCCAAAGTGCACAGCTGCAGCCATCAGCTTTGCCCGTTCAGCCCCCTAGATAGAGCCTGTTTGTACAAACTGAACACTAAACAGAGAACTCGGTACTGCAGAGGCATGGCAAAGGTCTGCTGCCTCCTAAATAACTAAAGTGTAAAGTCTCATGGGATGGATACCCTGCATTTGCAGGGTTTTTGTTTAACAAAACTAGCCAGCGAAATGAAACTCTCATCAGCTAGAAACTTAAGCAAAAAGGACATCCAGCAGTCTTGTTGCCCAGGACTTTCCTGTAATTAGAGAGCAATGGAGAGGATGAAATGATCTGGGTAGAGGGATTCTCAGACCCAGGATTGAGGGTCAAACGAAAAGCAGAGACATGTGACATTTTCACGCAGCTTTGGGAAGACAGGGAGAAAGGAGAGAGAGAAAGAAAGAGGAGGTCAGAGGAGGAGGCAAGAATAAAAGAGGGAAGGGGAAAGAAGAAAGTGACCCAAAGGACACCAGGAAATGTGCATGCCTGCCCTGCCTGAGGTCCAAACTCGCCAACCCTATCAACCACTGGCCTACTGATGCGGCCCCCAGGGACCTCTGTCAGGAGAACAGTCTGTGGAGTCAGAGCTGAGGCAAGTCACTGAATCTCTTTGTCTCCATTTCCTTGTTTTTATCTCAAGGGCAATAATAATAATAACATATACCTCCTATCATGGTTATGAGATTCATTGAAGTGGTGTATGTTACATGTTTAGCACAGGGACTGGCTTACACTTAAATGCACAAGAACTGCCAACCCTCACCAATGCTGTCTGTCAGATGTGAGATAAAGCCTGGTGTCCCTGGAGTCCTCCACTCTTGCTGGGATGCAGCTCCCTTGGAAAAGCTGGTGTTTCCAGTGCCGGTGGTTGGTACCCCTGAACAAACGGCACCCAAGCTCAGGCTGCTTTCCCACATCTGTGTGCAAACCCCCCAGCAATTGTTCTCTATAGCAAGGTAGAGGGGCTGGGGTGGAAAGGCCAGAGACCAGAGACTGTGACTCCTGCCCCTTTCCCCGAGGAAATCCTGCTTTGCACCTGAACCAGCTGGTGACAGGGTGGTTAATGCTTCCTGCCAGGCAGGACAGCTTACTGATCTCTTGCTGTTTTCCTTGAGGTTAGAAGGGGAGCAGAGGTCCTGTTCCCTAGAGGCACTCTGGGAGGAAGACTGGACCCTGGGCCTCCCTGCCCTGCCTGTGTCCCTTTCCTAAATGTTGACACAAAGCCACAGGATGTCTAGGCATGAAGGGACATCACAGGCTGGGACAGGGCAGTCATCCTAGAGGTAATCATTGTGAAATCTGGAGCCTTGATGCCATGTGAGACCCAAGGCTTTCTGCATAACTCTTGCAGAATACATGGGAGGCAAGGATAATGTCTGAGGTTGACCTTCCCCTCTTCAAGATGGTGGATGCAGGGGCCTGCCAGGGTCAGGTTTAAGTTGATTTAAAGAAAATAAGAATTGTTACACTTATTGTGAGCTTGCAGTTGTGAACTATGGTTCATAGTGTTGCACATCCAACAACTGACCTCTCCCTCCACAGCCATCTTCAGTCCAACATGGTAGGGGCCAGGGCCACCTAGCTCATCTCCCCACTTCCTCTTTCTCTCCTCCAACCCATTCTCCATGTAACAGCCACAGTGGTACTTAAGAATGCATATCTGATTGTGCCTCTCCCCTGATAAGAACACGGAGGTCCACCCCTGCTCACCTGGCTCAGAGACCCTCCACTGTCAGCCCTACCTGAAACCCTCCCTCTCCACTCACCCCCTCCACCCCCTCCTCCTCTGCTCCACGCTCCAGCTGTCATCATCATCCTCATCATTATCATTGCCAACATTTATTGAGTTCTCACCACGTGCCAGGTTCTCTTCTACATATTGCATCACCTCGTTTAGTCTCCACCACTTATGAGTATCTTCCATTATCACCTTCACTGTGCTGATGAGCACACGGAGGCACAGGAAGGTTAAATTACTTGTCAGGGGTTACCCAGCCAGGAGCCCCAAATCTGTCCCTTACCCACCTTAGTAAATGGCACCACCAGGCACCCAGCACCTCAAGCCAGAAACCCAGGAAACCCATCCTTGATCTGTTTCTTTCCATCACCCTCCATATGTACTCCAACAGCAAGGCCTGTAGGTACTACCTTCAAAATGCCTCAAACCCACACACTTCTCGCTTTCCACTGCCCACCAGGCTGATCCAAACAACAATCACTTCTCACCAGAATGACTCCAATAGCTTCCTCACTGGGCTTGCCTGCTCTAACTCATGCCCTTCATGCATTTCATCTCCCTCTTCCCTTCTTTCCTTCCTTTTTTCCTTCCTCCTTATTTTCTCCTTCCTTGTTTTTTCCTGGCTTCCTTCTTTTCTCCCTTTCTCCCTCCAATCCTTTATTCTTTCTTTCTTTCTGTTTTAAAATGTATATTTTATTATTATTCAGGTACGTGAGGCCAAAATATCTGATGATTGCCATTAAAATAACAATCGGTTACATTTCCCAAGAGGAGAGGGCATGTCATGCCATGCAGGGCCACACGGGGAAGCAGTAGGGTCAGTCAGGAGGCAGGGCGAGTGAGGGAATAATGTGAACAAGAGCCTTTATTGTGAACTCCGTGGAAAAGAACAGAAGATGCAGGGTACGTAAGTTTGGGGTTGGCTAGTTTTAATAATTTCGGTGGGCTCTGGAGTGTAGAGGCTGTCCTTAGTTTCCTGGAAGCTGTTCCTGGGTGATGAGGGCAGGGTGATAGTGGCTCAGAATATGAAAGCCTGATAGACGAGGAGGTTGGGCTCTGGATTGAGGAACTGGCAGTCTCTCCGTGGTCAGCAAAGCCCCCAAATATCAAAGTATCAGAAATACAGAAAATGTAGAAAATTTAAAAGTCTTGATTAATACTCTTTCCTTTCTTCCTTTCTTGTTTCCTTTATTTTTTGTTTCAGAGCTTTTTAAATACAAATAACCTTCCCCAGGTACAGTTGAAGCCCATGCTCTACCCTTCCACTACAAAATGTCTTTCCTTCTCCATAAAAATATCCAGATGTTTTTAAAGTTTGAATAAATGATGTCATAGTATATGATATAAATGTGTGTGTAGAGTCTCCAAAATATACCTAAGAAGAGTACCAAAAGATAAAAATAGAGAGAATATGAGTAAAACAATGTTTCACTGAAGAGAGTTTTCCAAAATTGAAGAAAGTGCATCTTGAAGGGACAGCAGCATAAACAAAAATAAATCCACACCTGGACACCTCATAGTGAAGCCAGAGGGCATCACAGGCAGGAAGAAATATTTTAAAGGGCATCTGAAGGTAAATATTAACCACAAATGAGTGACCATTGATCAGAGACTGCTGACTAGTCTGGAAATATTTACCATAGGCAGTGTGATAATGTCAGCATAGACATAAAGGACACCTTAACGTCAGCTTAGAATTCTATGCCCAACTAAACTTTCCAGACCTTTGCTTAAAAAAAAAAAAAAAAAAAACTGCTGAAGGATATGCTTCAACCCAAGGAAACATGAATCTAGAGAGAAGACCGGGAAGGGAAAAACAGTAGTGAACATAAAAATTGGTAGAATATGTATGATGGTTAATTGCATGTGTCAACTTGACTGGATCCTGGGGTGTCCAGATATGAGGTTAAACATGATTTCTCGCTGTGTCTGTGAGGGTGTTTCTGGATGAGATTAACATTTGAATATTAGACTGAGTGGCCCACAGTGGGGAGGGTCGGGCCTCATCCAATCCATCAAGGGCCTGAATAGAACAAAAAGGTAGAGGAGGGGAGAGTGTGCACTCTCTGATTGATTTCTTGAGCTGGGACATCAGTCTTCTCCTGCCCTCAGGCTTGGGGCTTATACTACTGGTTCCCCCATTCTCAGACCAGGCTTTCCTAGGCCTCCAGCTTGCAGACTGCAGATCATGGGATTTCTCTGCCTTCTTTACCGTGTGAGTCAGTTCCTTATAATAAATACCTAGACGTAGATCTAGGCATGGCTACAGATATGTATCCTATTGGTTCTGTTTCTCTGGAGAACCCTGACTAGTATAATATGTTTAATTTATCAGTGACTGTTTAAAAAATCTATTTTCCCTAAGTTAGGAAAAGATAAAACTAAAACATGGACAAGGGGAAGGGATGTTCCATGAAGAGTTAAAGCACATTAAGGTCTGTTTAAGAAGAGGATGAAAATACACAAAATAACTTCAGAAAATTTATAGAAATAAAGAACAGATGAGCGCTTTCCAATTTTCACCATATAAGCCATGTTTTAAAAAACATCCTTGTACGTGTGTTTTGCATGTTTTGGAGACACAGATTCCAATCACATTCACAGTGAGGTTTGCCTATATAGGACCACACAGTATGTGAGTATATCTAGTCATCAGCAACAAAACATCCTTAGGGATTTAGTGTTTTCTGCTCTCTGTAAAATATAACTTCCATGGGGAAAATTAGATGCACGCTAATTAAGGGCACTCCTAAATTGGATCCCTCTTGAATGCATAGGTTCTATGGCAATGGTCAGAAACATCAGACAACAAGGTCCTACTGTATGGAACATAGGATTATATTCAATATCCTATAATAAACCATAATGGAAAAGAATATAACAAAAAATGCATATATATATATATATATATATATATATATATACACACACACACACACACACACACATATACATATATATATAACTGAATCACTTTGCTGTACAGCAGAAATTAACACAACATTGTAAATCAACTATTCAATAAAAAAAAGAAATGTCAGCCTAACGGTTATATATGGCCCACAGAGAAATTTTGTTTAGCTCATTCAGTTTAATCTTTTAAAAAATTATTTGCCAACACATAAAACAAAGGAAATTTCACATAGAAATCCATATTGCCATCTTCCCTTGGAAAACTGTGCTATTATATTTAGCAACCCTGATTCCCTGAGAGTCACCGGCCACAGGGCAAGGCTGACGGAAGGCAACCCTGGGGAAAGACTTTCACGCTCTTCTTTGTTTCAATCCATTTCTCAGCAGCCAGGCTCAGAGGGCATCTGAATGCGCCAGTGCTGTGGGGTCTATTGTATTCATAACCATTTTTATTTGACTATTTCCAAGCCTCCTCTCTGGAACTAGTTACTGTAAAACAATAGATAAGAGCCGCTATTCCCTCTTCTTTGGGAAGAAGTTCACCATCTGCATGGTCTTTGTGGATGCTCCCCATTCTGGGAGCGAACAGCTGCTTGGAACACACCCTCCCCCCAAGTTACATTGTGTTCTATGGCCGCTACGGGGCCCACATTCTCCCCCAGGGCTGAGAGAGACACTTCACTTTTCTGAAAATTACTGACTCACTTTGTTCAACCTTTGAGGTCTGGGTTAATATTAGAATTATTTAATTATTTGAAAAGATAGTATATTTGCCTGGTTGAAAATTTTAAGAATTATAAAATGATATTTAAAGAATTTTCTTTCTCCCATCCTTTCTACCATCTACCCAGGTTCTACACACCTCCCCCCCACCAAATAAATGGACAGTTATTACTTTTTGATGTATCTTTGTAGAGAATTTTTTAATCCGTATACATACAAAAGCAATGTACGGTCTCCCTCCATCTTTAACTCAAATGGTAGCATGCCTCACTTGTTTTCACATTTATTTAAAGTATACATGGAGAATTTTTCACATGGCTAAAGAGGGGACTCCTCATTGTTTTTCATAGTCACTGAAGATTCCATTGCATGGATGTTCACAATTATTCAACCCGACCCCAACTGATGAACTTTTAGGTTGTTTCCAGATGTTCGCTCTTACAAACACTGCTGCAACAAATAACCTTGAACGTACTGACTAATATAGTTGACATCTCATCAACTAGCAACTCTCCTGCAGAATCTAAACCAGCACAAATTCCCTGACCTTGTACCATAAAGAAACCTCATCTCCTCTATTGATCATCTGCTTCTCTCCATTCACAGAAACACCACCACACCACCACAGAATATCTAGACACTTGAAGTCTAAACAACGTAGAGACCTATTGCCTTTTATGCTCTCCAGTGACTCTTGCAGATTAAAAAAGAAAAACGATTTAATCCGTCTCTCTCCCTATGGCAGTGTTATAAAATGTGGGTTCAGGAGAACATGGAAAATTAGATGATTTTCTTATGTTAGTTGTCTTTTGAGTTATTAGCAGTATTAATATAGTACAATATGTACATAATTAACAAGCCTTCTGAATTTATTACGTGTACTTTTTCTTGTTCCTTTTAATTAGCCAGCACTCTAGTTGAAGGTGGCATAGTGACTCAAATGATGGCTAAATGTGTCAGTTGGTGACAAAATGCACTAACCTGCAGAGGGGAGAGAAGAAAATTCTAGAAATACCATAAGACTTTTTTATCCCATTAAATGCATAAAAGTTTCTCAATGTATTATTCATAGTATAACCATAGCACAAACAAAGCATGATTTATTGAGTATTTTAATATAGCCTGTTAATGCTATGCAATAAAGTCTATTCTAATATTTAATATGATCTGTGAATTTTGAACTTTTTTCAAGAATGATCTTGTAGTTTTAAACTAAATTAAATATAGTAGGTGACAAATGAGTCCCTTTGAGCTTCCTTGCAGGCAGTCTGGGCCTGTCAGAGCGGGCAGGTTCAGAAGATGGCTTCAGCTTTGGTGTTTAGACTGCTGTGGAGAAAAGGGTGATGTAGCTGTTATTCTGAGAAGTGTAGTGACTCTGGCAGCTCATCTACTCACAGTCAAGGCAGTTGTGAAGTCAAGGTCTTGGGCTCAGTTCCTGGATGGGTCCTGTAACCACCATCATGAACAATTATCTTTTGGTTGCCAGTGTTCATTCTTGTTCTTTTGGTAACAGTACATCCATGTAATTAAATCTCTCCCATTGGATGGAGCTTGGTGGGACTACTGATGTCCTGCTCTCCTCTAGGGGTGAGCATGTGACCCAAGTTAGGCAGTGGGAGCCTTCCTGTATCAGTCTGGTTAGGTATGATGATGCTACAGTAAGAAGCAATTCCAAATTCTCAGAGGCTGAATGTAACAAAGTTTATTTCTTTCTCAGGCCACATACCTGTCCCAGGTCAAAAGCGGGGCTTTGCTAACTGCAGTCCCTCAGTCCAGGTTAATTCAGCCTGCCTTTCAGTACCTGGTCTTATGATGGCAAAGGAACAAAAGAAAACTCTGCAGGGCCTTGTCTCAGTATAAATGCTCCAGGCTGGCACATGTCATTTCTGCTCTAAACCCATTGGCAAGAACAGCACATACAGCCCCAACCAACCACAAAGCGTCGAGAAGTAAAATGCTGTCACAATCATCCCAGGGGTAGAAAAGGAATATGTGGGCAATAGAACTGATGGCTGACTGCCACACTTCCTCTCTGCATTCTGAATTGTGAGCAGCGAGATAAAAAGAATACTTCTTTTTGGAATCTATTTATTCCGTAGAATAAACCAAAGAACAACCAAAGAACCCCAAGATATCCAGCTAAAAGTGCACGGTGGCTCCAGCCAGCCAACTTGTCATCATAGCTTGGTGTGGTCCTTCTGCCCCTCCCTCCAAGGCTGGTGCCACAGCCCTCTGAGAGCAGCAGCCAGGGCACTAACTGAGCAGGGGGACACCAGGGATGGCAGGGTTTGCCTGCAGGACACTGTTAGAATCCGTCCAAACCACCATGATCTACCTCCCACGGCTGCTGAGAAAATACCTTTCAGACACAGGGAGGTTCCTGCACAGACCTTGCTATAGAAATTGAAGAATATTTGAGCCAAAAGGGACCTCAGAAGTGAGCTTATCTGATCCCTGCCTGGTGGGTGAAGAGGGAAAGCACTTACCCAAGGTCACATGATTATTTAGTAGCAGAATCCCCAGCTCTCATCCTCAGTGGGTGTCCCATAGAGAAAAGTAGAAAACCAACAACAGGGACTTCCCTGGTGGTCTAGTGGCTAAGACTCCATGCTCCAGCAACTAAAGATCCTGCATGCCGCAACTAAAGATCCCACATGCCGCAACTGAAAACATCCCGCACACAGCAACGAAGTTCCCGTGTGCCGCAACTAAGACCCAGCGCAGCCAAATTAAAAAAAAAGAAAACCAACAATATCACCCATCTGACCATACCTGGGCTGCCCAGTGCCCAGGCAGGGGCCCAACAGGGTTCCTTGTGTTGTGTCCCCCTCTGGGTGAGCTGGTCCTACTTTGTTTTTTCCTTCCCTAAGAGAAGATCCAACGTGCGGCCACAGAGACCACCGGGCAGAACCTCTCTGCTAGGGAGCACCCCTGCTCCTGGAGGAGATACAGCGTGGCCACCAGGGCAGTGGAGGCAACTCTCCAGCCCTTCTCTGCTCTGGTTGGCTTTCTGCTGAGGGTGTTTACACACCTCTTGTCATCCCTTTGCTTATCCAAATTGCTCCTCCTCCAGGAAGCCCTAGGGCACTTGTCTACCTTACACTCATTTTAACTTCTCGAGTTTTCCAAAGTGCACCCCTTGAAGTATTCCTCAGAAAAGGGGTCCTGTGTAGGGTTGTCAGATAAAATGTAGGCTGCCCAGTGAAACTTGATTTCAGATAAACAATAATTAACTTTTGTAAATATGCTTATTTTTGTAAATATGTTTATTTTCTGTAGGACTTTTCAGAGGCATTAAATGACAATGAGCATTGCAAATTCCTGAGAGAATTTATGGTCTGCAGCATTCCCTCAGTTTACTGGATCACAGGGCTAAGTGTCTCAGATTAAGCAAATAAAAATACAAATAAAAGTTTGAATTTCTGATAAATTATTTTTTGGAAAAAAAATAATGCCCTAAACTTTGCATGAGACATACTTATAAAAAAATAATATCAGTTGTTTACCTGAAATTCAAATTTCACTGGTTATCTTGAATTTTATCTGGCAACCCTACTTAGAGGTTATACAGATGCCTGGTGTTTTGATAGGTGTGGGTTAGAGGCTCAAAAAATACATTTGTAAGAAAGACCCCAGGTGGGTAGGCCTGATCAGTCTAAGAGTAACGAAATAGAAGAGGAGTATGTGTGTGTGTGGTAGAGGTGGGGGGTGGGGTCTGAAGTGAGGGACTTCCCAGAAATCCAGAGCTTTGAATCCACATCTCCTAATGACTTTAGAATTACTGAAATCTCAGGCTCCTTTTCCCAATAATTTATTCCATGCAGACTTGGGCACAGTGCGTCTTTTAGGAGGCTGTTTGACAGTGCTTAACCGCTATCCACATTGTACCTGCTCATAACAAAAGGACAAGTCCCCATCTACCGTTCTGTAACTCAGAAATGCACAAGTTATACAACATCTGGAATCCACCCAAGGAAAAAAATGTCAGTCTACAAATCTAGAATGCTGGAGGCAGAAACCAGGTGCTCGGAATCTTTAAAATCACATTTCACTTTGCTACAATGCAGTTCTGTTCCCCTGTGGACGGCCAGATATGTTGGCTGGGAGAGATCCACTTTTGCGGTGCTGAGCCAAGGGGCCACACACCTCTTGGTTAGTACCTATCCAGGTTTAATACCTAATTACTGTCCTCACATTGCCTCTCAACACTCATTACCAGCACTCAGCAGTTCCTGCTAAGGTGATGGGATTTAAGATTAGGACAAAAGAATAGTCGTTTTTGTTTTCAAGTGCTGGTCTCCTTGGAACATTATCATTCAGCAGGATTGGGAGGCACAGTTTCACTTTCCTACTGAAGGCTCCTGAAAAATCAGACAAAGCATTAAGCATTTATAAATAAATTAAACTCTCCCTATGTGAGCAGAGGACCTCAGCCTGCTTGGTCTCTGTTTCATGCCTATGATGAATTTAGCTGTTCCTCTCCAACACCCAGGCCCAAAGCTGCCCTGACAAATGCACTCCAAGCTACAGTAATGCTGGATCCCAGAAGTGACGGGCTTCTTTGGATGACCAGATAGAAGCTGCGTTCCAGTTGGTCTGTCCAGTGCCCCAGGCCTATCCTGGGACTCTGTGGGAGGACTCTGTCATCTCTGGTTCCATCCAGCATCGAGTGAAGAGACTTTTCTTACTCATGATGGCCATTGTGGGTAAACCAGGTGGGATTATCTCCCCTGTCTGCCTGCTGAGTTACCTGCTTCCCAGGCAAGCAAGCAGAAAGGGAAGGATAGAGGAGAGAGGAAGGGGAAATGGAGAAAGGAAAGGGAAGGGAAGAGAGAGAGAGAGGGTGGGAAGAAGAAGGAGAGAAAGGCCATAGGGAAAGTAGGGGAGTGAGAATAGGAAGGGCACAGGCTAGAATATAATGGATAAGCGAGAATTTAAAGTCTTTATCAACTTACCGTGAATTCCAGATAGAGTGTTTGGACGCTACAATCATATTTCTTACTAGGAATTCATTTATGTAACAAATGTTCTACTCTCTGGGACACCTGCTAGGGATAGGGCACTGTTCTAGGGGCAACAGTTTGCATTCCAGTGAGGAGAGGCAAACAATGACAAACAAACAAGACAATTTCAGACAGCGTCACTGTTGCAAGGAAACAGCATGGTCATGTTATAGAGAATCAAGAGGGCAGGGAGATTTTAGATGGGAACAGTAGACAGGGGAGGCCACTTTAAGGAGGTGCCAGTGAGGGGAGAGCAGAATGATGAGAAAGAGCTAGCCATGCGAGGCAGGAAGGGAGAGGCTCACAAAAAGCCCCCCCCCCCCCGCCCCACTAGCTTCGTAAGTAGGACAGCGGGACAGAGGCCAACATGGCCGGAGAGTAATGAGCAAACGGACACATTACAAGGCAGGAGTCCAATCCTATGTAGGCTTGTAGGTGCTGACAAGGAGTTGAGATTGCATTAATTTGGGACAATCTGTAAAATGCTCTTGTGATCAGACATATATCGTTGGCCCTTCTTGACAGGAAAACATGGGGCTGTACAACGCAACCCCCAATCCAGGATTTGCTTCTGAATGGCCGTCATGGAGCAGAGAAGAGAGGCTCAGTGTAGCCCCAACATGTGTCTCTCCTCTGAGCTCCAACATCATCCTCGTGGAAGAGGGAAGGTTGATCTGAGGCATGTGTTATAGGAGACGAAACCCACACTTTTCCTTGCCTACATGACTGCTTCCAAATGGACATCAGGGGGCTGACTAGCTGCCCCAGCAAGACCTCAGACATGAGACAAAGAGAGTCCGTCCCTGTTGGGGTCATGATGACTGGACCAAGTTCTAGTTCTCATCTCAGGGGTCCTCATGCCTGGTGAAATCCTTCAGCTTTAGGGCACCAGGTCCCAAATGTTTGGTTCTCTTGGGTCAATTCATAGGAGGCTGATTGAGATCAGAATACCATTGTCTAGCATCGAGGACAACCCCACCTACTCTAAGGGTAGCTGGGAAAGCATGTGGGCATGGGAAGGCTGCCAGACAGCCCAGAGCCAGCCAAGAACTGGCAGCCTCACATGATTCAGTCAGTTCCAAATGGGCAAGAACCTACTCACCAGTAGAGTCCATCTCCTTGGTGGATGTGCCATCTCTACCCCAAACTGTGCTTCATAAATACCTGCATATCCACGTCGCCCAACCTCCTTTTTTATCATCCACCACAAGCACCATATCCTCCCAGGAAATATGTCCTGATGAGGAAAACACTGAATGTGGAGTCAGAAGCCTTGGGATTACCTTTGATATTCACCTCTTACTTGCCGTGTGATCTCAGACAAACCATTCACCCTCTCTGAGCCTCATTTTCCTCAATGATACATTGGGCCCAGCAATATCCACCTCACAGAACTGAGTATAAGGATTAGCACCAAATACAGTGTTTGGTCTCACAGAGAGTATTTTCTAAGTAACTGCAATGTTCTGCTTCAATATGGTGCCCATATTGGAGAGCCCTGAGAACACCCAGCCAAGGTGGCTCTAGGGTGCTGAGGATGAAACAAAGGGAAAGCAGAGGAAACCACCCAGGTGTGAGGGCTCCAGCTGGGAATCTGATTGCCATGGGGATTTCTGGAGACTGGGCAAAGAGAAATTTCACTCTTTTAAAGGAATCAGAATGTGCGGACACAAAGCCTCTTCTCCAGTAGAATTTATGAGTCCAGCAGGCCCCTGGCCAAGACAGGCAACTCATTCTGGGGGAAATTAAGTGTCAAATGCATTCAGGCACCCACTGGCAGAGTTTTACAGTCATTCTGGCTCTTGATCTTAGCTTCCTTGTCAAAACATTGACTTTCTTCTTCAGCTCCTAACAAGGCAAGAATCAGGCAATGCTGATGAGTAATGCATCTCTTAACACCTCTGCTTGAGAAGATGAGACACCTCAAACTCCGGCTCTATTGGAGTTTGGGGGCAGTAATATGACACTGAAGTCATTTGCTCCTTGTCACGCCAGGAGAACTTTATGGCTTTTCAGTCTGGCCAAAGACTTTCCCCAGATGAATCAAGTTTCCAGAGTTGAGATGTCTAATATCATACTCTGGATGAGAGAAGAGATATATGGGCAGATCCATCACATAAGCCACATGTCCCTGCAGAAACAGGAGCAAGAAAGTCAGGGAATTGTTAGCAAAGCTGTGCAGAATGGCTCCGAACCAGTGGACAGCCGCAGATCCCAGCTCAGCACCGCAGGTAATTACTGAAGGTCACAGAACACACAGTCTTCGAGCAATTGTTCTCATCTGGGTCCCCCTCAAAGCAGAACCCAGACAAAGACCTAGGTGCTGGTAGTTGATTTGGGAGGTGATCCCAGGGAACAGGAGTGAGGGAGCAGGAGGAGAGCCAATAAAAGGGGGCGCTAAGGAGCTGGTCATCACTGTGGGCATTGAGGACGCAGTCCTGCTGAGACCTTCTGAAGAATTTGCTGGAATGGACTTCAGAAGTGCTCCTTTGAAGGATGGGAGGTTGGGGCATTTATTCCCTACACCTGTCCCCTGTTGGAAGAGGTTTGTTCCTGAGCGTGTCAACCCTCCCGCCTTTGCAGGCTGTGCCTATGCTTGGGCTGATCGCCCCCATAGCTTCAATGAGAGCTCCATGTCAGAAAAGCAGAGATTCCACAAGGCCTGCTTGAGGAGGGATTCTGGTGTTGGAACACTGACCATGTGCCTGGCACTGTACACTACAGCTATGTTGACGCCAGCTGGGCCCAAGAATGTGGCACCGGACACAAGTCACCTGTGGTAGTACCTGTACTCCCCACCATGCTGAGCATCACATGAGGGCAGGGGACAAAGAGAAAACCATTGCACAGCTGCATCAACTTCCAGGAAAATCTGGGATAGATGGGTGACCCACAGGACCCCAGCTCAGCAGCCCAAGTTCTAACGGAGTAACAAGAAGAGAAGATGCTGTTATTGAAAACAAAAATTGACTGTAGTGGCTACACTACTCTAAGAAATAGGTCAAGTTCTTCTTAGGGGTAGATGGCCTTTCAGTTTAGAAAAATACTTCAGAGAATTTTTCTGTGTGTGTGAAAATATAGGTCCCAGGGCACAGTGGGGAGGAGAAAGAAAGAACGAAGCTCTGTTGTAAGCAGAATTTTTGTCTCATTTGTTTGAAAAGGCTTTGGGATGGGGAGACGAAAAGATGGGGCTGAGGAGATAAAGGGGGGCTCCAGTCAAATGGCAGAGAGGGATTGGACCTGGAAAGGAAGACAGCCAGAGAGATACAACCTGCAGAGGAACTGTCAGGCAAGGTACGACAGCCACAGCTAATGAAATACCACTTGACTCTGTTGCCCATTCGGTAAGATGCTAGTATTCCTTTCTCATGTCGCTAAACCTTCAGCATGGAACATCTCAGCCTCTTGTCAGTAGTGCTTTGGAGAAGAAAGAAAGAAGATCATTTGGGGTGATCTAAGGTAGAGAGAGAACAAGAGCTGTGGGAAAGAGATAGAATGGAGAACAAAACTCAGCAGGGATGAGTGTCCAGGGATTGTCCCTGAAGAATTCTTGGAGAAGTTGGGAAGGCACCAGACATCTCACAGTTTGGTGAATGGTTTGAAGTTAAAGAAAACCATGCCCCATAAGCCCAAAGAACACGATTTGAATGAGTTTGGCACTCAGTTACCATGACCAAACACCCAGCTGTGCCAGGCCCCCTGCTGGACACAGGGAGTTCAGAGGTGACAGGGTGTGGCCCCTGCCCTCAGATGGCTCCAACGTCCTGGGGTGTCCCAGTTGTCAGCAACCAACCTGGCTGGGCAATGCCCTGAGGGCCAGGCGGAAGGCTAAATAAACCCTGACCAGAGAGCTCACGGAAGATCCCCAGCAGAGGGGGCACTAGGACGCTGACTGGAATAAAGAGAAACATTTTGATAGGTGGAGAGTGGGACAGAAGAAACTGCGTGAGCAAAGGAATGAGAATGTTGTCTGGGGAGGAAATTCTCTTACGGGGTTCTTCCACGGTCACCAGTGACACACAGATGTCTCCTTCCGAATCAGTCAGGGACCTGGGGTCAGAGGCATATCCAAAGAGTCCTTGAGGAGAGCTTAATGAAGGGACTGCTCATGGAGGGGAGGGTTAAAGGGAACCACGAGGGATGTGGGAACACACACTAGGTGACAACAGTGTCACCACTTGCGCTGCTGTGGAAGAGGTCTCAGGAAGGAGCTGCAGTTTTTCCACAGAGGAACTCAGCCTGCTGAGGAGGAAGCAAACACTGGATCTCTCCAATCCCCTCTAGTGCTGCCAAACCCAGCTGGAAGCCAGAAGCCACGAGAGCCTGGCCCGTGCTGTCCTACAGACCGAGACTATGGTCAAGTGTGGGGCCAGAGGGCCTTGCTAACAAATTGGCCACCTGTCTTCTCCAAGTTGTCCAAAGTGGGCTGGCCTCACACACTGGGGTTTCAGAGAGGTGCTCAGCAGACTCGTAGATGCAGGAGAGACTGTGTTGGCCGCCTCACGCTGCTATGGCTTTGCCTGACTCCTGATCACTCAGGAGGGCTCAGCAATGAACCCATAGATTGTGCTGGTAGACAAAAAACTGGGTCTATGACAGGAAAATAAACCTGTGACACGCACAGATTCCAGATGGCCTAGCATTTTAGAAGTCAACAGCGTATTTTAAAATCAACTGGACATTCTATTGGAAGCCAACACAGCAGCCCACTAGCTGGGAGGCTGCACCTGAGGAGCTAAGCTTGTGAGCAAACTGGGGGCTGTCTCACACCCAGAATCAGCTCGGGGCTTATCTCGGATTACGCTCTCCTAGAAGAAGCCTCTGAGATGGCAATTTGTGGCAGCTGATTTGTCAAGGAAGGAGAAACAAGTGAGGGTGAGAGAGAGGAGGGCAGGGAAAGCGGGAGAAGCTAAGCCTGTGTGAGGTCCTGGCCACAGCCTGAACCCCTGGGGAGCTCTGTGTGACTTGCCAGGCTACAACAGCGAAAGGTGGTGCTGATGCTAGAATTTCCTGACTTCTTTGACTGCAAAAGAATCCATTGCAAGAGACTGGAGCTTGTCCTAGAAAGTTATCTCCCTCCCCTCCCCCACCACCATCATCACTCAGGAGAGGTAACCAGAAGTATTTTGTTACAACACAATCTTTACTCAGGAATTCACTCAAAAATGCACATCGCAATCACTCAAAATTTGCTGAATTAAAAAAAGAGAATGACTTAGTAGGGCATCCCTAAAATATAAAGTGACTTCTTAAATACCTAAATACAGATGATGTCTACAAAGACCAAAATGTGTGAAAATTCTACCAAAACTGGGCTGAAGTTTGCTTCTGTGTTTTGCATTTAAAAAGGATTTGCTAAGAAAATTGATAGTTTAACAAAGACAACAGGATGACAGTTAACCCACTTAAAAGAGAAGCTCAGATCCTGGTCCTGGGGCTGATCTCATTCAGCAGACGTCTCCTACTCAGGACAGGGCTACAGGGGGCTAGTGGATCAATGACCTTGAGGAGCATTGCAGAGTGATTGAAGAGTTCAAGCCTGCCTCTTAGAATGGCTGGTGCATAAAGGCCACTCTGACTAAAGTTGAGCACTCAAAACTGTGAATAATGAGGGAGATTTGCTGGTTCGGCAGCAGGAACCAGAGGTATTTAGGGTCTGGTGGCCAACAGCGCACTAATGACAGTGATCAGAAGAGCAGTTTTACTGATAGGTCCTACTTAGGATTTTACTTAATCCCAAGATATGGGACAGCCTTGGGCATATGTTGAAGTGAAACGGGCAGAAGGGCCCCCCTACTGTAACCCTTCTGCATGTTGTCAATGAAGTACAAAGAAGGAATATGTGCATTTCTATTTAGCTCATCAGATTGGCTGTATTAAACTGCAGATTTACTGTAACCAGGCCTTGGATATTGCCTACTACTTAAAATGAATTGCTACCAAAATGTTCAGAGAAGACCATAGATGAAGCATATTGACTATGTTTCTTCTTTAAGTAATAGTTAAGGGCAGTAACAATGACAGAGCAGCCAAGTAGATATTTTCCCACCCATTATTAATAACATCCCCTCAACCGACTGATGGATGGCCATCTCTGTGATGGAGTGCCGTCAGCACTCGCCCTGTGGAGGATCTGTTACTGGGAGGGCTTGCAAGATATTTGATTTGAGAGGTGTCTGGCTGCTGATTGTTGAGGGGGGCCTGGGAGAAACACAGCAGTGTGAGCACCAGGACCACAAAAAGAGAAGACGAATACAGTTCTTTTGTACTTCCCCTTCCTCCTCCCACTCCTGGTAGAGCCAGAGAGAGGCAAGCAGGGAAGAACCATGGAGGTCACGCCATCTGCATGCAGGTTCCTAGTCACTAAAGCCACAGAGAAACATGGACTCGGGAGATGGCGCTCTATGCACCTGTCAGTTTCAGGTAAGGAGGCTCTGTTCCACACAGTCACTCAGGATCCAGGCTGATGGAGCCTCCACCATCTTGCAGCTGCTTCATCTGGAAGGGCAGCCTCCAGGGGCTGCCAGAATGGAAGCAGAAAGTAAGAAAGCAGTCTAAGGGTTTTCACTGCCTCAGCCCATGAATGGCATGTGCTCCTTTGCTCGCATTTCTGGCCAAAACTAGTCACGTAGCTCTGCCCGAGGAAACTGGGAAGTGATATACCCAGAGTAAAGTGGTTTGCACAGGTTGCCCCACTTCCTCACCTCCCATTCCATCTTCAGTTGCTCCATTGTGGGCTGGTCTCCACCACTCACACCACCACAGCCTCCTTACTCCCAAGGCCAATGGTCATTTTCACATTCCTCAGTCTCTGAGCAGCATTAGTCCCCCATATTCTAGCCTGCTCTGAGCTCCCACGATGCCTCGTTCTCTTGGTCCCTCTCCTCTCTCACACTGCTCTGTGAGTTTCTCCTCACCCAGCCCACCTCTAAATGTTGATGTTTTCTCAGGACAGGTCTTGGCCCTATTGTTTTATCACAGCTTTAGATGCATCTATATGCTACAGCTCGGACACGGACCCCAGCACAGCCATCTTGAGAGATCCCTCTACACTTTTGGATTCAGCTCCTTACTTGACATCACACAAGGACATTGCACAAGAGATGCAAGTCTCCTACATCTGAGTCAAAGGGTCCAAATCAGAAATTTAGGAGTGGTGCATTCTTTTTTTTTTTTTTTTACATATCATTTACATTTATTCACAACTATTTA
Source organism: Balaenoptera musculus (assembly GCF_009873245.2). Lineage (NCBI taxonomy): Eukaryota > Metazoa > Chordata > Mammalia > Artiodactyla > Balaenopteridae > Balaenoptera > Balaenoptera musculus. The sequence goes on along the minus strand of NC_045803.1, from coordinate 22,180,142 downwards.
CATAGCATTTACATTACTTAATTGTAAGTAATTTTTTTAACATCTTTATTGGAGTATAATTGCTTAACACTGGTGTGTTAGTTTCTGCTTTATAACAAAGTGAATCAGTTATACATATACATATGTCCCCATATCCCTTCCCTCTTGCATCTCCTTCCCTTCCACCCTCCCTATCCCACCCCTCTAGGTGGTCACAAAGCACAGAGCTGATCTCCCTGTGCTATGCGGCTGCTTCCCACTAGCTATCTATTTTACGTTTGGTAGTGTATATATGTCCATGCCACTCTCTCACCTTGTCCCAGGTTACCCCTCCCCCTCCCCATATCCTCAAGTCCATTCTCTAGTAGGTCTGTGTCTTTATTCCCGTCTTGCCCCTAGGTTCTTCATGACCATTCTTTTTTTTTTTAGATTCCATATATATGTGTTAGCATACGGTATTTGTTTTTCTCTTTCTGACTTACCTCACCCTGTATGACAGATTCTAGGTCCATCCACCTCACGACAAATAACTCAGTTTTGTTTCTTTTTATGGCTGAGTAATATTCCATTGTATATATTTGCCACATCTTTATCCATTCATCTGTCAATGGACACTTAGGTTGATGCCATGTCCTGGCTATTGTAAATAGAGCTGCAATGAACATTGTGGTACATGACTCTTTTTGAATTATGGTTTTCTCAGAGTATATGCCCAGTAGTGGGATTGCTGGGTCGTATGGTAGTTCTATTTTTAGTTTTTTAAGGAACCTCCATACTGTTCTCCATAGTGGCTGTATCAATTTACATTCCCACCAACAGTGCAAGAGGGTTCCCTTTTCTCCACACCCTCTCCAGCATTTGTTGTTTGTAGATTTTCTGATGATGCCCATTCTAACTGCTGTGAGGTGATACCTCATTGTAGTTTTGATTTGCATTTCTCTAATAATTAGTGATGTTGAGCAGCTTTTCATGTGCTTCGTGGCCATCTGTATATCTTCTTTGGAGAGATGTCTATTTAGGTCTTCTGCCCATTTTTGGATTGGGGTGTTTGTTTCTTTAATATTGAGCTGCATGAGCTGTTTATATATTTTGGAGATTAATCCTTTGTCCGTTGATTCATTTGCAAATATTTTCTCCCATTCTGAGGGTTGTCTTTTCGTCTTGCTTATGGTTTCCTTTGCTGTGCAAAAGTTTTGAAGTTTCATTAGGTCCCATTTGTTTATTTTTCTTTTTATTGCCATTTCTCTAGGAGGTGGGTCAAAAAGGATCCTGCTGTGATTTATGTCATAGAGTGTTCTGCCTATGTTGTCCTCTAAGAGTTTGATAGTGTCTGGCCTTACATTTAGGTCTTCAATCCATTTTGAGTTTATTTTTGTGTATGGTGTTATGGAGTGTTCTAATTTCATTCTCTTACATGTAGCTGTCCAGTTTTCCCAGCAGGAGTGGTGCATTCATAATAGCTCCCTTTTTCTCAGCCCTAAATATAAACCATCCATATGTCCTGTCAGTTCAACCTCCAAAATAGATCTTGTATCCATAGACCTTGTCCTGTCCGTACCGCTGCTCTCTCAGCTCCTACACCCAGGTCTGGAGGCACAGGTGGCACACTGGCTCCTCATGAAGCACTCTCCCAGCAGCACCCAGGTTTCTCTTTAAAAGGCAAACCAGATCATGTCACTCCCTGCTTAAATCCCTCACCTGCTTTTTATTGCTTCCCACTTCGCAAGAATCAAGCCGGAGCCCCTCACCACAGCCCATGTGGCCCATGTGGCCTGGTCCCTGCCGCCCTCCCCCACCCACACGCGTGGGGGCCTGACCCATCTTTGGACACAGTCCCTTTCCCTGAATGCATTGTTCTGTCCTTGGGTGTGGCTGGCTCCTCTGGCCTTCAGATCTCGGCTGAGATGTCGCCCCCTTGGTGACACACAGGGGCATTAAGGAGGATGACCGTGTCTTCTCACAGCTACAAAGTGCACGGCACCAGCAACACTCACTCCACCTGGAGATGCAGCATCTTGTCACGTGGTGGTGGACTCACAGCCACCAGCCTCTACCACCAGAGCAGGGCAGTGGGCCAGAGCCCCTGGGCGCCTCTCTGACATGAAAAAAGGGTCTTTGACTACCCTCCTGCAATCCACCTGCCAAGTCACATAATGTCCCTGTGCCCTGATTCCTCCCAGGATTTGCCTGCCCTGTGTTTGAACCTGAACGCTTGCCCCTAGTGCCAAGAATTGTTTTTCTCTCAGGACTGCAAGACCTGGTTTCCCACTGACTGGAAAGGCCAGGATTTGGAAATCGAGGTAAAAAATAAATTTCACCTTTTACTCAGCTTTTAGGTGGTCCGAGGAGAAACTCTGTGTTGGGATAAACATCTTGTTTGCAACAGTGTGGCAACCTTTCGTATGTAGGGCATTTCTGAGTACATAAATCAAATGTTCACTCAGAAAGATGCCCAAAACCAGCTCCCGGGGATGTCCTGGGTTCCTCGCCCACACCTGCAGATGCGAGGCAGCTGCCACATGGTCCCAAGAGCACTGTCCGCTTGCTGCCAGCCTTGCCCGCAGACTAGATGTCAGCTCCCGGTGTCAGGAAGCTTCCCCAGAAGCTTAGACTTGCTTCCTGAGATGCGCCAGCAGGGGCTGCAGCTCCGCCCTAGAAGGCTTCAGGCAAACTGGCATTCCCAGGACTCAGCTCCCCAGGGACAAGGCATCTCCAAGGCCAACAGGGGCACTATCAGCAGGGTGGGCATCCTCAGAGCTGAGCAGACACCACCCATTTGTTCTTCCCTCCTACACTTGGAGAAGCAGGTGATGCAGACCAGGCGAGCCCGAGCCTGGAGCACAGGGCACGGGGGGCAGAGCATCTGAGGGGTCCAGCCCTCGAGGGTGTTAGCCCCTGCCAGCTTCCTGGCTCCCACCTTCCTGTCCTCTGGAAAAAGCACTGGTTTCCTTCGGGAACCTCCCCTCCCTTACTCCCCTAGGGTGGGCACATGTCCCAAGACAGGCCATCAAGGCTAGTCATCCCTTGGCCACCAACACTCAGAGGATAGGTACTTGCTCTCAGGACAGAAATTTTCTCTAAATTGAAATCTGTAGCAGGTGGCAATTAAGGCTGGAACTGCCAGTATACATCCCATGGAGGGAACTCACCTGCACAGGAAGGCAACAGAGAGGAGGTGGGAGCCAAGAGATGGGAAGAACCGAGTCCTGACCCATCACTCATGTCCCCAGAGCCAGCCAAGCCTGGCAGTATTTTGGTGACATGTGCCAACCCACTCCTTCCTTCTGCTGGGTGTCCAGACCCCTTCTACCCAAATAGCGCTTCTTGTATGCAGGGCAAACCGGTCTTACGCCAAGGCAGGCAGGAGCGTGAGCTGGGCAGACAGGGGAGTCTAGGTGTGAGGCCTTGGGCCTGGTGTAGGAAAGACCCACAGAGAGTGAAGCCAGGGCGGGCAGGCAGGATCTTGAGGCGGGAGCAACAGCCTGAATCCCCGGCTGGGGCCTCAGGTGTGTGGCCAGGACCTTGCACCCCGGCTGGGGCCTCAGGTGTGTGGCCAGGACCTTGCACCCCGGCTGGGGCTGGATGACCTGACTTGGAAGGGCACTGAGGCTGCTCAGACCACATGCCCATCCTCTGGCCTCTGAGCTGCAGGAACTGGCTGGGGCAGCAAGTCTTCACGTTCCTGAGCACCACTGGGAGTGACACAGGTAGAACTGCCTCTAGGTCCCCCAAACCATCTCCCAAATCCCCCTAACCCCAGATGTACATTCTTCCCTTTATCCCCCTGCTCACGCTGGACTCCTTCCAAGTGCCTCCATCCTCTTTCCATCCATCTCATGGTCCCCCATCCTTCAAGGCCTGGCTGGAGTGCCCGCTTTTCTGGGAAGCCTCCTCTGACTGGCACAGCCCAGGGAGTCCTTATGATCTATGTCACTGGGTCACTGGAATGATCACCAGAAAGTGCATAGTCCACACTGGATTAGAGTCTCTCCTAAGCTGGTTTAGGCTAGCCACCCTTTCCCCACAGCAAGTGCCCATGGCTAGCCAGCCAGGACCAGAGATGATTTGTGTTTAAAGGAGGAGCAGTTCTGATCGTTCAGGGAGAAGTCTGTGGGCAGGTCTAGAATCATTCCCAGGCTTTTTCATTCTGTAAAATATTACATCTTGGAAGCAAGTTGCACTGAGTGAGGCAGGGCAGAGAGGAAAGAGTGCACCCACTGGAGTCAGGCAGGCCTGAGTTTGAACCCTGGTTCTGCCACTAGCTACCCGTGTGACCTGGGCAGGTCACTTGGCATCTCTGAGCCCAGCTTCTCATCTGTGAAATGAGGATAATAGTGACTTTATCATAGGTTGAAATGAGAGAGCCTGGCATGAACATGGTAGGTACCAAATAAATGCTTGGGTTTTTACTACTACTACTGGGAAACAGTATAGGATAGTGAATAAAATAATAATAACCATACCTAACCATCACTGAATAGGTTCTATGTGCCTGGCACTATGTTAAATGTTTCACATTGTAGCCCCACTTAATCCTCACTGCAATCTTATAATCAATTTCTTATTATCTCCAGGATGCAGATGAGAGACCTGAAGCTGAGAGTCATGCCCAAATTCAAACCCCTAATGATGGCAGAGCTGGTTCCAACCCTGAGCCAGCACCCCACCCATCCTCTATTCGGTGGCCAAGTGTAACCACAGGGCCACCACTGCAGTGGTGCGGTGGTTAAGAACCTTAAGTCCACATCGCAGCTCTGACATTCACTAGTGAATTCCTTAATCTCTTGGTGCCTCAGATGTTTTCATTTTCCATCTATAAACTGGAGATAATAATACTACATTTCATTGAATTTAAGATACAAATTGAATGTAAGATGCAACATTATTTACATACCACTAGAAAAGAAAAAATGCCTAACATGGGGTATTCAGTAGGAGTCCCCCACATAAAGCCAGAACATCAAAGGTCAGCCCTTCTGTATTAGTCAGGGTTCTACAGAGAAGCAGGATATATAGAGAGATTTGTTTGTTTGTTTGTTTGTTTTATGGAACTGGTACACATGCTTATGGAAACTGAGAAGTCCCATGATCTGCCGTTTGCAAGCTGGAAACCCCGGAAAGCCGGTGATGTAATTTCGTCTGAGTCCTAAAGCCTGAGAGTGGGCGGCCATGGGTATAAGTCCTGGTCTGAGCCTGAACACCTGAGAGTTAGGGGTGCCAATGTCCAAGGGCAGAAGATGGATGTCCCAGCTCCAGCAGAGGGAGTGAATTCGCCCTTCCTCCACCTTTTTGTTCTATTCAGATCCTCAATAGATTGGATTATGCCCACCCACACTGGAGAAGGTGATCTTCTTTACTCAGTCTACCTATTCAGACGCTAATCTCTTCCAGAGACATCCTCACAGACACACCCAGAAATAATGTTCTGCCAGCTATCTGGACACTCCTTAGCCCAGTTGAGCTGACAGGTAGAGTTAACCATCATACCCTCCATGTGTGAATACATGAGAAATAAACCCACTCAATAGAAAGAGTGGCAAACAGACTTGCTTGTCTCAACCTCGGCACCAGATAAAGGTAGGAAAAAACTTCTCTCCTGAGAGTTTGAACCATAAGCTGGTCTTCAGGCAGGTCTGAAGTTTGAATTGACACTACCCGGTGTAGTCCAGAAGAGCTGAAACAGAGAGCTTCATTTAAAGAGAACTCGATCTACTTAATACTCTGTGATGGCCTATATGGGAAAAGAATCTAAAAAGGAGTGGATGTATGTATCTGTATAACAGATTCACTTTGCTATACACCTGAAAGTAACACAACATTGTAAATCAATTATATCCCAATAAAAAAATTTTTTTAACATTAAAACAAAATAAATAAAGAGAACTCGAGTTTGTAGTGCCTCAGCTAGTGGAAGAAACAAATGCAAATTCATTCTCTTGGAATTAGACCTCATCCCAGGGCAACAGCAAGTGTACGCTGTTGAGAAGAGTTAACATCCAGCCTAATAATTTCAGAAATGTCCAAAGGTGGAAAGAATATATGTTGTACAGTCATTAAAAGGTGGTAATAGCTAGCTATAAAACAATGCTAGCCATTGTAAAAAAGTATCCCCAAGTCTCAGTGGTTTAACATAATAGACGTTTGTCTCTTTCTCAAGTAAAGCCCAAGGCAAGAGTTCTGAATGAAGGGTGTTCACCTCCAGTGCTGACTCAGGGAGCCAGGCTCAATCCATCCTGTGGCTCCACCTGGCTTCCGTGGTCTCCAGGAAGGGGTGAGAGGTGGAGGAAAGTACCTGGGTGATACCTGTCACCTTCACCCACTGTGCATTGAGCAGAATTCAGTCACATGGTCATGCCTAATTTCAGGGGGGCTGGGAAATGTGAGCTAGCTGTGTGCCTGGGAGGAAGCAAAAAGAGATTTAGTGAACAGGCAGCTGACCCTTGCCATCCTTCCTCATGGGACCCTTTGAATACTCTTAGGAAAGAGCTGTTAGCCTCAGTAGATTAGAATCATGCCTGACACCACATAGGAACTCAGTCAGTGACTGCTCTAGTTATGATTAATAAAAACATCTTTGATTTATCAAAGCAATGTAGTTTTGAAGATAGTGTACACTTAACAAAAGAAGGCCCCCTTGGTGTTCCCTTGTGACTTCCCATAGTCAGTTTCAAATAGGGATTTGAATTTCAAAAAAAATGTTCTGTTTGCAGGGACATACTTACGGTAGGAGGCTAATATTTGTATTCACAAATATTGCATTCTTTAAAACCAGTCATCCTCCAATTCTGTTTCAGCAGAAAAGCATGATGCTTATAAGTGTGAGTTCTAGAATTAATGTCAGGCTGGGTTTGACGTTTACCACTCCACCATTTACCCAGCTCCACCATTTACCACTTCTGCGACCTTGAGCTAACCCCATGGCTCTCACTAAGCTTTGGTTTCTGTAACCACGACCTAGTAACGGTGCAGCTACCTCAGAGATTGTTGTTGACAATTACCACAGACAGTAAAAGTGATGTGCACAGCACAGTGCGGGACACGCAGGGGCTCAGCAAGTGTGGCTGTGCTTTTTCTTGTTGACACTGGTACTAATGCCCTGGACGCCTTTTCTTTAAGCCCCATCTTAGCAGCCATGGTTAGAGTCAGGTAGAGGCCTGTGCGCTCCCCAAAGTCTCAATACAAATATACACTGAATAACTGAGCAAACGGAAAATAAATGAGGCTCTCATTTGGACATCTTCACCAAATGGGGGTCCACACCGTTAAATCTCCACTTTTAACAACTCTATGAATAGTTTTATGGTTAAAAATCATTCAAAGAGTTATAGAAGCCTTCATGTGAAACCTCACATCACTCCTTATTCTCACTGGCCACTGGGGCCGGCATTGGCCAAGTCCATCCGGTTTCTTTTTCTTAGTGTCTAGCTGAGGCCCACAGAGATGAACAAATGCCTCATCTTTATAACCAGATGTAAAATGAAGCTCCATCCTCTCTGAATGCAAAACCCACAGCTTAATAGATGGACGACCACACGTTGCAATAGCATCAGGAATAATTTTTGAGCTCTGAACATTCAGTGTTTGGTTATGGCTCCAGAAGACATTTCAACCATAGATCCTGGGACAGGAGCCAGAAGTGCTGCCCTGCAGAATCCAATAGGAAAGAGTCACTGGCAGCTGGTAGCCCTTCTTTATTCTCAGAGCCTTGTTGGAGGTGGTGGGGCTGACTCCACCCCTAGTTCCAGACAGGCTCAAGCCACCCACATGCACCCCACCATGATGATTGGTCAGGGGTGGGTGAAGGACCCAATTAGAGCCAAGCTGTGCTAATCCCGGAAACTCGCTGGAGCAGTTAGGAGAGAGAACCTTGCTCTGCCCTGCTGGAGGGGCCGCATCTGTGGCAGCCGTCTCTTCTCCTGTCCAGAGCAGTGACAGAATGGCTCCCATACAGAGGGAGTCGAATCCAGAGATGAAGGAAGGAGGGATGGAGGGGGGGGAGAGAGAATGGGAGAGACAGAAAGAGAGAGACAGATAGACCTGGTCCAAATAACACTGAGTCCCTCATCCAGATGAGCCTGGGCTACATGGACTTCCCTGTTAAGTGACCCAGTAAGTTTTCTTGGAGGCATCTGTTGAGTTTTCTGCCCCTTGCCTGGAAGGAGTCTTGCCTGGTCTGGTGCAGGGATTTTGCTGATTACATTGGCTCTTGCACCTTCAGCTATCCTGAGCCCCCCTCCTATCCAAGCACCTGCCCATCTCTCTACTCACATCACCAGAACCAAGTATAAGGCATGTACTGTGAGCCTGGCACTGTGCAAGTTCTGGGGGATGCAGAATTCTCATTGCCCCTGCTCTGAAGGAGCTCAGTACCCTGATTAAAAGACAAGTACAAGCAGTGCACTGAAAGCAGAGCCAGAGCTGTGCACAGGATACCACCGGGGCAGAGGAGGCCCTTGGAATCCAGACTGGGGGTCAGGGAAGGCTTCCTAAAGGAGGTGACATTGACCTACATTTAAGAATATATGGGAGTTGTGCTGGGAGATGGCGGAAGCCCAGGACAGAGGCACACCGGTGAGCGCCATCCCAAAGTAGGCCCCTCTTCTGGCTGAGTGTCTGTAACTGATGCCCCAATCCTGTAGGCCTCCTGTTTGATTCCCTCTGAGTTTCTTGGAGTCTGCCTGGTCTCCCCAGATATGTCCTCCGAGATTCCTGAGCCTAGGTGCATATAGTGTATTTGAGAGATGGAAAGGCAGCCGCATGCTCAGAAGATGCCCAAGCTGTGGGCTCTCCGGCACTCCACAGACACCAGCTCTGAGAGTTAGGAGTTTAGTCCCCAGCGAGGGGCAAGCCTCTCCTTGCCTGCTTCACAACTCTTGACTCTTTTCCTCTCTTTCTTTTTTTTTTTTTTTCTAAAAGCTACATTTTTTTTTTAATCAGTCATCAATTTTATACACATCACTGTATACATGTCAATCCCAATCGCCCAATTCAGCACACCACCATCCCCACCCCACCGCAGTTTTCCCCCCTTGGTGTCCATACGTTTGTTCTCTACATCTGTGTCTCAATTTCTGCCCTGCAACCGGTTCATCTGTACCATTCTTCTAGGTTCCACATACATGCGTTAATATACGATATTTGTTTTTCTCTTTCTGACTTACTTCACTCTGTATGACAGTCTCTAGATCCATCCACGTCTCAACAAATGACTCAACTTTGTTCCTTTTTATGGCTGAGTAGTATTCCATTGTATATATGTACCACAACTTCTTTATCCATTCGTCTGTCGATGGGCATTTAGGTTGCTTCCATGACCTAGCTATTGTAAATAGTGCTGCAATGAACATTGGGGTGCATCTGTCTTTTTGAATTACGGTTTTCTCTGGGTATATGCCCAGTAGTGGGATTGCTGGGTCATATGGTAGTTCTATTTTTAGTTTTTTAAGGAACCTCCATAATGTTCTCCATAGTGGCTGTATCAATTTACATTCCCATGAACAGTGCAAGAGGGTTCCCTTTTCTCCACACCCTCTCCAGCATTTGTTGTTTGTAGATTTTCTAATGATGCCCATTCTAACTGGTGTGAGGTGATACCTCATTGTAGTTTTGATTTGCATTTCTCTAATAATTAGTGATGTTGAGCAGCTTTTCATGTGCTTCGTGGCCAACTGTATGTCTTCTTTGGAGAGATGTCTATTTAGGTCTTCTGCCCATTTTTGGATTGGGTTGTTTGTTTCTTTACTATTGAGCTGCATGAGCTGTTTATATATTTTGGAGATTAATCCTTTGTCCATTGATTCATTTGCAAATATTTTCTCCCACTCTGAGGGTTGTCTTTTCATCTTGTTTATGGTTTCCTTTGCTGTGCAAATGCTTTGAAGTTTCATTAGGTCCCATGTGTTTATTTTTGTTTTTATTTCCTTTACTCTAGGAGGTGGATCAAAAAAGATCTTGCTGTGATTTATGTCAAAGAGTGTTCTTCCTAAGTTTTCCTCTAAGAGTTTTATAGTGTCCAGTCTTAAATTTAGGTCTCTAATCCATTTTGAGTTTATTTTTGTGTATGGTGTTAGGGAGTATTCTAATTTCATTCTTTTACATATAGCTGTGCAGTTTTCCCAGCACCACTTATTGAAGAGACTTTCTTTTCTCCATTGTATATCTTTGCCTCCTTTGTCATAGATTAGTTGACCATAGGTGCGTGGGTTTATCTCTGGGCTTTATATCTTGTTCCATTGATCTATGTTTCTGTTTTTGTGCCAATACCATATTGTCTTGATTACTGTAGCTTTGTAATATAGTCTGAAGTCAGGGAGTCTGATTCCTCCAGCTCCGTTTATTTCCCTTAAGACTGCTTTGGCTATTCGGGGTCTTTTGTGTCTCCATACAAATTTTAAGATGATTTGTTCTAGTTCTGTAAAAAATACCATTGGTAATTTGGTAGAGATTGCATTGAATCTGTAGATTGCTTTGGGTAGTATAGTCATTTTCACAATATTGATTCTTCCAATCCAAGAACATGGTATATCTCTCCATCTGTTGGTATCATCTTTAATTTCTTTCATCAGTGTCTTATAGTTTTCTACATACAAGTCTTTTGTCCCCCTAGGTAGGTTTATTCCTATGTATTTTATTCTTTTTGTTGCAAGTGTAAATGGGAGTGTTTCCATAATTTCTCTTTCAGATTTTTCATCATTAGTGTATAGGAATGCAAGAGATTTCTGTGCATTAATTTTGTATCCTGCAGCTTTACCAAATTCATTAATTAGCTCTAGTAGTTTTCTGGTGGCAGTTTTAGGATACTCTATGTATAGTATCATGTCATCTGCAAACAGTGACAGTTTTACTTCTTCTTTTCCAATTTGTATTCCTTTTATTTCTTTTTCTTCTCTGATTGCCGTGGCTAGGACTTCCAGAACTATGTTGAATAACAGTGGTGAGAGTGGACATCCTTGTCTTGTTCCTGATCTTAGAGGAAATGCTTTCAGTTTTTCACCATTGAGAATGATGTTTGCCGTGGGTTTGTTGTATATGGCCTTTATTATGTTGAGATAGGTTCCCTCTATGCCCACTTTCTGGAGAGTTTTTATCAGAAATGGGTGTTGAATTTTGTCAAAAGCTTTTTCTGCATCTATTGAGATGATCGTATGGTTTTTATTCTTCAATTTGTTAATATGGTGTATCACATTGATTGATTTGCGTATATTGAAGAATCCTTGCATCCCTGGGATAAATCCCACTTGATCATGGTGTATGATCCTTTTAATGTGTTGTTGGATTCTGTTTGCTAGTATTTTGTTGAAGATTTTTGCATCTATATTCATCAGTGATATTGGTCTGTAATTTTCTTTTTTTGTACTGTCTTTGTCTGGTTTTGGTATCAGGGTGATGGTGGCCTCACAGAATGAGTTTGGGAGTGTTCCTTCCTGTGCAATTTTTTGGAAGAGTTTGAGAAGGATGGGTGTTAGCTCTTCTCTAAATGTTTGATAGAATTCACCTGTGAAGCCATCTGGTCCTGGACTTTTGTTTGTTGGAAGATTTTTAATCACAGTTTCAATTTCATTACTTGTGATTGGTCTGTTCATATTTTCTGTTTCTTCCTGGTTCAGTCTTGGAAGGTTATACCTTTCTAAGAATTTGTCCATTTCTTCCAGGTTGTCCATTTTATTGGCATAGAGTTGCTTGTAGTAGTCTCTTAGGATGCTTTGTATTTCTGCGGTGTCTGTTGTAATTTCTCCTTTTGCATTTCTGATTTTATTGATTTGAGTCCTCTCCCTCTTTTTCTTGATGAGTCTGGCTAATGGCTTATCAATTTTGTTTATCTTCTCAAAGAACCAGCTATTAGTTTTATTGATCTTTGCTATTGTTTTCTTTGTTTCTATTTCATTTATTTCCGCTCTGATCTTTATGATTTCTTTCCTTCTGCTAACTTTGGGTTTTGTTTGTTCTTCTTTCTCTAGTTGCTTTAGGTGTAAGGTTAGATTGTTTACTTGAGATTTTTTTGTTTCTTTAGGTAGGCTTGTATAGCTATAAACTTCCCTCTTAGAACTGCTTTTGCTGCATCCCATAGGTTTTGGATCGTCGTGTTTTCATTGTCATTTGTCCCTAGGTATTTTTTGATTTCCTCTTTGGTTTCTTCAGTGATCTCTTGGTTATTTAGTAATGTATTGTTTAGCCTCCATGTGTTTGTGTTTTTTACATTGTTTTCCCTGTAATTGATTTCTAATCTCATAGCGTTGTGGTCAGAAAAGATGCTAAGATCCTATGTTGGGTGCATATATATTTATAATTGTTACATCTTCTTCTTGGATTGACCCCTTGATCATTATGTAGTGTCCTTCCTTGTCTCTTGTAACATTCTTTATTTTAAAGTCTATTTTATCTGATATGAGTATAGCTACTCCAGCTTTCTTTTGATTTCCATTCGCATGGAATATCTTTTTCCATCCTCTCACTTTCAGTCTGTATGTGTCCCTAGGGTTAAAGTGGGTCTCTTGTAGACAGCATATATATGGGTCTTGTTTTTGTATCCATTCAGCAAGCCTGTGTCTTTTGGTTGGAGCATTTAATCCATTCACGTTTAAGGTAATTATCGATATGTATGTTCCTATGACCATTTTCTTAATTGTTTTGGGTTTGTTTTTGTAGGTCCTTTTCTTCTCTTGTGTTTCCCACTTAGAGAAGTTCCTTTAGCATTTGTTGTAGAGCTGGTTTGGTGGTGCTGAATTCTCTTAGCTTTTCCTTGTCTGTAAAGCTTTTGATTTCTCCATCAAATCTGAATGAGATCCTTGCCGGGTAGAGTAATCTTGGTTGTAGGTTCTTCCCTTTCATCACTTTAAGTATATCATGCCACTCCCTTCTGGCTTGTAGAGTTTCTGCTGAGAAATCAGCTGTTAACCTTATGGGAGTTCCCTTGTATGTTTTTTGTCATTTTTCCCTTGCTGCTTTCAATAATTTTTCTTTGTCTTTAATTTTTGCCAGTTTGATTACTATGTGTCTCGGCGTGTTTCTCCTTGGGTTTATCCTGTATGGGACTCGCTGTGCTTCCTGGACTTGGGTGGCTATTTCCTTTCCCATGTTAGGGAAGTTTTCGACTATAATCTCTTGAAATATTTTCACTGGTCCTTTCTCTCTCTCTTCTCCTTCTGGGACCCCTATAATGTAAATGTTGTTGCATTTAATGTTGTCCCAGAGGTCTCTTAGGCTGTCTTCATTTCTTTTCATTCTTTTTTCTTTAGTCTGTTCCACAGCAGTGAATTCCACCATTCTGTCTTCCAGATCACTTATCCGTTCTTCTGCCTCAGTTATTCTGCTATTGATTCCTTCTAGTGTAGTTTTCATTTCAGTTATTGTATTGTTCATCTCTGTTTGTTTGTTCTTTAATTCTTCTAGGTCTTTGTTAGTCATTTCTTGCATCTTCTCGATCTTTGCCTCCATTCTTATTCCGAGGTCCTGGATCATCTTCACTATCATTATTCTGAATTCTTTTTCTGGAAGGTTGCCTATCTCCACTTCATTTAGTTGTTTTTCTGGGGTTTTTTCTTGTTCCTTCATCTGGTATATAGCCCTCTGCCTTTTCATCTTGTCTATCTTTCTGTGAATGTGGTTTTTGTTCCACAGGCTGCAGGATTGTAGTTTTTCTTGCTTCTGCTGTCTGCCCTCTGGTGGTTGAGGCCATCTAAGAGGCTTGATGGGAGGTTCTGGTATATATTTAAGAGGCAGCTCTGTGTCATGGAGAAAAAGCAGGCTTGGAGAGCAAACACATCAGTGCTGGATGTGACATTCTCTAACTCTCTCTCTGGGCTTCCGTTTCGACCGCGACGATGACGACGTTGCTCTGGAGGGCACAGAGCCACTTCTTCCACAAATCGGTGGAGGGGACGTGCGAAGGCGCCCAGCATCTTTTGAAAATGCCTTTTCCTCTCTTTCAATCAGAAATCCAAAATGTACCGAGTTAATGGAATAAACAACCATGTGCCTGCCATCCACGATTAACAAAAGAAAATGTGCTCTCGATTTTGCTAAAAATAATGTCCTGTGGAAGAAATAAAACTTTACAGTTTTCATTAAAATGCCTCCCCCTGCAACCATTTTCACATTTTTATAACTATTTTAATTTTACTTTGGTGAAGGTTATGAGAGATGCCTAGGCCTAACTTTAAAGGGATGGATGGATGGATAGATAGATAGATAGATAGATAGATAGATAGATAGATAGATAGATAGATAGATAGACAGACAGTCAACAAATACATTGCCTTGTGCGTCTTTTAATTTATATAAATGCTATCACAACTTATTTCTCAGCCTACTTCTTCTGTCAACATTAACTTTTCAAGATAGGTTCATGCTGCCACAACTGCTGTATGTCCAATACTTGAATATACCATAATTCCTGAGTCCATTGTCGCATCAAGAGCCATTAGGTCGTTTCTTTTCTTTTCGCTGTCACAAACAATGCTACAAGCAATGCCCTTCTGCATGTGTATGGGAGACAGTCTGGGACACAATATGAAAAGCAAATGTCTGGGTAATAGAGGACGCACATTTTCAATTTTATCAGATGTTGCCGGAGTACTGCTGAAAGTTTTCCCTCTCACCAGCTGTGCAAGTTTTCCTGCTTCTCTACTTCTCCATACTTGGGATGAATCATCAGACTTTTTGAGTCTTGCCAACTGGATGTGTATAAAAACAGAATAGAACATTTTCATTTTACTTTGTCTTCCACTGATAAGTAATGAGGCTAAGCAGTTTTCATTTACCTTTGGCCATTAATGGTTTCTCTTTGTTGAAACTCCAGATCTTAACCTTTCCCCACTTTTCTACTGGGTTATTTGTCCTTTGCCAACACAATTCACTTGCAGGACTTGTTGACATGTATTGGGCACAACTCCCTCATCTGTATAGCAATTGTCTTCCTCTATTCTGGCCGTAAACTGGGTTTATGCTGTCTCTTGCCAAAGAAATTGTGTGCATGTATATGAGCGTGCATGCGTGTGCATGTGTGTAACAGTAATAGTAATAGTATTAGTTGTCACAGAGTAATCTTTTCCTTTATAAGCTGTGCTTTTTGTGCCTCATCTAAAAAGTCTTCTTCTACCCTGAGATGATGAAGACCTGATCCTCTATTACCTTCTCAAGGTTACAAAGTTCTGCTTTTCATATTTGGACCTTAATCCATCTGGAGTTTGTTTATAGGATGAGGTAAGAATCTAATTTTAATTTTTTTCCTCTAGGAAAGCTAAGTGCCTCTTTTTCCCCTGATCTGTCATACCATCTCCATCATAAACCAAGTTCTCATAAATGCTTGGATCTGTTTCTAGGCCAGGGATTGGCAAATGTTTTCTATAAAGAGCCAAAGCCTAAATATTTTAGGCTTTGCTGGCGCTATGGCCTCAGTCACAAAGACTCACCTATGCCATTGCAGGGTGAACACTGCCATGAACAATACAGAAGTGAATGAGCATGGCCGCTCAGCTAGTCAACTGATATATTTATCTTGGAGGCAATATCACACTCTCAACACTTATTATAACTTCATAATGTGTCTTGATATCTGATAGAAAAAGTACCACCCCTTTTCTCTTCATTTTTAGATTTATCGTGATTATTCTTGGGCTTTAATTCTTCCAAGTAGATTTTGGAAGTGATATTGACAAATTACATAAAATTTTGTATTGGATTTTTTATTAGAGTTACATTGAATTTCTAGATTAATGGTAGGGGGGGCGTCCATCTTTACCATACATGTTTGTGCATTCAACAAACCTTTGCTTAGGGGCACACAGCATTCCTCTACCTGGCATGTCTGGTTCAGGTGGTGTCACCACCTTCCCCATCATGTAAGCCAGAAAACTCAAAGTTATCCTCCACCCTTCCCTCTCCCTTCACCTAACCAGTCAGGTAGGTTTCTTGTTTCTGGCATCTTCTCTGCCTCTCCCTTTGATAACTGCCATCACCTCAGTGGGTCTTCCTCCAGGCTTCCCCCATCCATTTCATCTCCACTATGCCCCACACAGCTCTCTCTTGTCACCCACATGCCATTTGCCAGGACAAAGGGCACCGTCCTTAGCACGACTCATAGGCCCTTCTTCTGCTTTCTGTTTCATTCCACCCCTCATCACCCCTACCTACCACCTCTGTGGCACCTGATGCCCCAGCCATGCTGCCCCAGCAGCTCCCCAAGTACCCCACCCTCTCTCACCTGGAACCTCCCCCCCCCACTTTCACCCTTCGATTTCTAGTCAGGAGCCAGCTCAAGTATCCTCATCTTTATGAGCCCCACCCTAACCTCGCCCCATCGCTCTGCACCCAGCACTGACTTCAGTCACTATACATGTTAGGGAACCCCTGACTGAAACTGCCTGCCCTGGCCGGCACAATAATAACCACTTGCATGAGGTGTTTTGCAACAGGAGGTTCCGATAAGGAACATGGAACTGACAAGCTGCTGCCAACTGGAAGAATTCGGGAGAGGCCAGAGGAGGGAGGAGACGCCAGCCCATAATATGTCCTGCCAAACTCCCAGAAACCCTTGCTCTGGAATCCATCTTGGCTGAGAGATGCAAGCCACCAGGAAGGGTCCTGAGTCAGACCAAATATGGGCCAAGCAAGATGATTGGCCAGAGACAACCCAGAAGGCTAACTCTACCACCATACAACCTGAAACTGCTAGCCACGTGGCAGAGCAGTTCTCCTGATTTCCCTTACCCTGCTGCTCTCCACTGAAGCACCCCTCTCCAATAAAGTCTTTTGCTTTGTCAGCACAGGTGTCTCCTAGGACAATTCATTTCTGAGTGTTAGACAAGAGCCCATTCTCAGGTCCTGGAAGGGGGTCCCGCTTCTGGTAACATACACACCCCCCAGGAGACAGTGGGCTCTGTGAGGGTAGGCAGGCATCCTATCTGACTTAGTCACGGCAGAACCCACAGCAGGAGCCCCAAGACCTGGCGTGCTGAAGGCACTGATCAGCAGTGGTTGCATAAATGAATGAAAGGACAGACGTCGTGAGTGGGCAGCACACAGATCAGGCCCAGAGAGCAGGTGTCCACGTGCCAGGTGCAAACATGCATTCCCCCAGGGATGAGGCTGCAGGAGGGTGCAGCCCCGCCTTCTGTGCAACCCGCCTTCTCTGCAACCCGCCGACCTCTCCCTCGAGCCCTTGAGTGAGGGCACTGCCCAGGGAGCTGACGGGGCAGAGATGAAGCAGCCGCGAAGGACAAGCCACGACACAAATGCAAATGCACGCCCTCCTCCCCTCCCTCTGCTTTCACAGCTTTCACACCTCCCTCTCAGACAGATAAAAAGCAAAAGGTTGCTTCCATGTCCTGGCAATTGTAAACAGAGTTGCAATGAACATATACACACTACCAAACGTAAAATAGATAGCTAGTGGGAAGCAGCCGCATAGCACAGGGAGGTCAGCTCGGTGCTTTGTGACCACCTAGAAGGGTGGGATAGGGAGGGTGGGAGGGAGGGAGATGCAAGAGGGAAGAGATATGGGAACATATGTATATGTATAACTGATTCACTTTGTTATAAAGAAGAAGCTAACACACCATTGTAAAGCAATTATACTCCAATAAAGATGTTAAATAAATAAATAAATAAATAAATAAATAAATAAATAAATAAATAAATAATTTTAAAAAAGGAAAAGGTGCCAGTGAGGACTGAGCCCCTCTGGGTAAAAAAGCAGCAGCAAAGTGACAAATGTCATGTGGGTTTAAGCAAAGTCCCCCACGGTCACAAACCCACAGGGAAATAAGCCTGACAAATGCACGGCCCTGCTCCTTGCAAACTTTTCCTTTGAGATAACTTCACCCTGAAAAGGGAAAAAGAAGGAAAAGATTTTAAAAGCAAAGTTTCTGTCTGCAAACCAAATGGGCTGAATTTTTATAGGCTCGTTTGGAAGAGCATAAAAAATCCAGTTATCAGCGAGCCTCTCCCTCCCAGAGCCTCAGAGGGGTGTGAAGGGACCGCTTGGAATCTAAGCTCCTCTGCTTTCCTCTCCCACCCCAGAGCTGAGCCTGCCCTCCTCTGCCCCCTCCCCTGCCCTGGGGCTGCTGAGCCCAGGAGGGAGGGTTCCCGTCACAGGGCTAAGGCTTCTGGGAGCCTGTGGAGGGCACTGGGGGAAGGCAGGGAGCACCCCACCTCTAAGGAAACTCCTGAGCATTAAATGCACTAATCGTAGCCTCCTCCACTGAGCCTTCACTATGTGCCAGCACTGCCCAAAACCCTCTGAGGGAGGCATTATTATCATGCCCCGTTTTCCAGATGAGGAAACTGAGGCAGAGAGACATTAAGATCGCACAGCTTAGAAGTGGAGGATTCCAACACAGGCAGTCTGGCTCCAAAGCCCACTGCAGTAGATGCTGTGGGTCTCACTCAGCTTCTCTTTGCCAGACCTGGCACTGGTCCCCAGCTGCTGGCTGCTGTGATCATGAGCTGCTAAAGGCTCACAGCTACCCCTTTCCCAGAGAATCCACCTAGCCCTGGATGGATAAAGAAGATGTGGCACATATATACAATGGAATATTACTCAGCCATAAAAAGAAACAAAATTGAGTTATTTATAGTGAGATGGCTGGACCTAGAGTCTGTCATACAGAGTGAAGTAAGTCAGAAAGAGAAAAACAAATACCGTATGCTAACGCATATATATGGAATCTAAAAAAAAAAAAAAAAAAAGGTTGTGCAATTCCTTTTTGATCAAGTCTGTGTACAGAAAAGAGAGAGGGGAAAGTCTCAAACCCACTCCTCCCTGCATTCTGGGTGCTTGGCTAGAGTCAAGGCACGGAGAGGGGTATTCAAGAAAATATTATTTATGACACTTGTTAAAGAACTTACTTTATTCAGGACCATAGTGATAGATGTAGGGACTGTTACAATGGGGTTTTGCAGTGGGGGAGAGAGATTGGCCTCAACGCCAAATACAACAAGAGAAAGTGGGAATTTATAGCCAAGGAGCTGGTGGGGGTCAGTGGATGGAATATGGCTAAGAGGAAACATCAGAGGTAAGGGGAATTTGGGTTAAACCAACTTAACAGGATTCTTGCTAAAGGCAGCCCATGGCAATCAGACATCACTGGGGGAGGATAGGGGATGAGGAACCAGATCAGATATCGAGGGTGTAAGATTCTGGCTTAAGCAACTAAGCGGGATTTTTGCTAAAATTGGTCAATACAAAGATGAACACGGAAGCCTGAAGGTCAGGGCCTAGTTGAGAAGAGAGTTCAGAGGAGCCTGACCGGAGTTTAGTGAAGGAGAAAATCTTTGTCAGAGGTCAGCCCCTCCCAACCACCTGGACTGAGAGTGAGGGACGTGTGACTCCAAGAAAAGTCACCAAAAAGAGGAGAAATGGGTGCTGAGCAGGAAGGGAAATGAGATGCTTACTGCTGGCACACAGGAGGAGGCTTCAGAGGATGCATGAAGAGGCAGAAGGGGAATCTGAGAGAATCCCAGACCAGCTCCACCACCTTCTCTTCAGCCAAGGGAGAGAGCCTTGTTCCCAAGTCACACCTGATCTTTCTGAAATCACCCACCACCCCAGCGGCCAAGCCACATGCTTCCTTGATGGTAAAACTGAGTGGTTGAACATCTTTATCTGAGTTGGTTGGAGGAAGGAAACAGTACTCTCAATTCAGCTGGATTTCTCTTAATTCAGCAATTCTGTCTGCTATGCCACTATGTCCAGGCACAGGTCAGAGGACACAAAAGTGGCTTTTAGGAGATGGAGCCACAAAGACCTGAGGCTGAGTGTTGACCTCACAGGGCCCAGAACCCAGGAGGAGAATGGAGCCGGGATCAAATGGGCACAGCTAGAGGAAGCATGAGCCATTCCGGTGAGACTCAGACACAGACAGGTGGGGCACAGATAAGATGCAACTCTAACAGGAAAGGTAAGACAGTTTTGAAAGGTCTAGATGCCTAGCCGGAGAGTCTAGACTTAGCCCCGTAAGCATTGGGAGTCTTGAAGGTTATGGAGTGAGAGAAAGGCTTGATCAAAACTCTGCTTTAGGAACATGAATTTGACACTGACTTACAGAATGGAGTTGTGTAACAGGGGTTTGTGTGGTGTGTGTGTGTGTGTGTGTGTTGTAGAATGGGGGGAGCACTAGGAGAAAGAACTGGGAAGCAAAAAGAGTGGTCTGGAAGCTGTTCCAATGTCCAGGAACAATAAGGTCTGTTTTAGAGCCCTTGGAGTGGGAGAGGGGGAAGGGAAAACATGCTGTAATATGGCCTGAATGTTCTAGAAATGCTTCTGTATCCATTCTTATCTCCAATGATGCAAAAGCCCTGGGAAGGAAGAAAAGAGTAGTATATAGAAATCCCATTTTACAGACAAAAAATTGAGACCAAGAGGACAAAAGTAACATCCATTAGCAAGGGACAGAACTGGAACACATCCAGGCCACCATCCTCCCGCCACCCCGTGGACTTGTGCAGGTGGACCTGAGCCCCAGTGGATCACTGCTGTTCTCACATCAGGTAAGAGTGGGGAGCCCACTTTAACACTGCTGAAGTGCTACCAAATAAACAACCTGTGCTGCTAAGACTGAGTACTGATTATCTTCCCACAGGAATCCTGAGACCACTGTCTTTGGGCTGCTAAGGCTGGTGGCAGCAGCTACTAAATTGTGTTTATGGGAAGCTTTTTACCTGAAGGGGTCATAAATCACTCTTGATCAATAACCAATCAATCCACCTGCTTTGCACATTGCAAATCCTTCAGATCTGTCCACTGAAAGGAAAGAGAGAGGAAGGTCATCTGTTTATCAGATAAAAATGACAGAATAACAGGTTAATGCAACTACTTAGGCTGGCAATTACCTAGGTTTCTTTTCTTTTTAATTTAAGTGAAGTATTTTGAGTGATTTGCTGAGTCAATTAAAATGAAAAAACGAATGGTCTTGGTTTGAAAGGGTCAGGTAAGAAGAAGATCTGGTATCCATTGAGCACCTGCTGAGTGCCTTGCCCTGTACCCCTTCATTTACCCTCACAGCCCTGTGAAGGAAGTATCATTACTCCCACTTCCAAGAAGAAACCTGCAGCTCAGTGAGGTTAAGTAGCTAGCTCTAGGTTGGTGGTGCAGCTGGTAACTAAAAACACTCTCTGCCAGTAAGAAATAAGAAGAGTCCGAGGGCAGCTGGGCTTGGAGAAGCTGAGTCCCATTTCAGGACGAGGCTGCGTTGTACAGGAACTGCACCTGGTTGCAGGGCACACTCCTGAGAGGCTAGCCTGGGGTCCTGCTCACTAATTGCTGATGCAGTTGCAGTCTCTGTTTGGGATCTGACCTCCAAGATGAATTAGATAGTCAGCCATCCAGAGGCACCACAGACTTCCTCGGACCATGCCCTGCTCACCAGCGCCCAGTAGCCTCCCAGGGTCAAGAGGATGATGTCACTGAGTACCCTAAGCTGCTCTGCCAACCTCTAGGAACTTCCCTACACAGATTCACAGGAGTCAGCCTGGCTGAGTCCCTCCCCAGGAAACCCTGCCTGGCCTCAAAGCCTGAGCCCTCCCAACACACTCTCTCTTGTCTCCTGCCAATGACCAAGCTCCCCATCTCCAAGGCAACCTTTGGAGCAACCCACATGAGGAGCGTCTGCTGGGTGCTTGACCTCAGTATGTCTCGTCTGAGCTCCAGCGCCTGCTCTCTTGGGGCTCTGCCTGGCAGGGTGGAGTGGAGAAGGCTGGACCAGGGCCGGTCGGTGCTAGGGGCACCTGCACCCTGGTCCCCAGGGATGGGGGTGCCCAGCAGAGCTCCTGGAGGCCAGCATCTCCTTCTGTCTTTGGGCCTCATGGCAGATGTGAAGAGGCATCTCTCCCTAGAGTGACTGATGCTCTCATGGACCAGGCAGCTGCGGTGCACTCCCCAGATGCAGCTTCCTGCCCCACTTCACTCTCAGCCACCACAGGCAGAGCGTCAGTTCTCAGAGACAGGATGGTGAAATAAAGGATGAAGCCTGGGATCTTTTAAAAACAAGGAGTTTCACTCACCAAGATGAAGCTGATGATCTCAGCTGATAACCATCTTGGAAGAACAGCATTCTCGTAGGCCTGGGAAGGCTGCTGCGATTGGAGGGTGCCAGGGCTCCAACCTTTCTGTTGTCAGAATGCGACAAAGGAAAACAGTTTTCCATTAACAACTCATTCTTCTTTTTTATTTGCTAATTTGGTGAAAATTATTTTCCCCCTACCATTTCGCAGATGACTACTCTAATTTGGGAGGCCGTGACTAGAATTGACTAATCAGCCTTTCTAGAAAATGTCCCTATTTGGATCTCTCTCTAAATAAGCACTTGCATGTGGCATTGATCATCAAGAAATCCCCCAGCATTGCTCAATTAGCAAACAGTTTAAGGTGACATATTGTACTTAAATAGTCTCCCTTGGAGTGACAGATGTCTGCAGTAAACGTAGGGAAATTACATCCAAAGAGCGGCCAGGGCTGGCCCTGGAGGTCAGAGCAAAGGCCAGTGGACCCTTCTGCGTGGGGACGGGCTGCCAGCTCCAGTTTCCGGGGAGTGCTGTCCCCCACAGCCCCCCAGGGAGTTTCGGTGATGAGGAGGGCACAGTTTGCCCCAATAGCCCCAGTCCAGTTGGAGAAAGCCCTTCCTGCAGAAGGCCAGGGGCGAGTGCGGCCACAGAGTCTAGTCCAGTGGCCTTTGTCTCTGGACCTTGCACACTTTCCTGTGATGGCACTGTTACTGCTTTCCTGGTTAATTACCTACATACACACTCTGTCTGTAGCCTCAGAGCAAGTAGATTTCAGGAGGAAAATGCCAATTTTCCCACACTTATGTGTCCAAACTACTTTCCCTAGCAGCTCTTATTCTCTCTCTTCTCTTCTAAATCGAGTAAATGTGTGGTTCTGCTGAAAGGCTCAGAACGACAGGGACATGGAACCACTAATTTAGGTAAATGACAGAATTCCTGTATCCTGCAGCACACTGCTCAGCACCTTGGGGGGCATAGGGGGGCCGTGGAGGGAGGGGCGCCCAGCCGCTTCTGTATAGGACAAATTAAGTGTATTTATCTGTTGCACACTCCTCAGAGCCCGTTTAACGTTTAGATGTTGAGGGGATCTGTCTTGCAGGAAAAAACTGAGGGGCCTAATGGTTCCAGCATGGGAAATGTGATGGTCATCTTGTTTGCTCCTTCTTCCCGAATCCAACCTCCCCTCCCGGCTTTGTTCCTTGAGGCTGACCTCCTGGGACTCCTTCACCAGGGTTCCCTTGCTGGCTATCCCTGACTCCCCCACAGGAGGTCCCAAGAGTGGCCAAAGACAGAAGACTGTGGTCACCAAAGCCGCCTATCCAGACAGAGTTTGCATGTCTCACAGGAGCACAGGAAGCATCGGGGTAAGTGGTGCAGATGGGGAGACCGGGTCCTGGGAAGCAAGAGGGCTGGGAGTGTGGGCAAGGAATGTCATCTGCTATTCCAGTAGACACAGGGACTGTTGCACACCATTCCAGTTCTACAAGGCTCAAGCCCTCAGCCACTGCAGCCACAAAACACGTTATGGTGTGCCCTGAGGGGGAATTCAGGATGGAGAAAAACAGGACGTGTTTTGTGCTTTGGAAACTGGCCCTAGATAATTAAGATACATATCTAAGGAATAATTTCAAAGAGCCCAGACTCTTACATCTTCCCATACGTGGAAAAGCACTAAAATCATTAACCTGAGATGTCTGGGTTCGTTGTTAGCTGTAATCTTTTGATGTTCGACTACATGGTTTTTTGTTTTTCTTGTTTTTGGCTCCTCCCTTATCTCTTGGGAGCAGTTGCTCAGAGCTCTCTGAGAGGTTGTCTCCCGGGCTAAAATCCTCACTAAGTCCCCACTGAATAAAACTCAAGCCCCAACTTTTAGGTTGTGCGTTTTTCTTCAGTTGACAGGAGGAAGATTCTGAATTAGGACTAAGATCACTGCACTGTAGAAGGAAGATCATCCTCACCTATCTCTCTCTCTCTCTCCCCTGCCTTCAGCATTTCCTCCCTAAAGTGGCATCACCTCCTAGAGGACCATTAGCAGCTTCAAAATTTTTCCTTTCCTTTTTAAAAAATTAATATTCATACTTTTTATTACTTCATCAAAGATTTCTTTTATTCTTAGCTTTATTGAGACATAATTGAAATGTAACATTGTGTAGTATTGATTTGATACACTTATATGTTGCAAAATGATTATCACCATAGCCTTAGCTGATACCTCTTCACATCACATGATTACCATTTCTTTTTTGTGGTGAGAACATTTAAGGTCTACTCTCTTGGCAACTTTCAAGTATATAATATAGCACTATTAGCTATAATCACCATGCCGTATATTTGATCCCCAGAATTTATCCATCTTAAAACTGGAAGTTTTTACCCTTTGACCAACATCTACCTATTCACACACACACACCACCACCACCCCTTCCCCACTCCTACCCCGGGTAACCACCATTCTACTCTCTCTTTTCATGAGTTTGGCTTTTTGTAGCTTCCACATATGAGTGTTAACATACAGTATTTGTCTTTCTCTGTCTGACTTATTTCACTTAACATAATGCCCTCAAGGTCCATCCATGTTGTCACAAATGGCAGGATTTTCTTTTTTCTAATGCCTGAATAATGTTCCATTGTGTATGTATACCACATCTTCTTTATTCATTCATCCACTGACAAACACATAGGTTTTCTTCCATATGTTAGTTATTGTGAATAATGCTACAATGAAGCTTTTCTCTTTCAATTTGTCTCCCCCTCAAACTGTGATTTCATTCATATCTGAGGCAAGGGAAGCCCAAGCCCAGTCCCTCGTGGGCAGCAAAATGTAGAAAAATGGTGACTGCAGGAGCTCAGATGCCTTCCCAGGGTTAGAAATTACACACCAAGGAGGCCCTTTCCCAGTTCTGAAGAAACAGAAAGTATCAGAGGGAGCAGAGGGGAGAACTTTTTAAGAGAAAAAATTAAATGTATTTATCTGCTACACACTCACCAGAGCCTGGTGAATGTCTAGATGTTTAGAGGATCTGTCAGGATTTAGCCCAATCCCCGCCCTTGTAGCTTTGTTGTTAAATCTAAAAACATAAACAAGACACTCCAAGTCGCCATATAAAAAGCCCTCATACAAACCATCGCTTGTGGGGTTGCTCTAAACCCTGATGCTGGTACAGATGCAGTGAGTTGCTTCCAGCCTCACACAATGGGGATGAAAGCTCTGTAAATCCAGCCACGGTTGTACAGGGGAAGCCTAGACCCAAGAACTCTTTGTGTTTGTGTGGAGGGCCCCCAGAGCCTGGCTGCTGGGTGAGGATGGGGTGTGACATGCAGCAGTTTGTATTTCGTGTATCTACAGGGGGCTGTGGGGCCTGATTCAGGAGCTTGCACAGAGGGTCAGGCTGCTAAGCTTTGTGCAGACTTGAGAATGAGCCCCTAGGAGGTAAAAGCAGGACGCACAGTGAGCTCGCAAGGACGGGGCACCTGGCCCTTCCCCGGAAGGCTGGACGAGATGGCAGGAGGTGCTCTGCTCAGCAAAGGGGAAACCACTTCTGCACCAAGGATCTGAGCCGTCACATCACAAAGGCCAACTGTGCCTTTACAGAGCCAGGTCATAACCCTAGTTCTGCTACTCATCTGACGTGTGACCCCGACCAAGCAGCGGCCCTGCTTAGAACCTCTGTCTATTCACCTGTGAGGGCAGTACACCATGACCCAACCTTCTCTTCAGGGAGAGACCGTGGGTCTCTTTCCCTTAGTGGGTCTTAAGCCTCACCTGCACCCTGACCTCCCAAAACCCAAGGGTTCCATCGTGTGAGTGTTTCGACCTTGAATGCCTAGTCAGAACATCTGGCTTCCAGCTCTAAAGGACGGTGCGTCTGCATAGAGCTCAGCGTGAGGGAGCCCAAGCTTGATTTCCCTGGCGCCGCAGCAACTCACTGGCTCAGCCTAACCTCCAGGCTAGGACGGATGCGGTCATTTAAATGGAAGAGTTATAAGAGCTCCTTTATTGATGACTTACCATGAACCAGACGCTGCTCTAAGTGCTTCACACTGTCAGCTTCACAACCTCTGAGTATCTGCAGGTGACAGTGAGAAAGCCAAGCAGAGAGGGTAGAGCACCCTCCTGAGGGCATGCAGCCAGTGGGGCTGGAGCTCTGGCAGCCTCTTTGAGTCCTGTGGTTCATGACCTGACAAGGGCCCTGTGAGGCAACAGTTTTCATTCTCATTTCACAGATGAGGAAGCTTAGCCCTGGAAAGGGCAGGTCACTTACCTGAGGTGGCACATTGCCCAGAGCCAGAGCCAAAGGCAGAGGAGGGCTTACCCAGCAGCTGAGGCTTAGCGTGTGTCCTGATCACAGCCCTGTAGCAATGCTGTCCTGAGGGGAGATGCCAGAGCAAACACCAGGTCACTCACTCCCACCGGTCAGCCAAGCCGCTGCTCGATCAGTGCCCTTTGCCTGATGTGCCTGACTGAAGCCCAAGTGCCGGGGTTGTCGACCCTGCTCCAGGTGCCCAGGCACTTGCCTCTAGCCTGCTCTTCCCTGAGGTGTTGTGAACTGAGGTGGAGCTTCCTCGGATGCTGTTTGACCAAGACCAACCCTTTGGTTTGAGGTGGAGCTTCTTCTGCTTCTGACAGATGCCACTTTGACCATCACATGTGTCTTCTCTAGCAGATAACCCATCACTAGAGAATACACAGTGGAGGCAGCCAAGCAGGGCCCCCTGCCAGCTTCCCCAGCAAGAATCCTGCTTCCATCCCTGACCTTAGGGCAGAGTTGGGGCAACCAAGTAACATGATAGCTAATATGCATTGGGTGCCTGCCAAGTGGCTGGCACTGTGCCCAGCTTTATTACATGTCACCTCCTGTTATCTGTGCCAATGCTGGAAGGAAGACATGATTGCTTTCAGCTTATGAATAGAGAAACTGAAGAACAGAGAAGTTCAATCATTCACCGCAGGTGCTGCAAAGGAAGAGGCGAACCTGGGAGAAACAAGGGTCAAGAGGCTCCAACCACACACAGCAAACTTTGAGTCACCAGGTGTGTTTGGAACCTGGTTACATTCCAGTCAGGTGCAGGACGGGGGATGGACAAATGTCAGAAAGGCCCGCGTCTCTAAGGAGCTGACAGCCTAGGGTAGGAGACAACATATACACAAAACCATAGTGCAAGGCAGGGTGTTTCTAAGCATCCTCACTGGAGAGCAGCTGATGGGAGCCCTTGATTTCCCCCATGGACAATCCAAAGAGGTCCCTGCTGCAACTACCATGGTGCCCACCCAGCAAACCGACCCCATCACTTCAGTTCAGACTGACACCTGTAGCAGGAGCTGTAGCCCCAAAACTTCCACAAAAGGGAGAGCCAGATGCCCGCCTGACATGGGTCTCATTCTCAAAAGAAAGCTGCAGTCAATTTCAGGGGCCTATTTATAGACCACACATGATCCATGACACTTCACACAGGGTCTGGACTTGCTTCAACACATGAAGAAGGTGATGCCTATTTCAGTCAATGCAGACCTGTTTCTCTCTGATGCATTTCAAAGGTTTGGCTCTATAAAAAACTGCTTGGTTGCTGGTGCGGGTGGGGATGGGTGCATGCCACCATCATGGAAACAGGCACCTCTCATCTGAACTTGCTCTCAAGGCTGGCACCACAGCACTTTGATCCTGGCTCCTTGAAATCGTGTCCACATGCAATAAGATGAAGTGGAGAACTGAATGCAATACCTTACCTGCGTTGTCCACAGCTAACACCCAAACCTTCTACTGTGTACCGAATGTCTGTGTCCTCCCAGACTTCATATGTTGCAATTCTAATCCCGAAGGTAGTATATTGACAGGCTGTGCCTTCATGAATGGGATTAGTGATCCTATAAAAGAGACCCCAGAGAGCTCCCTCACCCCTTCCATGACATGTGAGGACACAGAGAGAAGACAGCCGTCTATGAACCAGGAAGCAGGTCCTTACCAGAACCGACCATGCTGGCACCCTGATCTCCAACTTCCAGCCTCCAGAACTGTGAAGAATAAATTTCTGTTTTTATAAGCCACCTAGAATATCGTCCTTTGTTATAGCAACCTGAGTGGACTAAGACACCTTCTGATGGAAATTTCCAAATAATGAAAACCAAAGGTTTGCAGTGAAAAATTTTTCCCATTTGGATCAAAATTCAATTATTCTCCCCCCACCCCATCCCTGCCCAAGTCACATATCTTTTTGGATTCCAAGGACTGGACGTTGCATCACAGACCCCAGATCATGAGCATTTCACCTCCATGTGAGTTATCATCGTATTGCCTGAGATGGTTGCATTTGAAAATTAAGCAGTCATTTTGGGGGGCCTTTCGGAAAGCAGTCACAACCATGTCTCAAAGCTGAGAGAAACTCAAAGATAGAAAATCGTGAAAATGTCTGTGTGATGTCTTCAGTGCCCCTCATACACATGTACATACACAGCTGTAGACTCGTTCCTCTCTTTTTATTGTAAAGATGATTTCCCTGAAGTATTTTTAAGCTGGAGAGATGCACTACAAGCTGGGGAAAAATTGCTCACTACAAGAGATCCAATTTATTGGCAGAAATCCAGCAACCCAATGTATTGGTAACTAGCTTGGTAATGAGTCTCTTCCATGTAAATTGGTTTATTATTATCAATTTTTGTCAGCTCTCGAGTGAGTCTTGATCTACTTCCCCACTTTGGCTCCGGTGCAAGGTACTGGGAGCATACAGCCCCCTCCCCACGCCAGGTGCTGGAAACCTGTGCCTGGAGGGAGGGAGAGAGTGGGGTGAGAGACTCCTTGTTGTTAGAGCTCTGAATTTAATGTTCAGAACAGAGAGATGTTAAGGAGACTTGCAATGAGGTATTATAAAAACAGAGTTTGATTGAAAGAGCTGACACGTAATGCAAATGAACACTTTGTCCCATGATTCATTGCTATCAGGAGAACTAAATTTGTACGGCCCAGAGGAGAGATGACTAATGGGAGGCATAATAATCATCAATTCATACTTGCAAAGAATTAATCAAGAGGCCCAGAGGAGACAGCGCTCTGTAGCCACTCTCAGTGTATGTGCTGGGGGCAGGCAGTGTGGGAAGAGCTGGGGAAATTAGGCTAAATAGTAGGAATGGCTGTAATAACACTGGGGGCCATTAGGCAGAGATATCACCTCCACAGCAGGAGGCCATGGAATTATTACGCCCAGAAATCTGCACGGACAGAACCTGGGTAACGGATGGCAATTTTTGCAAAGAACTGTGTATTTGATGGTGCATCTGGAAGGCTCTGGGGCTCAATTTCCTCCTCCTGGGGCTCCTTCTCAGGCAACCCTGAGACGCCTCCTTTGCTTTATTCAGACAAACATTCCTCCACTAACTCAACCCACCTTAGAGCACTGACTTCAGAAAAATCCCTGTGTCCAGTGCAATATTGGGGCAGAGAGGGTATTTCATCCTTATATTCAGCAAATATTTATTGAGCACATACTAGGTGTCAGGTGGTGAACAGGGAAACGTCCTTGTCATCATGAGCTCTCATTCTGAGCAAGGGGAGAGGAGGGGGACACCAGAGGCAGGCACGCCGGTGAGAGATGCTGGCACCACCAGGTTTTACATGATGCCCAAGGGCAACCAAAATCCAGTAAGCAGCTCTGGTACAGGTTTGCAGAGTCGGCCCAGATAAATCAATCCCCTTTCCTGTAAGAGCCTGGCAGCTGCCCAAAGGTCATTTGAGGATTCTGACTCTGGAAGTGAAGGCTTAAGAGACCTGTCACCTCCTTCAAGTGCCTCTTCATTCTCAGCTCAGTCACTACACACTGGTGGCCCAGAAGCCAATGGGTTGAATCACTCGGTAACATTTTCAATTAGTCACCAACGTCTAAAAGTTGGGAGATGTCATGCACATTCAGAGCTCCAATGTTACATGTTTTTAAATGTAATCTAACCACACTGTACCTGCATCCCCACGGGACAGCTGTGGCTGAGTTGGGGCTGCCCTTTGAGCTCTCTAGTTTACTACAGTCCCCACTGCTCCTTTTTCAGTCTCTCATTTCATCCTGTTTCAGTCTCTCGTTTTTCCAGCCCAGCTTCTGTGGGGATTTAATATTTCTGCTCCTAGGCTAAATGACCAGAAATATAAGGTGGCTGAACTATATTAGCTTAGGTTCTGCAGAAATGTCTCTAGCCAGTTCTAACTCAGTGTTTTCGTTTGATTAATATCATCACAATAATTAGTCAGAATACACTTCTCTCTTTTGTAGAGCAGTGGTCAAGTATACAGTTATCCTTTCTTTCAGCCCCAGGCTTTGAATTTTTCCTCTGGCTCACTGGCAGCCCAAAGTCAGTAACTCTAGATGAGCTTGTTTGCTCCCTCCTCCTTC
Source organism: Balaenoptera musculus (assembly GCF_009873245.2). NCBI lineage: Eukaryota > Metazoa > Chordata > Mammalia > Artiodactyla > Balaenopteridae > Balaenoptera > Balaenoptera musculus. Next base: position 22,149,794 of record NC_045803.1, on the reverse strand, counting down.
CAGGAGACGTATACCACTCAACCCACTTGTCCCTCAGCGTGGCTATAAGTAGGCTAGGACCTGGTGTAGGAGTACGAGGCAGCAGGTAATAATTCAGCTCGAGGGTTTGTTGCGTCTATCCCTTTCCTCCCCCTGATTGATTTTTGGCCTGTATTTCTGACAAGTGGGTTTTCCATGTCTTTTTCAAAAAAATATACATGCTTCACCCAGTCCTTTTTGAAAGAAGCAAAAGGAAGACCTGTAGCAGCAATGCAGTGCAGGAGCATGCCAAAATAAGAGACGCTGGTGGTGGTCCCTGCCCTAGAGCTGAGGGGCAATTAGAGGGAGACACAAGGCAAAATGTAGGCAGCTGGCAAATGCATGGCGAGGCAGCTCAGGGGCGCAAAGCACGTTAGACAGAGTAGAAGGAAGCACATTTGATGTTATTCATCCAATATATCAACATGGTGATGCCCACTGGGGGCCTGCATGTGGTGGGTACTGGAGGATACAGGGAGGAATCAGACCAGGTTTCCATTTCCAGGAGTCCAGTGGAAGAAACATCCTTCACAAAGAAAGCCTATCACTGCTGCCAGGAGGCATGGTGCATCCCCTTGGCCCTTGGATTTCAGTACGGTTGCAATGGATGACACCCTGCGCTTGCCAGGGTTCCAGGTCAAGTGTGAGGGTTCCCCCATCCCTAGGGCGGCCCCAGTCACTGGGGAACAGAGCCTCACCCTTCTGCTGTTCCGCTGAGATGGTTCTGAGGCACATTCTGCAGGGCTTCTCAGTGGGCCCGGAAGGTTGAGCCCCAGGTGCCCTGAGAGACAACCTGCTGCTCAACGCAAACTCCACCGACTTTCCTCCCTGCCCCATCTCACTTCCCCACTCCTAGGATCACCTCTGAACAAACTATCTGCACTTGAGTCTTTATTCCAGGATCTACTTTTTGGAGAACTCAAACTAAGACAGTGCCAGAGGGGTGTAACAGATTGGATTATGAGCTAAGGAGCCAGGAAAGGCTTTAGGGACCAGGAGACATTTGAACTGGGCAAGCCTTTGGTGCACAAGTAGAGAGGGAAGTGGAGGAGAGATCCATTCCAAGTGGCGGGCACAGCATGAGCTGTAGAAAAGCTGTGGAGCGAATAGTATGCCATTAATTCACAGGCTACGTGAAGAACCATGGAAAATGGGATTGGAAAAACAGAGTGGGCCTGGATCACCAGTAGGTTTGAATGTCCCTTTGTGGGTGCAAATTTCATTTTGTAAATGATGATGTGATGTGATTTGATGTGGAAATGGTGTGATTTGGGTAAGGCAAGAAGGGGTGGCATGAGGATGAGGACAAAGGTTGTCCTCTGGGCTGCCGCTGGTGAAATGGGCATTCTCACACTGTGGTCAGATGACGCTTGTGGAGGCCTTGATCCTATGCGTGGTGGTCTCTTGCTGGGCACTCAGGGGGTGCCTCATGGATGGCAGGCATGGCACAGCTCTGGCAGAGCTCATGGCTGAAGGATCATGACCTGTGGCAGACAAATAGCTGTTGTCTTCAGGCTGGCCAGGGGAGCTGACTTAGGGTTCCCAGGTGGGTGGGCAGAAGCGTGAACAGGCCCCAGATGTCATGTCCCACCACCTGTCAGCCAGATGGGCACCCTGATGGCTCCTTAGTGGGGTCCCACATGCTTGTGGTGGGAGCAGAGCTGCCCTCCATGTCTGAGGGGTGGCTGAAAGTCCAGGATGCCAGAATAACCAATGCAAAAAATGGTTTAAGAGTAAAACAAATAACAGAACTGTAAAAGTAAATCAACCATTCATACTTTATTTGCCCACATGACACCAAATGACCATCCTGACTCTTTACTTTTACAGTGACCACATTTTTGAGCAGCCTGACCAAGTGTGTGGCAATGACAGGGAGCAGGGATGGAAATGTAGCCTTGGATCTGATTACTAGGTCAGCTTTTCTGACTCTGCCCAAATCCCCCAGCCCCCCTTCCAGGGGAGCCCTGGTTCCCATGGGATCAGTGTTCCGGAAGAACTGGAGATTAACTTTAGAAAATTACATCTTCCTGTATTCACACATGCCCATTTCTGAGCTGCTTTCTCTGCAAGAGCCTGTTTCTTGCTTTAGGGTGACCTTTTATGAAGTGTCTTCTAAGGGATACAAATTCCACAGGTTGTTAATAGACAGTCTTTTAAAACGATGTTTCAAATTCAAACAACTTTGGGAAATGATGTGTTGAGCAAAATTAAACAGGTTTCCTCACTGTAGGACATCAGAGCTTTCAGTGTGCTCAGGAGTAGCTACACAATTTGTGGGGCTTGGTGCAAAATGAAAACACAAGGCCCCTGCTTCAAAGATTATGAAGAATTGCAACGTGACAACTGCAGAGCATTACGCCAAGCATGGGACCTGTCTGAGCACAAGCCCAGTGAGGCTGCAGGAGTCCCATGGCTATGAAGCTGCCCACACGCTGTGCTGCCATCATTGCAGATCTCTGAGGATAGAAAGGGGGGCAGACAAGGTCACTATGTGTTCGAAAGTGTCCAACCCTGGAACTGCAGTTCCACAAAACACACTCAGGGAACTCCTGCTTTAAGCTGATGAATTCTCATTTTCCTCTTATCTCTGGGCTCCAATACTCAAACATTGTAAACAGGAACCCCATGGGACAACCGTACATAGCAAGGGAAGATCCTCTTGCACTGCTAGGTCCCTCCTCTGTTAGTTTTTGTATTTTGGGATTTTTTTGGTGGGCTAAAGTAGGGTCCACCAATTATTTCTGCTAATTACTTATTTTGCTCCATCCTTTTACATGAGGCCCAACGCCCCTGAATTACCAAAACGAATTTCTGGCAGTCATAGCAGGCGATTTACAGTGGTAGATGAATATAACAAAAAATAGTACACCTTGGCCAGGGATAGTGCATAATTTTGTACCTAGAATACCAGCATTATTAAAGCGCTGTCAGCCCACCTGCTTTGTTCTGCTTTCCCAGGTGGCCCCATGACACTGCCTGGGGCCTGGCTTCCCTGAGCTCCTCTCTGGGTTATTTATGGCTGGGGAGATTTGGGCAGAGTCAGAAAAGCTGACCTAGTAATCAGATCCAAGGCTACATTTCCATCCCTGCTCCCTGTCATTGCCACACACTTGGTCAGGCTGCTCAAAAATATGGTCACTGTAAAAGTAAAGAGTCAGGATGGTCATTTGGTGTCATGTGGGCAAATAAAGTATGAATGGTTGATTTACTTTTACAGTTCTGTTATTTGTTTTACTCTTAAACCATTTTTTGCATTGGTTATTCTGGCGTCCTGGACCTTCAGCCACCCCTCAGACATGGAGGGCAGCTCTGCTCCCACCACAAGCATGTGGGACCCCACTAAGGAGCCATCAGGGTGCCCATCTGGCTGACAGGTGGTGGGACATGACATCTGGGGCCTGTTCACGCTTCTGCCCACCCACCTGGGAACCCTAAGTCAGCTCCCCTGGCCAGCCTGAAGACAACAGCTATTTGTCTGCCACAGGTAGGAGGTGGGAAACCCAACCCTCAGCTCTGTGAGTCACAAGTGGGCAGAGAAGTGAAGGCAGTGACCGCCCATTAACTCCCACTTCCCTTGTGGCCCTGCTCATGGAGGGCCCCAGGCCCAGCCACATCTGTTTCTCTGACTCACTGCCATTTCTGGGCTCCCATTCCTGTGGTCTTCCAGGCCTCAGAGTTAATCTGTTCATCACGCCTCTCCACACCCCCCTCCCTCCCACTTCCTTTGTTAGGATGTCCTGGCTGAAGGCAGCTCACCTTCTCCTGCAGGCAATCAACTGTCCAGCTCTGAGCAGGGTGACTGCTGGCTCTGCACTGGCCAGCTCCCTGCATCTGGAGCTCACACTTTATTCCTGGACATGCACTGTCACCTACTGAATGCATATGGCTGTGCTTTTATTGAGGGCCACTCACATGCCAGGGTTCTGTGGACAATTTTCACATGAGGCTCAGAGCTCCCATCCTTGAGAAGCTCCACTCTGGCTGGGAGAGAGGGGCTGGTTCCCATAGAGCCAGAACAAAGAACTGACATGCAAATCTGCCCACATGACACCTCTGTTTAACTCCCTTCAGTGGATCCCCACCATCTGTTGTTCAAGTCCTCAACTCTCAGATGGTCCTTTCCAGGCCATTCAGGGTCTGTCCTGCTCTATAGCCTTGTCAGTCATTGCTTCCTCTCGGTCTCACCCATTTCGCTCCACCCTGCCAACACTCAGTAGCTTCTCCACTTTCCTGGGCTTTCGCTCAAGCTGCCCCCTCCACCGTAATGCTCTTCCCCTCACGGTCCACCTGGAGGACAACCTCTCATCTCTCAAGGCTCACTTCAAGCGTCAACTCCTCTAGGAAGCTTTTCACAGTCCCTGCCTTCCAGCCACTTCCTCCCACCTTTGTACCACTACTGGTCCCAGCAGAGTTTTCCAACACAAACCAGGTAGCATCTCCTTGTCAGAAGTCTATCTCTCCTGCCAGAACATGAGCAATCTGAGAGCAGGGTCTGGTACATGATAGCTACTCAACGAATAAGCGCTCAGTGAATCTCTGAATTAATAGTACAGATCCAAGCACCTGAAGAGCTCCAAGCCCCCATCCCAAGGGGTTGGAGCAAGCTCCCCAAGCTGGACCCCAGGACAAGGAGTGGTGACTATGACCCTCTTTCTCCCCACTCTCATGCCATCTCAGCACTTTTGTTTCTTTCCTCTCCTTTCCCTGCTTTGTTTTCGTGATGGGAATCTCAGTTAACAGCAGTATGTGAGAAGGCAGAGAAGAGAAAAAGAAAATTGCAGTCTTAAGGGTGACAGCTCTGAAATGTTGAGTTTGAAAACTGCCTGGGGATTCAATTTCATATTCTTGGCAAAGTAGATGCAAATACATATTCAAATTCAATGCAAATGCACTGGCGAGTCTCCTGGCTAATTACTGGTGCCTGGTGAGACTGGCAGTCCTTGGTGACAAGATCTGCCTCCTCTTCTCAGCTCCCTCCACAGTGCCTGTCCCAGAGCTGAGTTTCAGACAGGAAGAGATCCATAAAGATAGCTGCCAGAGGAGAGGTGTCCTCAGGGAAATCCTCCGGAGACACTGCCTAGTGTGAAGTCTTCTGGGGATGATCCCCACAAGAGGAGGGCCTCCTGCAGGAAGGAGATGGGCCCAGAGTGAGCTCCATGAGGGGAGCGAGGGAGCTGGGAAAGCAGAGAGAAGGACCCTGTCACACTGAGGGCGCAGTGGTCACTGCAGGGAGGAGACACTGCAGGCACATTTCAGAGGCAAAAATTACAAAGGATGAGAAAGCCACACTGGCTGTGGGTGATAGGGAAAGTCCAGATGCACTTAGGGCTCCTCCTGTCTAAGGGGCCTAGATACATGTGAGGCTGGGAGAACTTTGCCTCAGCTCCAAGCACAGGGATAGAGGACATTACTCCAGGACGTCTTTCCTGGAGGCCGTGTCCCAGAGTCCCAGACCTTGTGTTTGGACAGAGAGCCCAAACTGGCTACCAACAGCTTGGCAGACATATTGTTCTCTCCTGATGACTTAGCACAGCAGGGTCACTCATCTGGGCTCACAAAAGAGTCCAGTTACTTAGCAAAACGGATAAGTCAGAAGGCAAGTGCATGGTTCGCTTTGGTGGCCTGGCTTGTGTCAGCACCTGGGACAACTCCTTCCTTGACTTGTAAGCGGTGAGGAAGTGACCCTGGGACAGCAGAGCCAGAGCGGGCCAGCTGGACCAGGGGCAGTTCCCTGATTAAGAGTACAGATAACGGGGAAAGGAGCACCACTCAGCTGGAACATCCCTCCACCCACCATCCTAACAGTGCAGGGCAAACATGGCTATCACCTACTGAACACCAGCTATACACCAGGCATTGTACACACACTACATTAACCATTGCCACAGCCCTACAAGTTAGGCATCATGATTATTCTTATTTCACAAAAAAGGAAACCAAAGCTCAGAGTGGTAAAGAGACCTGCCTAAGGTCACACAACAAGAAGAGGTCCTGCAGACCTGCCCAAATATCATTGTCTAGAGAATGTGGGGATCCTCCCTGTCCTCCTCTCTCAGGGTGGTAAACAGCCCCGCCCCAAGTGAAGTTTTAGTGCCCTCTTTAGAAATCCATGGGAAAGGAAGGTTTCCCATGTCAGTGGTGGGAGGAAGTTTTTACTGCAGCTGGTCACAGTGGCTGTGGTTTTAGGAGGCCATTGTGAAGACTCCTTAACGCACAATATTCCTGATAGGATGCCGTGAAAGACCTGGCCATTTTCATGTTCATAGAGAGAATAAAAGGGAAGAATGACACCTAATGAATTTAGTGCCTTATCAGAATACCTTACTGGCAACTCCAGCTACCCGCAGAGCTCACAGTCAGTCCACTCCTCTCTACCGTGAGTGCGTCTTCCCTTCACACCCCCTTCCTTGAGGCTACAAGGAGCTGTTCATTGTCTGCCGTGGCCCAACAAATCCAGCCCTTCTTCTGGCATCAGATTCTCTGATGAAGAATCACCCTCCCCATGCTCATCCCACATGGCTTGAGGAGTCTGACCCCACTGTGGACTCCACAATAGGCGTGTGGTCAGGCTGGTCAATTCAGTCACCATGTTCCCCTGCCAAGATCACTGGTTCAAGATGGACCGACGGCCCGAGTGAGCCAAAGGAGCCAATGGACTTCAGCCCTCAGATTCTGGAACCATTAGAAAAGAAATCACATTTCCCCTGAGTGGTACTGAGGAATGCCACAGGGGTACACCAACCCAGAAGCAAAGATGGCCTGAAGGAAAGCATAACAGGAAGGAGTCCGGGTGACACTCTTTGGGTACCTGGATCCAGCTGCTCCAAAGCCACATACTCTGGGCTTCTGGTTAATGTGAACCAATAAAATCTCCTTGCTCTCCAGCTCAGGCTCTCAAGCCCAGGTCCTGGCAAGTACAGGCAAAGCATTTTGACAAATTCCTCTCCAAGCTTTTGGTCCTGCTGTCCACTCTAAATTCAACTTTCAAGGCTACAGAGGCCCTGTTACTTCCACAGCACATCTCCTAACGTCTCTCTTCTTTGACTTGCTGCAGCTCTGGGTGCCAGCAAGTGTGAGTCTCCATCTGTGAATCCTGCTGCCCAGCCTGAGACCCAGCACCTTCCCGCTCCACACTGACCACAGCACCCAGCCCAGTGACAGTCACAGCAGGTGCACAAAAGTGGCTTCAATGTGTGCTCCCAGCCTCTAGAAATCCTCTCTCTCTCAGTTAAACTACCAGCATATGAATCTGCAGGTCAAGTAATATGGACTCAGTTTTCAGGACATGAGACTCCCTCCAGACCTACCTGATCTTACCTTCACACCACACGTGTCTTCAGAAGAGATGCTGGTGGTCAGGCATATTTCATAAGAGCAACTATTTTACCCTCTTTGCCAACAGAATGAGAGGGCATCTCTGAAGACCCATAGGGGAAACCTTCATTCAAAGACCCCAAACATATGTATTAAAAATAGCCTATCTTCATCTGTAATGAACAATGATTCCCCTGGGGCTTTGCCAGCCACTGGCCCTGCCATTCTTTCTGTAGGCAAAAGATAGTTGGGGAGGGGGTAGAGGAGGAAAGGGAGAATGAGACAAAATTAGAGAGTGTATACACCTGAAGATCCATCCACATTACATTCAGAGTTGCCAATCCTCGGCCAATTATACCAGTTTCTACTACAATAGAATATAATTATATTCCATTATAATACAAATGTATTCCTTTTTGCATACATTTGAGTTAATGAAAAATACTATTTAAATAACAGCACAGGGTGAAGTAAGTCAGAAAGAGAAAAAAAATACCATATGCTTATGCTTATATATGGAATCTAGAAAAAAAAAAAATGGTACTGATGAACCTAGTTGCAGGGCAGGAATAAAGAGGTAGACATAGAGAATGGACCTGAGGACTTGGGGTGGGAGGGGAGAGCTGGGGTGAGGTGACAGTAGCATTGACATATATACACTACCAAATGTAAAATAGTTGGCTGGTGGGAAGAAGCAGCATAGCACAGGGAGATCAGCTCGGTGCTTTGCTGTGACCTAGAGGGGTGGGATGGGGAGGATGGGAGGGAGGCTCAAGAGGGAGAGGGTATGGGGGCATGTGTATGCATATGGCTAATTCGCTTTGTTGTGCAACAGAAACTAACACAGTATTGTGAAGCAATTATACTCCAATAAAGATCTCTTTAAATAAATAAATAAATAAATAAATAAATAAATAAATAAATAAATAAATAAATAAATAAATAACACCACAGGTCGTAGAGCGATCATGATGAAGAGACAAACCTGGACACTGAGATCCACAGATGATTGTTATTACCTTGCTGGGTGACCTTGGGTAAGTAATTTAACTTCTCTAAGCTTCAGTTTCTTCATCTGTAAAACAAGGATAAAGCATCTGCCCCACTTACCTCTGAACTAACAAAATAGCCTAGGCTCTGAGCAGCTAGAGGTGCTGTGAGATGATTTCTGAGCCTTGGCCATAGGCCACTACTATCAAGCCTCTCACTGTAGTGGAACTTTTATTAACACGGCTTGGTGGCCTACTTTGGGGTCTGTCCCAAAGGGCTGAAATTAATTAGCAATCAGTTCCTGTTGCTTCTAAAACACCTTTAATCTGTACCACTGCTTAGGACAGAGAATGAAATTTCAGATGCCCACAGGGCTAGATGGTACAATAAATGAGTGAAGATGGCAGGGTGTAAACAATAGTGAGGGGTTAAGGCTGTGGCAAATTGCAGAGTGTGTGTCCATGTCCCATCTGAGGGACAAGCAGGCACTGAGCCCCAGTAACAGGATGCCATGTGGGACTAACACTCACCATTGACAGAAATCCCAATTTGTTTAGTAGACGCCAGGAATGTTGATTTTTAAAAATTGAAGTATAGTCGATTTACAATATTATATTAGTTTCAGGTGTACAACATAATGATTCAGTATTTTTACAGATTATGCTCCATTAAAAGTTATTACAAGATGATGACTATAATCCCTGTGCTGTACAATATATCCTTGTTGCTTATCTATTTTATACATAGTAGTGTATCTATGTATAAAATTAAGAGTATTTGTATCTCTTAATCCCATACCCCTAATTTTCTCTTCCCCTTCACTCTCCCCTTTGGTAACCACTAGTTTGTTTTCTACACCTGTGCATCTGTTTCTGTTTCGGGGGTTTTTTTTAACATCTTTATTGGAGTATAATTGCTTTACAATGGTGTGTTAGTTTCTGCTTTATAACAAAGTGAATCAGCTATACATATACATATATCCCCATATCCCCTCCCTCTTGCATCTCCCTCCCACCCTCCCTATCCCACCCCTCTAGGTGGTCACAAAGCACTGAGCTGATCTCCCTGTGCTATGCACCTGCTTCCCACTAGCTATCTATTTTACATTTGGTAGTGTATATATGTCCATGCCACTCTCTCACTTTGTCCCAGCTTACCCTTCCTCCTCCCTGTGTCCTCAAGTCCATTCTCTACACCTGCGTCTTTATTCCTGTCCTGCTCCTAGGTTCTTCAGAACCTTCTTTTTTTTTTTTGATTCCATATATATGTGTTAGCATACGGTATTTGTTTTTTCTCTTTCTGACTTACTTCACTCTGTATGACAGACTCTAGGTCCATCCACCTCATGACAAATAACTCAATTTTGTTTCTTTTTATGGCTGAGTAATATTCCATTGTATATATGTGCCACATCTTCCTTATCCATTCATCTGTCAATGGACATTTAGGTGGCTTCCATGTCCTGGCTATTGTAAATAGTGCTGCAATGAACATTGTGGTACGTGACTCTTTTTGAATTATGGTTTTCTCCGGGTATACACCCAGTAGTGGGATTGCTGGGTCTTATGGTAGTTCTATTTTTAGTTTTTTAAGGAACCTCCATACTGTTCTCCATAGTGGCTGTATCAATTTACATTCCCACCAACAGTGCAAGAGGGTTCCCTTTTCTCCACACCCTCTCCAGCATTTATTGTTTCTAGATTTTTTGATGATGGCTGTTTCTGTTTTGCATTATACATTCATTTGTATTATTTTTTAGATTCCATGTATAAGTGATATAATACAGTATTTGTCTTTCTCTGTCTGACTTATTTCACTTAGCATAATGCTCTCCTAATCCATCCATGTTGCTGCAAATGGCAGAATTTCATTTGTTTTTATAGCTCAGTAGTATTCCATTATATACATATATACACCACATGTTCTTTATCCATTCATCTGTTGATGGCACTTGTGTTACTTCCATATCTTGGCAATTGTAAATAATGCTGCTATGAACATTGGGGTGTATGTATCTTTTCGAATTAGAGTTTTCATTTTTTTCTGAATATATGCCAAAGAGTGGAATTCCTGGATCATATGGTAGTACTATTTTTTAGTTTTTTGAGGAGCCTCCATACCATTTTCCATAGTGGCTGCACCAATTTACATTCCTACCAGTGTACAAGGGTTTCCTTTTCTCCACATCCTCTCCAACATTTATTTATAGACTTTTTGGTGATAGCCGTCCTGGCAGGTGTGAGGTGATATCTCATTGTGGTTTTGATTTGCATTTCTCTGATGATTAGCAATATTGAGCATCTTTTCATGTGCCTGTTTGCCATCTGCATGTCTTTTTGGGAAAATGTCTATCCAGGTCTTCTGCCCATTTTTGATTGGGTTGTTTGGGGTTTTTTTGATAATGAGTTGTATGAGCTGTTTATATAGTTTGGATATTAACCCCTTGTTTGTCATATTATTTGCAAATATTTTCTCCCAAGGAATGTTGATTTTTATGCGTAATCTCCTGTAATTTTTTTCAGTTGACAGCTAATTTAAAAACTTGTGAAACACTTTGTGAGATCCAAATAGTGTATCTCCAAACTGGATTTGACCCACAGCCTGCCAAACTCTGTCTAGTGATATTTCATTGTTCCCACTTCTATTTCTTTTTTGAAAGTTTATAAGTCACGCTAGTTTTAAGCCCAAAATAAAAAAAAACACAACAAGTGCCCCTGATTTGAGCAGGACAGGATGCCTGCACCATGGAAAGGCAGCGGCATTCACTAATTTCCAGCCCAGTAGCCACGGCTGGCTGGGAGGCTCCCACGGCCTCTCCTCCTCAGCCAGCTCCGCTGCATCACCTCGCCCTTTTAGCAAAGGTCGTTGGAGATGAAGAGCAACACTGGAATATAATTTACGTGTTGTCCTGAGGCAAAATTGGACATTTCCGTCAATTCTTGTTTCCTGAATCTTACAAGCTCTGCAAATTAAATGCAGCTTACACCGTTGCTGTTTGCCTCGTTCTGTGCCAAGGAAGCCAGAACTGATGGACTCAATATGCCACTGGGAAAAAAAATTTTCATCGAAGCCACAAGCATTATTGTGTCCAAGCCCCCCACCTCCACACACGCAAACCAGTGCACCCCGCCATCACTTGCATCAGCATCATCAAAAATCCCTTCATATATGTATTGTATACTTAAAATTTTGCTAAGACCGCGCACCTCGAGCCCGTGCTCCACAACAAGAGAAGCCACCACAGTGAGAAGCCCGCACATGGCAATGAAGAGTAGCCCCCGCTCGCTGCAACTAGAGAAAGCCTGCGCTCAGCAACGAAGACCCAATGCAGCCAAAAATAAATAAATAAATGCATTTATTTTAAAAAAAAATTTGCTAAGAGGATAGATCTTATCACAAAATAATAATAAATAAGAAGGTGGCAGGAAGCTTTTCGAGGTGATGGGTATGTTTATAACATAGATTATAGTGACGGTTTCACAGATGTATACTGATCTTCAAATCCATCAAGTTGTATGTATTAAATATGTACAGCTTTTTGTATGTCGATCCTACTTTGAAGTGGTTTTTTAAAAAATATTCCTTCATGTGGATGGGTCTCTTTAGTTTCAAAGGTGCTGGTCCTTTCCTCATTTTCCAGGACCCATGGTTGACCTGTGGCCACAAGACTGCTCTTTCAGCATCTCTGGATGGGAGGAAGGTCCCTTAGAACCTGCCTGCGTGAGTATTAACATCCAGGGATATGTTTGTCCACCAGGTGATAACAAGAGGATTACAGGTCAGAATTCTGGATTTTTACTCCTTCACTAAGTGTCAGCAAGAACAACAAAAATCATCTTGTGGAACAAAAGAGGAAACAGACCCTTGACAGAAATGCAGACACCTGGATGCAAAGCGGATACAGCTGATGACTCTTGGCACAGTAGATAGCACTGGATGACAGCCTCCGCAGCACCTGCGCCCTTGGTACCCAACACAGCTTGGTGCCCCTCGTGGCAAGGACTCAACCAACATTGGAAAAATGATTGATTCATGGAGTAATAGGATTTCTGAGAGCACCATACCCAGCTTACCTGCCTCTTTAGAGATTAATGATTTTAGGGTTGTGTTTGAACAAAAGACTATATTAAATAACTTCTATGAAATTAAATTTCACAAGATAAGATTTTCTACCTGTTAGGACAAAATTAGGGCATTTTGCTGAGATACTGTGTTGGTGAGGGTGTGTCCTCACTCATTGTCTGGACTGAGTAACTTGAGGTGGTCTCTGAAGGGAGCAGTGCTTGCTAGGGCTGCTCACTCTGCTTCCGGGTACCTGGTGAGAGTGCACTGATCTGCCCCCATGTGACTTGCTTTGACCAATAAAATATGAAGGTGGCACTTCTGAACAGAAACTTTAAGAACAGTGTGTGATTCAGCACATTCCTTTTTACAATCCCACTGCTGTCTGGGGATTGCTCCATTTTGACTGTGCTGTCAACCTGGGTCTCAGCAAGAGGTTAATACAGAACAGAATCCTCAGAATCCGTGATGGACAAGAAACATTAACAAGAAATTAACTTTGGCTATTTTAAGCGGGGGAGATCTGGGGTTGTTTATTACCACAGCATGATCTAGCTTATCCTGAGTGATAAGAAGACCTATCTGGCAATATCTATCAGAATTTAAAATATTAATACCTTTGACCCTTCAATTTCAGTTTAATTAAATTTTATTAAAAGTTTTTTCTACAACTTCACTTTCATACATGTGCAAAGTGATATATGTATAAGGATATTAACAGCTGTAATGTTTATACAGCAAATATTGGAAACAACCTAAGAATATAACAACAGAATTCTTAATATACTTTAATGTTTAATAAATCATGGAATATCCAGATTGAGGAAGAGTATACAGCCCAAAAAGGGAATAAGTCAGATTTTTATAAACTGATAGGAAACACTTCCTAAGATGTATTGTGAAGTTAAAAAAAAAAGGCAAGATGTAGAACAGTGTGTGTAGGATGCTACTATTCTTGTAAAGAATATGCAAGTGTGTTCATAAGCCTATCTATATCTATATGCTTTTTTATACATAGCATATCTCTGGACATAGACACAGGAGAAAGGGTCTGGTGATGGGGTCCCTCTGGGAAGGGGTAGTGAAGCAGTGGTGGTGGGAGGGAGACCTCTGCCCACGGCACACCATTATCTTGTGCCTGATTTTTTTTGCTATGCACAGGTAGTATTTCTTCTTTAAGTAAATAGGACACTGGACACATTCCCAAGAAACGAATAAAGGAATTACCTGTAGAGGCAGAGGCTTCATAGGAGGTGGCTAGAGACAGGAATGAGATCACAACTTCTTTATGTATACCTTCTACAGAGTTTTCATTTTCGAACCATAAGAATATATTATCTCTTTAATTTTTTAAGTAAAAAGAAATTTTTTTAAGAAATCCACTCTTCTATGTGAAAGCAGATTCATGTAGAAACCCTTGAGGGCCAAGGGCTGCTCATGGGGCAGCAGGTAGCCACCCAGGAAATTCCCTGAAGCATTTCTCCATCTGTTAGACGGTGTCAAGCTGTGCCTCTTACATGAAGCCTGTCTCATTTTGTCCAAATCATTAAGGGCTTCACTGTGCAAGGCCTTCTGGGTTCTGGCCCTGTGCTGTGTGCTCTTTTCATATAAACTCTAATTCTCACACTTAGCCTGCCAGGGTGGGTGAGCTGGTGTAAAGAGTATTTTAGCAGAGAAAGCAGAGAGCGGCCAGTGGACTATTGAGAGGAAACTGGCCAGAGGAAAAAATCTTCACTCCCCAGTGAGAGTGGTGCCTGCAGAAAGGACCCTGGGCATGTCAGGCACATGAAGGAGTCTTCCACAAGGCCGGAGGGAACGGTGGGCAAGGGAAGAGGAGAGGACCATGAGAGACGAGGGAGAGGGCTATTCATGTAAGAAAGAGTAAGAGTACCCACAGTCCCAGGGGAAGAGGGGGGAGAGGGGAATTTTTATTAAGAGCTGATGGAAATGTAATTGGAGCCCTTGAAATCTTTGGAAAGATGGGAGCAAAGGTTTCAGTTTCTGTTTGAGCTGTGATTCTTCAAAATGAGACCTTGCTTCAGTTCTGGGCAATGTGGGTCCTTACATTACCCCGGGATTTTGAGTTCCTTTTACCAACGAGGAATTAGAGACTTTTAGAATGGTTAAGAAACTTGCTCAAGGTCCCAAGCTTCTTTGTAAAAGAAACATAACTTTATCCCAGCTCTATCTGATTGTAAGCACATACACTTCTACTTCTTACACTATCTACCTCTAAGTCTCTAGGTGAAATCCCTCAGCCAACCCTCACAGCCAACCAACACAGAATGGGGCTCACTTCTTTCTTGTTGATCTATCCAACTTCTATCTTACCATGTTTGATGGATGAATGGAGAGATGGAGATATGGCTGAATGGAGGGTGGGATGGATGGATGAATGGATGGATGGATTCATGAGTAGATCAAGTGATTTAACTTTCATTGTGATTTGAAAACAGTCAATGAGCAAGAAAGTTTCAGGTTACATTCTTCCCCAGAGGAAAGCACAAAATATTTATTTAACACTGACTGTAAGCAGGGAATAGAGAGGTGAACAAAATGTAACCCATCTCAGAGAGCCTGGTTTAGCAGGGTGGGAAAAGCAAGAATTTGAGTAACCATTATCCAAGGTGGAAAGTGAGAGTTTGTTTAATAAATTTCCTGACCCTTCCATATGGAGGTTCAGAGAAACTAGACCTTCTACCTTGAGGCAGAGAAGGAAGGAAAGTGGGGACTAAGGAGGAGGTCAGGGAAGGTTCTGGAAGGAGGCAGCAATTTTGATTTGAATCTTAAAGGGTACATAGGATTTTGATCTAGGAGGAGGGCAGAGGATTGGAGGAAGGGGTGAGAATTAATTCCAGACAGAGAGACCAGCATAAGCAAACACATGGAGGTAGGAATATTTGAGATAGACTTAGCCTTGCTGAGGTGAAGAATGCTTTGTGCGTAGAAATATTAGAATATAAGATTGGAAAGGGGCCAGATAATGAGGGGCCTGGAAACTCAGACTCAAGATTTGAGACCTTGGTTAATGAGAATGCATTGAAGATTTCAGAGTAGGGTAACTGAGCTGGTGTACACATAGAAACAATCTGAAAGTGAGGCAGTGTGGTGCAGTAGTGAACACTTGGGCTCTGGAGTCAGACACCTGGGCTAGAATACCAGGTCCTTCTCATCCAAGATGTGTGACCATTAGCAAGTCCGTTGGCCTTTCTGAGCTTCCATCTCCCTATCTCTAACATGGGAATAATAATAATAATAATCCTCATAGAGTCATGGGGATTAATTACGATGAAGTATATGAAATGTTTAGCTCAGTCCCTGACGTGTGCTAAGTGTTCAGTATCTGTTAACTATTTGATGTCATCATCACCACCACCAGCTGCAGCAGCAGCTTCACTACCACCATTGTCATCATCAACATCACCACCACCATGGTCTTTGCCTTTGTCATCATCTTCAGCGTCATCACCTCTCTCTAAGCATAAAGACTTGTATAGCCCAGTGACCTGCCCAGAAACACAGTCATTTATTCCAAACACATTTGCTGAGCGCTACTGTGATGGAGGGTTTCCGTTTGCCCATCAGATTCACTCTCTACCCTTTTCATCTTGCTCTGTGCCTGGCAAGGCCAACCTGTTCCATCCAATGGGCAGTCCCTGTGGGAGACTGAAGGGAGGAAGAAAAGCCAAGTGTTGTTCTTTGGCTCTCTCCCTGCTTGTCATCACGGCTGGCTGCATCCCTGGATGGGTCTCAGCTCTTTCCAGGTTTCCTCTCCACGCCTTCCTCCCTGCCCCAGTTCCAGATGTGGTCGCCATGGAGCCCTGCTCTTCCCAGAGAAAGGCTCCTGCACTATTTCTTGTGGCTCCTCAACACCATACCTTTGTAAATGGTTCCTGTCCTAATAGCTACAGATTGCCCTGACTTGAGTTTTCCGTCTATATTTGCTAAGCTCTGATTGATAGACTTTTGTGTGTCAGTCCCAGTCATGGGAACGCAGGCTACAAAAATAGGAAAGAGATCACCACCTCATCCCCTTCAAGGCTTCCCTGTTTCTTGGGGGAACAGAAACGCCTCAGGAAACTACAACACCATCTCCTATGTGCCACAATAGCATATGTACTCAGAGTTGTGATAACATCGAAGGACAGGTACCCTTGTGGGGGTGAGTTTGCATGAAAGTCAACAGAGAGGGCTTCTTAGAGGAAGTGACACCCTATCTGAGTCTTGAAGGATGAATACATACTCCCTGCACAGGCATGGTAAATTGCTCGGTTGCCTGGCAGCCATGTTGGACACAGGAGAGGCAGGGGAGAGGACTGGAGTAGTTTAGGAACTGGTATCAAGTTGCTTACTTCTTTTATTTTGCTAATCAAAGACATTTTTTGCTTTGCCATCTATTATCACTCACCACCAGAATATAATATTGGAATAAAGGAAAGTCCTTTGTAGCAAATAAATTTAGCTTATATACACAAGTACTGCCTGTCCTTGTTTTTCTCACTTTGTAGCAGTCAAGGAACCAGTGCATGGGCTGATATTTGGAAACCACTAATCTTATCTGACCTTCTTATTTTACCCTTGAGGAAGCTGTGTATTTAAAAAATAAATAGAATTTTAAAACAGTATCAACTCTTTTAAGTGTTTATTGCCAATCATGTGACTGCTCCCCACAAAAGGACCCCTGACCAGTCCTAGGTCCCGTCAGGCATTTGGGGTCAGTCAACACTTGGTCCTAACACCATGGAGAAAAGCATTAAAGTTCCCAGATTATTTTCTCTGTAAGTCATTCGATAATATTTTCTGCTCCTAAAGACTGTTATGACAAGCAGCAAATTGGTAATTGCAGCCATCTAGGAATAGACATATTTGCAGGATTAATGACCAAAAAAAGTTAGATTTAAGTAATACTATCAGTTAGCAACCATGCATGCATTCATATCTGGTTGTATTTGTCTTGAGGGAGGGAAGAGGAGGCAAAGGACTACAGAGGTGGAGAGGGTTGAGTAAATCAGCCTCTCTCCCCTGTTGTCTTAGAAGTGGTATGAGTCCTTTTCTGGACAACCTGGATAACACAAGGTGGGCACAGGGATGAAGCTGAGTCAAGCAACTGCCGTGGAGTTAGATCTTACATGACAGTTAAGTGCTAAAGTCATCTCAGAAGGAGAAAATTGCTGTCAAAATGACCTTTGGAAACTTTTAAAAGATGTTGCAATAGATTCTGCCTCTTCAGTGAAGCACCAGGATGTTGGTTTGTGTTTAGAAGTTGTTTTGTATAGAAAATACAAAGATTCAAATGCAAGAATCACTCTCAGCTCAGCAAGGGGCTCACACTGTGGGCAGCTGCTGTGGAATGAGACTGATGGAAGGGATAGAGAGTTTCCCTTCATCCTGTGCTCACTCTGGGCCTACCCACCGTGCCCCTGCCCCCGCCCCCGACGCCCAAGTGGAGTCTCAGGCAGAAATGCCTATTCTGTTTATGGTCCTCTCCTTCTCCCTCTCTTCCCACCCATATGGTGCCTGAGAGGAAAAGTCTAACCCACCCTGACCTTGAGAATTGAAGCCTGCATGTTTGAAAATCATCACAGGCCTTGGGATACATAGAACTTTGGGCTTTCTTTATTTTTTCTCTAAATAAATTAATCATTGAAGATATGCCTGGTAGAGAAGGAGGATACTGCTTTAAAAGCCAGAAGACTCAGGCTTAAGCCCAGATCTGCTCCTGTTCTACCATATGACCTTGGCTAAGCATGCCTTGCTTGGGGCCACAGTTTCTTGCTGACCTATTGTCTTATTCAGGGAGTTTTCTCTTACCCTACCCAACTCTAACCATTGTGAACTCTTCTGGAAGATTCTTGTTAGCTAGTAGAAGCTTAATGCCAGGCCCTGTCCTTTATCCAGGGTATGGTGAGAGCCTCAAGAATGCTTGGGATGAAGGCACATGGAGGTAGGAGGATAAACATCATTTCCTTTTGGGGGATACTTTGGAACCCCAGAGATCAGAAAAAGGGCCATAGATTACACATTATAGAGTCTCTAAAAGTATGGCTTGGAGGGGCAGTTTTGTATATTTATTCCAGAAATCAAACCATCTTGAAAACTGCACACTCATTGTTCCCTTCCAGAGGTGATCTGTAGACAAAGCCCACGACTTGGAGAATGACCCTTGGGACCAAACGGCCCCCTCACTCCAAGGAGCCTTCCTTCTCTCTTTCACCTCTGTCTAAATGTCCTGCACAGATTTCTGGCGATTTTATATACCAAAAGTTATGGGACGTAGGAAAATCAGTTCTAGGAGGAAAGTTTATACTGATAAATGCCTGCATGAAGAAGAAAGAAAGCTCACAAATAAACAAGATAATTTACACCTCAAGGAACTAGAAAAAGAAAAAAAACTAAGCCCAGATATAGCAGAAGGAAATAACAATGATCAGAGCAAAATTAAATGAAAGGGAAGCCAGAAAACAATAGAAAAGAATAACAAAACTAAGAGTTAATTTTTTCAAAAGATAAAATTGACAAACCTTTAACTAGACTAAGAAGAAAAGAGAAGACTCAAATAAATTAGGTCAGAAAGAAGAGACATTACAACTGATATCACAGAAATATAAAGAGTCATAAGAGAAAAAATAGGAATAATTATATGCCAAAGACTGGATAACCTAGAATAAATGAATAAATTCCTACAAACATACAATCTACCAAGACTGAATCATGAAGAAATAGAAAATCTGAATAGACCAACAAGGAGTAAGGAGATAAAACAATAATCAAAAACCTCCCAACACAGAAAAGCCCAGGACCAGGTGGTTTTGCTGATTAATTCTACCAAACATTTAAAGAATTAACAACAATCTTTCTCAAAATCTTGCAAAAAAATAAGAGAACACTCCCACACTCATTTTACAAGTCCAGCATGACTCTGATACCAAACCCAGATAATAACTTTGTAGGAAAAGAAAACTACAGGCTACTATCCTTCATGAATATGGATATAAAAATTCTCAACAAAATATTAGCAAACTGAATCCAACAGCACATTAAAAGGATCAAGTGGGATTTATCCCTGGGAGGCAGGGATGGTTCAACATATACAGATGAATAAATCATACACCACATTAATAGAATGAAAGATAAAAATCACATGGTCATCTCAATAGATGAAGAAAAAGCATTTAACAAAATTCAACAACGTTTCATGATAAAAACTCTTACAAATTAGGAATAGAAGAAACATACCTCAACATACATGAAAAACCCACAGCTGACATTCTACTCAAAACAGTGAAAAAATGAAAGCTTTCCCCGCTAAGGTCAGGAACAAGGAAAGGGTGCTCACTATCAGCACTCCTACTCAACATAGTACTGGAAATCCCAGCCAAAACAACCAGGCAAAAAAATAAATAAATTATATACACACACACACACACACACACACACACACACATATATATATATATATTCCAAATTGGAAAGAAAGAAACAAAATTGCCTCTGTTAGAACTAATTAACAAAATCAGCAAAGTTGCAGGATAAAAAATCAACATACAAAAATCAGTTCTGTTTCTATACATTAACAATGAACTATCAGAAAAAGAAATAAAGAAAACAGCTTGTTTACAATTCCATCAAAAATAATAATATACTTAGGAATAAATTTAGCCAAGGAGCTGAAAGATCTGTACACTGAAAATTATAAGACACTGATGAAAGAACCTGAAAAGACAAATAAATGGAGAGTGTTCATGGAGCAAAATAACATTGTTAAAATGTCCATACTACCCAAAACACTCTATAGATTCTATGCAATCCCTGTCAAAATTCCAATGGCATTTTTCACAGGAATAGAAAAAACAATCCTAAAATTCATATGGAACCACAAAAGAGCTTGAACAGTCAAAGCAATCTTGAGAAAGAGCAAAGCTGGAGGGATCACAATTCCTGATTTCAAAATATATTTCAAAGCTATGATAGTCAAAACACTATGATACTGGCATAAAAACAGACACATAGATCAATGGATCAGAACCAAGAGCCCAGAAATAAACCTTGTGTATACAGTCAACTAATATTTCACAAAGGAGCCATGAATGCTCATTGGGGAAAGGATAGTATCTTCAATAAACGCTGTTGGGAAAACTGTGTTTTCACATATGAAAGAATGAATTTGCACCCTATCTTACACCACTCACAAAAATTACCTCAAAATGGATTAAAGACTGTAATGTAAGACCTGAAACCATAATACTCCTAGAAGAAAACATAGGGGAAAATCTCCTTGACATTGTCCTTGGCAAAAATATTTTGGATATGACCAAAGGCACAAGCAAAAAAAAAAAAAAAAGTCAAAAATAAGTGGGACTACATTAAACTAAAAGCTTCCATGTAGAAAAGAAACAATCAACTAAATGAAAAGGCAACCTACCAAATGGGAGAAAATATTTGCAAATCACATATCTGATAAGGAGTTAACATCCAAAATAAACAAAGAACTCACACAACTCAACATCAAAAACAAACAAACAACCTGATTTTAAAATGGGCAGAGGACCTGAATAGATATTTTTCCAAAAAAGAGAGACAGATAGCTAACAGACACATGAAAAGATGATCATCATCACTAATCATCAGGGAAATACAAATCAAAATCATGAGATATCACCTCACACCTGTTAAAACAGCTATCATCAAAAAGACAGCAAATAACAAGTGTTGGTGAGGATGTGGAGAAAAGGGAACTCTAGTGCACTCCTCTTAGTGGGAATGTAAATTGGTGCAGCCACTATGGAAAACAGCATGGATGTTCCTGAAAAAATTTAAAATAGAACTGCTATAGTATCCGGCAATTCCATTTCTGGGTATTTTTCCAAAGAAAACAAAAAATACTAATTCAAAAAGATGTATGCACCCCTATGTTCATTGTAGCATTATTTACAGTAGCCAAGATATGGAAACGACCTAAGTGTCCATTGATAGATGAGTGGATAAAAAAGACGCGATGTATATCTATATCTATGTATATTAAAATAGAATATTACTCAGCCATAAAAGGGAATGAAATATTTCCATTTCTGACAGCACAGATGGACCTAGAGGGCATTATGCTAACTGAAATAAGTCAGACAGGGAAAGACAAATGCCATGTGATTTCAATTATATGTGGAATCTAAAAAAACAAAACAAAATGAAAAAACATAGCAAAATAGAAACAGATTCATAGATACAGAGAACAAACAGGTAGTTGCCAAAGGACAGGGGGGTAAGGGGGTGAAAAGAAGAAAAAAAGTAGCTATGCAAGGTAATGAATGCTAATCAGCTTGATTGTGGTGATCATTTCACAATGTGTATTTATATGAAACCGTAACATTGTATACCTTATATATATATATATGAGATAGAGAGAGAGAGACTGTTTTAATCCTCAATAAAGCTGAAAAAAACGCTGAATTGAACATTTTTAAACAGCAAGCTTTATGGTACGTGAACTGTATCTCAACAATATAACAAAAACTCTCATCCCCATCTGACATACTATATATTATGCTATTTATCTTATTTACTGTGGTTTCCCCCACTAGGATTTGTTTGACAAAGGCAGGGATTTTTACCTGTTTTGTTCACTATTATTTCCCTAGCAACTTTCACAGTGCCTGGCACATGGTCAGCACTAATTAGATACTGAAGGAATACATATATGAATGTAGGGGAACGGGGGAGAAAGGAGGGAGGAAGGAAAAGAAGGAAGAAAGGGAGGGAGGCCCAAGCTGGGCCCTGCTCTGGGTTCCCACTTACCGCCTCTGCCCTGGACTGTTGTAACAGCCTCCGGGCTGATGTCCCTGGCTCCTGTTCAATCCCACTGCCCACCTCTGACAGGAGGCATGAATGGGGCCGGCCAGACGGTTCCAGTTGGGAACTTTGAGACAATTTTTCTAAAACAAGGCTCTGAGTGTGTCCGTTGCTCCTCCGTCTTAACCAGGGCGGAAACTGCCCTCCTCCTTTGGCTTCGGGATGGAGTTCAAGCTCCTTAGCCCAGCACATGGACTCCCTCAAGACTTGGTCCAACCACCTTCCACACCCTCCCCTGGTCACAAACACTGCACTTCCACCCCTCACACCCTTCTCCCCTCTTGAGCTTCCCAGCATCCCATCCCTGTGTGCCTCTGCTCACGCTGTGCCATGTGGTGTGGCAACTCCTCGCACTGTGGGCCATTCTCACCCAGCCGACCATGAGCTCCTTCTGGCCAAGAGCTGTTCTGTCTTCATTAGGGTCTCTGTCCTCAGGGCTTGGGACCCAGTAGGCATGTGATAAATGTCTGATCATGGAACAGGCTCAGGCTGTTCTTCCATCTAAAACACCCTTTCCTGCCTGTGTAGGGACTAATTTTGGAACCCCGCTCTATTTCCTGCTTTAAAATGAAGCCTTTTTTTAAAAGTACGAATCTTTCTGAACTATGCATCTAAATGTCAGATTTCAAAAGATGTTGTGAGCTAAGGAGTCCAAGTAGCAAACTTCAAAGCTAGGACTTTAATGGGAATTCTGACTGACAGCTCCTTAATTACAGCCCTTAAATATACACAGTCACTTCCGGGAGTCCAGTTTTTAGAGAAGGACTCCTGCTTAACTGGTTGAAAATGTGAACAATGGAGTATAATTCCCTAAGCAGCAAGGGGCCACAGATCAGAAAGAATGTGAGAGAAACTCTAAAGATCCCTCTGGTATGAATTTTATCCTTTGCAGATACTCTCAAAACTGAAAGAGGTGGGACAGCTTGGACAAGGAGAAACAAATATTGTTTGTTCCAAACTGATGCACACAGTTTATTTGCTGATGTTTGGAGAGGTTTGAAAGGAAGATAATGGAGAAATAAAAGGTTCATAAGCTCCGACAGAACACAGGGCTAGTGAGTGGGAGGTGACTCAAAGCAGGGTGGCTAGAAACAGGGGAGCCCCACAGATCCCAAGCTCCAGTTTCCCCGACACTGACAGACCATAGAGGACACTGCTGCCCTGTGTGCCTGGAGCCCACGTCAAAGCCGCACCTCCAGCAGCAGGATACGCTATGTTAGTTGGATAAGTGGGGGTCACTTGGCCTCCACCTACCCCCCAGATGGCAGTACCGCATTCGGTTTGGCAGCTGGTTGCCATGCTGAGGTCTGAGACCTTGTCTGTATCCCCACAATGTACTCAGCCCGCAAGCTTGTCAAGTTGGTGCGTTTGATACCACAGCCTCAGTGTAGACGGAAAGAGGAGTAGTTTGGTGACATATCAGCCAGGAAATTTAGGACAAAACCACCAAAACAACCATATCAAGTGGATTTAATTCCTGACCCTGCTAATTAATAGCTATGTGGCTTTGACACTGAGCTAGAATTACCAGGTAAAACATAGGAATTTCAGACAAACAACAAATAATTTTTACATATAGGACATAATCATACTGCCGTTTAGATATCTGTCATTTACCTAAAATTCAAATTTAGCTGGGTGTCCTGTATTTTACTTGCTCTTTCTGGCAAATGTCCCCCTCACTTTGTTTCCGTGTGGGCAGCAGTGCCTGCTTCAAAGGGTGATTGAGGGTCAGCTGAGGTGATGTCAGACCAGTACAGGGTTCTTATTCTGTTGACTGTTCGGGATTATTATCATGACAAATTGATCTCTTAATTACTCTCCTCTTTCCTCACTAATGTGTCTGCCTTGTAGATATTTCTAAATGTTAAACTTTTGATAAGGGCCAATGTATGTTTTCCTCATGGTGAAACATTTCTTTTCTCACTACAGAAAGCCCAGGACGCTCAGGTCAGATGTAGAAAAGGAAGGAGGGCTGTGAGGTGGCCACTGGGCCTCTTCCACGTGAAGGTTCATCTGGAGATGCTGGTCTCCACACCACCGTTCCCTCTGTGGCTGTCAAACAGCGTCCTTTATTTCTTTTTCCAAGCCAGGGGTGGCTATGGCATGCCTGGTGTATCTCTAATGCAACCTCCCTACTTATGCAAGGGCTGGGGACGGAGATACTGCCATTTAAGAGATCCACTCAGAAGCAGAAATAAGCACTGTGTCCCTTCCATCCACTCACCCACACGCTTTCATCAGAGACTTCCATTAACCACATTGGCAAATATACACTTCAAAACAGCTCCAGCCACATTTGTATGCCATTCTGCCGCATCCAGCATAACACCGAACTGCATATGTGCAGCGATAATCTTTTACTATGTCATAATGCACTTTAGTGTGTAGATGGCTATTATCTTTTAGAGGCCCCCATTTAGATTTATGGAGCGAAAGAGAGAAGGTTTTTTTTAATGTAATCTAATTAATCTGAGTACATTTGTGTGCCTATTAAAAATCACCTGTCCGGGATTTTCCATTTATCATGATTACAAGGGGACAGCCATACTGAGAAAGGGGCTGTCTCTTCATTTAATACAAAATGATGATTTATTATCCAGAGTGCTTTTAGTAATCTAGGGGACAGTTCTGTGTGACAAATCCTCCACACATACTATAGAATTAGACATGCTGTCCTTCCATGAACACCTCGTCCTGGCAATGCCTGGGGGCCATGGCTGGTGGACTGTGGACACGACAGTCCCGTGGGGGTCCCAGCAGGGGAAGGGAGCCCATTCCTGACATACCTGGTAGGTGGCCTATTCCCTCTTTGATTCCAGTGGCTCTGGACGTGGGGGAGGTTCTCCGTTGGAGCCATCAGTGCCCCTTGGTGGATGCCCCTTTGTGGATGACCCCTGCTCTGGGGCACAAGCAGCAGGAACTTGCCCTGGGCCACCGCCCATACAAAGGCTAGGGAGAAAATTTCTTATTCAACCAGACCTAAGAACAGCAGTGTCCATCTGTGAGTCTACATCCCCCAGCCTGCAGACTCTACAACTGGGAAACAGGACCCTGACACTGGATTGAGCAAACCTACTGAGACAACCCCAGAATGGGAGTCACTGGGGACCCTGGGAGACCCCAGAGACGAGGAAGCTGACTACAGAGATGCACCATTCTCTATCCAGACCACCCGTAAAGCAACCTGGAAGGCTGAGCCCCTCTCCTCCTGCCTGCAAACAGAGCAGGGTCACAGGGTCCCACGGAACTGGCCTGGAGCTTGTCACCTACCCAGCAACTCTGGGGAAGCAGAGACCCTTCTTGGGTGCATGGCCCCTCACCACCCTCCTCTGTCCATTCTGCTCTGGGTAGCTGCAGGGGCTCCATCTTCCGTAGCCACAACCCTGCAGAATCTGAGCATTGTTCCACACTCCACCCCACTGAGCTCTTTGTGGCCGGGTTTCCATGAAAGTCGGGGCCTCCTCCCAACCCCAGACTAGATCACTAGGAGATCAGAAAATGAGGAACATTCTAGCTTCAATTGTGACCCCCAAGTCCATCTCCCAAAGCAAGTTGAGTTCATTTTAACTCCCACCCCTGATCCTGACCACTTTGGTAACAGGCAGTTTTCCTAAGAGGGCAGGGGTGGGGTGGGGGGGGGGGTGAAAATCCCTACTGGTGCCTGAGATAAATTGAGGTTTGAATGGAGATGATTTTAGGCAATAAAAGGAGGACTTTAAATAACATGGACCATCAGAGGGAGAGGGAGAAAGTTGCTCAGTCCCTGTATTTGCATCAAGAAGAAAGTCTCAGGTTCTATTGTGTCTTTAGCACCTCTCTAGCACCTGGGGGGAAGGAGGGAGAGAGAGAGAGGAGAAAGAGAGTGAGAAGACTAAGTCTACTTAAAGAAAAATATTAAGTAAATAATTGTGCCAATAGTACACAAAGACATGATAAATCCTGAAGGTGGAACATAGTGATTGAAGTTTAGGAAACCTCGGTCTGGAGGAAAATCACTTGTTCTGACCCTAGACTCCTCCTTGGGAAGTCTGACCAGGGCCAGAAGCACTGGTGAGGTTGGGAAGAGGAAAAGAGGGGAGAGGGGCATGAATAAGATCTGTCGAGCTATTTGAGCTATTTCCAGAGAGGGTGAAATTGGGGGGAACCTCTTTTTTTGGACCCATTTTCAAATAATCCCAGCTACCAATACAGACATTACCTCTGGCCACGTGGCTGATTTTCTGCACCGTGATGGCTTGGCAGTGCTTAGGACAGACAGGATTTCTCCTTTCTGGGAAGATGATGAGAGAGGCTGAATAGTCATCCACGTGTCCCAGGGATAGCCTTCATGTGTTCCCACAGGCTGGAGTCAGGTCACCCAGAAATAGGTTGTGGGTCGGGGCGGGGGGGAGTGGTGGTCCAGAAATTCCCCAGGTACCAGCAACCCAAGTGCAAAGGGGACAGAAAACCCAAGCGGTTGGAGCTCTTTGTTCTGTGTGCTGGCTGGGGAAGACTCAAGAGAAAGAAGAAGGAGACCAGAGTGTAGGTGGAAACATGCCCTCTGTGGGTGGCCTTGGCCTGTGGCAGGCTTTCTCCCCATTCCCAGGCTCCCTCCCTGCCCCTCGCCTTCACTCTGTCCTTGTCGTAAACAAGCTTGCACAGCATACTGTCTCCGTGCAGTGACTGGGCTGCCTCTTGGGGCCACTGGGCTGTGATGAGAAGGACAGAACCTCTGCCTTCCACAGGTATGAAATGTGGCTTCATTTGGTTAAGCATCCAGCCCACAGATGCTCTGGGTTTAGCAGGCAGTTTTTCCTTTCTTTCCAATGGAAACCCAGGTGGGCTTGCCCTCAGGCTCATCCTAGGCCCTGCTCTTCCCTACACTGAACTCCTGGCCCCCTGGACTCAGGACTGGTATCTGGTGGGACCCTCCAGGCTTCTGGAGTGGGTGGTCTCTGGGCCTAAGTGGCAGACAGGTCACAGGCCTGGGGGTTGGGGGGTTGCTGAGTCACATATAACTAACTCCAACACGAAGCAGCACACATAACCTCTACCCTGGGAACACACGCTGCCAGGAGAGGGCAGAGAGAGAGGCTGCCAGGACCGGGTCTGAGGAACGCCCTCGCCCCTGCACACTGGCGGCAACGACACTGCGTTCCTAGCACAGAGTGTCCTTGGCTGAATGAGGATCCTTGGCATAAATCAGTGTGCAATGAGTTCACGAGGTAAGAGGCTTAGGCTGGGTTCCCCTGAGCTGGAGCCTGAGACAGGTTCCTGAGCAAGACCTTCTTTAGGTGGCGGTCCTGGGAAACTGGGAGAGCAGAGCAGGAGTGAGAGAAGAGAAGGGAGTCAGCGGAGGGTGCAGTGATGGGCAGGTGGTTGCTGTGGGCACCTTCCTGGGGGACCTCTGGGAGACTGTGCAGAGCACACCTCAGAGCGGTTCCACGTGGGGGCAAAGAAGCTGGGCTCTGGCTGAAGTCAGCTCCTGGAGGAGTTGAGGCCCAGGCACCTCCAGCCTGGCCTGCAAGCAGGCAGGAAAGCAGGTTCCTACAGCCAGAGAAAGGCCACGGGCAGAGTCTTGGTGCTTGCAAAGGGAACCACGGTGTGCGTGCCTGCAAATGGTGTATGTTGAAGGGGACAGAGCAGGGGCGGGGACAGCATCTGCTCCCACGAGGGGAGAATGGATAGGCTGGGACACTAAGGGAAGCTCTTCTGGATGAGGAAGTGCAATGCAGGGAGAACGGCCCTGGTAAGAAGGCCCCCTGTGTAGATCCACAGGAGGTGATAGGCATCCCCCGAGAGCCTCGATAGGCAAAGGGATGGCAACATAATGGTGAAATGTCAAGCCCTGTGATTTGGGGGTTTGTCCTGGGTGCGAAGTGTATATAGAGAGGGAGTGTGTCTTGTCATCTAACGGCATCAGTTGGCTTATGTCTATTCTTGTCTGGCCTTTCAAAATTCTAGGATCCTTGAGCTGGAAGGGAAAGTGGCTGGAGAAGCAGAGCATGAATATAGAAGATATTTCAGAGTTACATGTAAATATGAGCAGATAAGAAGCATTACAGACAAAAGGAAGAAGCACAGTGTGGGAGGTATCCATGGCAGTGATCCCCCACCCATCACACCAGGGTGAATTTGGTTAAGGTCTCATTTACCTTAGAATTCACTGAGTCACTAAAACACTTAACATGGTACCTAGCACATAGTAGGCACTTAATAGACGCAGACATAGAGAATGGACTTGAGGACACGGCGAGGGGGAAGGGTAAACTGAGACGAATTGGGAGAGTAGCATTGACATGTATACACTACCAAATGTAAAATAGCTAGTGGGAAGCAGCTGCATAGCACAGGGAGATCAGCTCGGTGCTTTGTGACCACCTAGAGGGGTGGGATAGGGAGGGTGAGAGGGAGACGCAAGAGGGAGGGGATATGGGGATAAATGTATACATACAGCCGATTCACTTTGTTATACAGCAGAAACTAACACAACATTGTAAAGCAGTTGTACTCAATAAAGATGTTAAAAAAAAAAAGCTTAACATTGAGTTAAATTGTCTCTTTGACCTTTGAAGAGCAAATAAAATGATGATTTGACTAAATTCAACCCTGTAATTCTTTTGAGCTCTATTTCCCAAAGTCAGTGTTTTAGCAAAGGACAAACATGAAGTTGAGAGGAAAGAGTTCATGAACTTAGGAACTGGGTTCTTTATACATGTGACAATGGAAGCTCATCACTAATCAACTAGAGTTAGACTCTGCATTTGCATCTTTAAGAGATGACTGATCCTGGCTCCCTGACATTAAGTCCAAACATACTTGTGGAAATTCAGCCCATTTGCTGTTGCTTATAGTCACAGAAAGCCTCGGTCAAGGCAGTGCAAATGTAATATTCAAAGAATTACATTTGATAAATGAGCTTTAAACAATTATTCTTCCTACTCTTTAACATAGAACCTTGGACCCAAAAGTAAATATCTGTGGCCCTAAATTGAGCAGAGACACAGATATAGTGCAACCCTCCAAATGCTTTGCTAACCCTCGCCAAAGACTTAAGAACTCGTCAATCCTTTGTACAACACTCTGCCTGCAGGCGCCTGGGCTCCCACTGAGCCACCTCCTCACAGACTGTGGACCTGAGTTGGCAAGAGAGCCTTTACCTTCCCCATCCTACCTTCAACCTCAGAGAGATACCAATAGGATGGATGTAAACTTTGCCAAGGAAAGGTCTTAGGAAAGTCAAATGTTATCATTATTAATTCCCTGCTGTTCACCTGGGACGGAAGCCACTGATGCACTGATGGAGGAGGCTTGACTCCAAATAAATAAACGCGCGTCCTTTGGGCGGATGTCAGGCCAGCTCTGGCTGTTAACTGTTGTCCCCTTGCTGTGGCAGCAGGCACAGCACAGGGAGGCGAGGTGATGCTGGCAGTCTGGAGTCTTCCGCCTCATCGCAACAAGCAGTCTGGAACCTTGGCCAAGTTTTGAAATCTACCCCTTTGAACCAACGCAGACATCTTAATGAAGCAGTACTTGTGGAACTGATACCACTAGGGAGATGGTTGCTCCTTTTCTCCATCTTCTATTTTTAATATTTGATCTGACAAATGTATTATTAAAGGAATATTTCAAATCTGATTACTCTTCTGTTTGACTGAGTATGTCATTCATGCATGCTAGGTGCCAGGGGAAATTATACCGACCAGTTTGGAAGTTTTATTATGTCATTCTTTCAAACAGCCCCTTGCCCCAAGTCTAATTACCATTCACGTGCAAGGCTGCAGGCTCTCCAGCTCATCTCTGCCACTCGCCTTCATTACGGCGGCCTCCTCTCCCCCCAGTCTCACGCTAGGCCCATCTAGACTCTTTTCCTGGAGAT
The DNA here is from genome assembly GCF_009873245.2 of Balaenoptera musculus. Lineage (NCBI taxonomy): Eukaryota > Metazoa > Chordata > Mammalia > Artiodactyla > Balaenopteridae > Balaenoptera > Balaenoptera musculus. The sequence continues at coordinate 22,119,703 of NC_045803.1, read as the reverse complement.
CCGAAACTTTCTGAGAAGTGGTCTCTCTGAATATCTGCAAAGTTGTTTTGTTGTTGTTGTGTTTAATCGACTAGTTGTTTACTGAGCTTCAGTCTTCCTTGTACGGCACAGATAAGAAAGTGAACAGGAGTTCAGAGTGCGCCCTGCTGGGACCTCCCCTTGGGCATGAGCCCGTGCTCCAGCCATGGGCATGGTGTCCACTTGCCCTGAGCTCGCAGTCTCCTGCTTCCCTACTTTTCCTTTTGCAAGGGCCTAACTCTACTTTGAATATCTTGAACCACCTGATAAATCCATCCCTCCTCGGGTAGAGCAACTGGCCCTATTTCCAACTCCTTTAGTGGGGAGCCAGAGGGAGTCTCTGGGCCCTAAGCAGGAGGAGAGCATCCACAGGGTAGGGCAGAGGGTGGCCCCACCAGGACACCAGGATCAAAGGCAAGAGGCTTAGTTTCCAAAGGCAAAGGCTCGCTGACCCCCTGAAGGATATGGCCTGGCTCTTCCCCACTCTGGGTCCCACAAATCTCAGTGATTTTTGAAAATTATTTACTTTTCCTATAATGGTCAAATAGTAAATATTTTAGTCTTTGCAGGTCATGTGGTTGCTGCCACAACTACTTAACTCTGCCATCAAAGTACCAAAGCAGCTATAGACAGTATGTAAACTAATGAGCACAGCTGTGTTCCAATAAAACTTCACGTACAAAGACAGGTGGAGGGGCTGGATTTGGTCAGAGGGTCACAGTGTCCGGACTCCTGCTTTAGAATTTTCCTTGAATCAGGCTAAAAAAAAACTCAAATTGCTTAAGCTTCATCTTAAGCAATTCACATAAAATTAGAAGCTTAATTCCTGAGTTATATATATTTCCTCTAATACATTAAAAAACTACTTAACTGTCAAAAAAGTTTAAGTTCTTTCATGTTCCGCCTGAAATCCCCCTGGAATATGCCAGGTCAGGACAACTGCCCAGTGAGTGTGGAAACTCTGAGTGGTTCTGAGCACACCGCCCCTGCCAGGCTTTGTCAGGCCCAAGGAAGCAAACTCCACAACCCCTCAGCCCTGGGTCTCTCCAGCTCCAGACCTGGCCCCTGCTCTCTCTGACCCCGTGGGTTTCTTTCTTTTGACTACAGGGTCCTAACCCTGCCTTCCAGGCAATGACTGCCTCATCTCCTCGCCCTTATTGGATGGAGGCCACTCAGAGGCAGGCCCTGGCTGCCCTCATGGTGCCCACATTCTAACAATGTAGCATACGATAAACAAGTCAGCATAAATAAACATGTTATTTTAGATCATGCTAAATGCAATAGAGAAAAAGTAAGCAGGGAAAAGGACTAGAGAAGCACGGGGTTCATTTAGATGAGGGGATCTGAGAGGGCCTCTCTGAGGAGGTGAGTTGAGAAGGGGAGATGGAGAAAGTGTGAGCCGTGCAGAGAGTAGGGCCAGTGCCATGAAGACAGAGGAAACAGCAGGTGCAGAAGGAAGCAGGTGGGAATGGAAGCCATGCTCAGGACACTAGAAGGAGCCAGGAGAGCAGGAGGACAGGGAGTGAGGAGGAAAATGGCTGGAGGAGAAATTGGGGATCCCTCAAGGCCTTGCAGCTCTCTTAGAGGGGTTGGCAGGTCTGGCCCTCATGCCAGCATCCTCACCAAAACTTGCTCCCTCACCCTCCTCAGCCGCCGGCAGAGCAGTCACCTGGGCCCCACAGATTCCATCCCTCTCCTTCTTACACATTTGTCCAGACGTCACTTTCTAATCCTTAGGATAAAAGTAAAATTGAGTGAAATTTCAGAACATGAAACATAAGGGCACATGTGGCTGGCTGGATAAATTCCCCAGCTGATAGAGGCTGACAGGATCCCACCTGATGGGATTCAGTAAGGATTAGGTCAGTGTCTCTTTTTGCAGAAAGTCTGACTTAATGCCAACTTGCCACATGAGTGCAGTTTCCACAGACTTGCCGCACCACAGACATTTTTGATTTCCCAGTCGCTGCCATCATATTAAATGCAAAATGGACAATACACCAAAACGGATGTTCTTGGAAATATGATTAATCCCAAAGAGTCTGGGAAGGCTGGGAGACTGGCTCCTTCAACACGTTTGCAAGCTGAGCTCTTTCTGGTTCCCTTGGTATGTTTGGATGCAGCTTTACTCCATTTCACATCATCCACTGAGCTCGAACCACAGACCAAATGCTGCAGAAATGGGCACCAACACATTCCATCCTTAAAAGCACCACGAGAGACTTCAACTGGGCAAAGGTCTCCTACAAACAGTCCCAATTATTTTCTCTAGAGTGGCACCGGACAATTACAAAAAAAGCAGTTCACCCAGACCCAAACTCCTTGGTGAGAGTCTGCGAAAGGCCCATTGTGGAAAGGCAAAATGTGATGGAGAGACGGGAGGGCTTGCCTCTTTCTGGGCAAGGGGAATTGATCCTCCCAAAGACTCCTTCTGCCCCATTTGTTTCCCAACTGTAAACTGGGGTGTTAGCAGGGCCGTTTGTGGTTCAAGTGTGACGAGGCAGGTTGCATTGACCATTGACTGTGGAGGGCATCCAGGCAAAGATGTATGTCATCATCATGGTTTTCCCAGGGGCGCCCATCCCATTCCCATCAGCTTCTCACCTCGCCCTGACCCTTCCCAAGGTCCCAGAAGCTCAGCCCCTGAGGGCTCGTTTATTAAGTCTTGTCCACAGTGAAAGGCAAGAAAGAGATCCAGGTAATGATGCTGTTTCCCCAAAGGGGAAGTAAGGGCTCCAGGAGGAGGCTGCAGTGTTCAGGGGGAGAAGAAAGTGGAGCCCAACCTAACGCCTGGCCTACGTGCAGGTGGGGTTCCTGAGCCTGCCAACAGCACAGGGCCAGTTCCCAGGAGGGATGGTCTGTCCCTTGGCCTTTCCACTCCGGCCCGAATCCTTAGATCCTGCTACTGCTCCTAAGCCTACTAGTCTCCAGTTATCCGTGGTCCTGAGGGCCCCTCACCCTCTGCCTTTCCTGTCCTCTCTGCTGCTGCCTCCTCCCTTCTCAGCACATCTTGTTTCTAGGCAGGCAGCAGCAGGCTCTGTCTGTCACTCTGAACGTGGTGCCCAAGGAGGACAGCATCTCCTAGCCCCTATCTCCACCCCCAGTGTCTCCTGGCTCTGCCCCTTCTGCAAGGGAGAATGGCACTCACATGGAGACATGCTGAGCATCTATTTCCTCCTGAAAGAAGCAAATAGATCAGAAGAGGTGACCTCAGGCCACCCACCCAGACCCTCTGCCCAGGTAGGAAGGACCGGGAGAATGACTTGTTCCTTTAAGCTTTCTAGACAAGGGAGAAACCCCCATGTGTTTATCTGCACATTTCCACATGTTTATCGACATGGCTAATGGTGTTTATTGTGGAGAATTAAGGAGATTTTCACCTCAAAATGACGCATGTGTCATACTGACTTGTCCAATGCTTGTGAGGACAGCTACGCCAGAAGGCCGTCCCCAGCTGGGGGTCTGCAGCAGGCTGTGTGGACATATGGTTCAGGACATTGAGAGGGTCAGCCAGGCAGAGTGAGGTAGCCACTGGGGCCTCAGGACCCTCAGTCCTTTTTTGTGCTTTCACGTGCCCTCCCTTCCCACCTCCCCAGGGAAGAAAGGCCTGATTCTTAAGAGCACCAACATTCCTTACCCAGGCAGTGGGGCTCTAGGGGCACGCCTGACCTGCCTTCTGCAGAAATGCCATGTGGGGCTTCCCTAGCCCACCTCCCCCGGCCTACACTCCCCACAGGTGCTGTTCGTCCTGGGGACCCTCCTCCCCCGTGGCCTCAGCATGGCCCACAGCTCACAACGTGTCACTCCTTCCAGCACTCAGAGCTCCGTGTCTGCACTAGTGGGGAAGGCAGGATGGCCTAGTGGGAAGGCCAGGAGCTCCAGAGCCAGGCTGACCGTTCAGTCCCAGTTACACGCACACTGCGTGTGTGTTGTTACTTAACGTCTCTGGCCCTCAGTCCCCTCTGCCAGGTGATGGAAATAACGCTGGTGCCGCTGTCCAGGGCTGCCCCAAGGAGTTACTAGATTAGGCATGTAAGGCATTTGGCACATCAACCGGGATCGTGACACGTGGTGTGAAGTCCTTGAGGGCCACGGCCCTGTCCTCTGTTCACGGCAATGAACGATGTCTCCCTAGCACCCAGTACAAGGCCTGGCACATAGTGGGTGCTCACCTAACATCTATTATAGTGTATTGATGCAAAACAGTTTTCAGGCCAATGTTTACCCCAACCCCCTGCCTAGCACGCTGTTCCCCTTGGCTGGCTTCTTGTCATCCTGCAAGTCCCACCTCCTCAGAGAGGCCTTCCGCGGCCTTCCCCGGCCTTCCCCACCCTCTCTATCCCACTGTCTAGTTTTATTGTCTTAACAACAGGGAGGCGGTTGGCCCCTGACACCTGGAGCGGCAGGAAGTCACCGCTTTGACTCCTACACAAGTCCAAGGGCTATTCATGGGAAGTACAGTTAGCACGCGACCTCACTGAGGAGGCTACGCTCACAGCCAGGGCCCTGAGCTCTTCCACACTGGCCACTGCAGCATCTGTGAGGATACTTGGTAGCCCCTCAAGGAAGCGGGAGCTTCTCAGGACTGAGGAGAGTGGAGGAGGCCCATCTCGGCCATAGCAAGTCTCACCTCAGCCCAGGTCCCTGCGGAATCTCATCACCCCTGACTTTACTTACTTCCTCCGTCAGGATAGGCTGGGACAAGTGGATGCGAAAACATTCCCCGACACCTTCAGCGTTATTCCTCTGTGATTGTGATGTCGCACTTGCGTCAGCCAGGAGGACTCTGGTCCTTGTCACCCTCGGGGATTCAGGCTGAGGGAAGCCCCGGCCCGCGATTGCACAGTGGCAGAGGCAGAATGTGGCACAGCTGCACAGCTTGTGAAGCTCCCCCAGAGGTGACACACATCACTGCCCCCACTCTGCTGGCCGGAACCTCTCACACAGCCCCACCCCCCCCCACAGGGACCCCGGTGCCCAGGGACCGCAAGCTGGGCACATGTGTGACCATCAACCTTCCTCTGTCACTGGTCACACTGGGGAACCTAGGGAGGAGGGCAGCAGTGAGAGCTGATCTGATGCAGAGCTGTGCTGCCCAAGCCTCCAAGTGCTCTGCACATGACACTGACTCTGTCACCGTTGTCCCACCTGACAGAGGAAGACACCAACCCAGGGAGGAAGGCCCTCGGCCAGGGTCACGAGATGGGGAGGGAGAGGCAGAGCCTCAACACCAGTGGTTCGACCCCAGGGTCTTTGCTCCCGACCACAGCACCGTCCCCAGGCTCTCGTCCTGCCTTGGTCCCCAGCCATTGAGAGACTCTAGGCATGCGGCTTACTTTCTCAGGGCTCCTTCCCTCACTTGTGAGCCTGGGACTTAATTTCTGCCTGATTCACTACTTCAGAATCACCACTGGGTGTGCTGAGCTTGCACAAGGACAAAAAGGCCCACTCCACTGAGAGGTCTCAGGAAAGCTTCTTTCCCCGCCAAACACCTGCCCTTGGGGGCTGGGAGGACAGCTGGGCATGAAGTCGCCAGGGGGCCCAGGCAGAGCTGTGTCCACCAGCAGTGCTGTGCAAGTGTCAGGACTTCAGAGAGTGGGGGAGACATACAGTTGAAAGCTTTCTGTTTTGCCAAGCCAACAACCCTTTATAATCACCATCATTTCACCGCAGAAAGGGCAATGTAGAGCCAAAAGAGTGGAAGACGTGCAAGCTCAGAATAAAAGGAAATCCTTTGAATTGGATAAGTACAGCCATGAAAAATCACTCGAGTCTCTCTTCCTCATTTCACTGCAGGTTAGGGCAAACATTGGTGCAGAACAGCACATGCCAATGAGAATGCAAGAGCAGACTTAACCTTGTGGACTTTTAGAGACTATGGACCAGGGAGCTCCTCTCTGGCAAGGAGGCAGCAGGTGCCCAGCCATGAGTGACTGTCAGAGTGAGATGGCTGGGGTTCCGGACTCCAGCTCCACAGGTGGGCATTGCTGTCGCATCTGCCCTGAGCTGGATTGGCTGCAGAATGAAGACACTCGGCTCTCTTGCTCCCCTTGCCTCACACACTCTTTCTCTGCCCCCCTGAGAGCCCAGCCGTTGCCCCCTGCGATCTGGGACTCCCAGCCTCCCGCAGTCTTTGAACTATTCATCCTCGGCTTCCTGGATGAACAGTGCTTGGAGTTTTCTTTGAAGAGTTTCCACGAGCTCCTTTCCTTGTTTATCTGCTCCTTATTAAAAGGCCATGAAGAATTGATTCGTCAAAGACTTAATAACCAAGTGCAGTGGACACTTGTGTAATTTAATGACAATTCCAGACCCATCTTTCATGGCAACAGCGGTCCCAGGACTGCTGCGTCGATGACAGAGTGGAGACGAGTGAGCCCTTTAGCACTATGCTGATTGCTTCCAAGTCTAGCCTCATGCTGTCCTCTCTGGCCAGGCTTGGGCTAGTCCTGCAGGGGAGATAGCCATGACTCTGTAGCCAGAGAGAGGAACCAGGAGAGTTCGGAGCTGACAGCCAGGAGCTGGAATGGGAGGCAGGATTGGCCTCTTCAGGATTTGGCTGAGTGTGCATTTAATTAAAGCACTTACTGGAGATCCCTGAATTAGGATACTTTGATGGCAAATGTCAGAAACCCAAGTCAACTGGCTCAAAAGATATATTGGCTTAAGAAAATAAAAAGAGGCTCATCTCAGCTTCAGGCAGCCAGACCCAGGTGCCTGATGATGTCATTGGGAATCTACCTTTCTCCACCCTTAGTTGACTTCATTTTCAGGAAGGCCTGAGCTGAATGGTTGCAAGATGGTTACCCAGTCCCAGTCTTCCGCCTCCAGATGAGCAGCTCTGGATGGCAAGAAAGCTTCTCCTTTGTACTACTGGCTCCAGAAAAAGTTGGTTTGGCTTGGATTGGGTGCCCATCCTTGGGGTATTTAACACTTACTAGGTTCTGAGGACATGAATATGAATAAGACATGCTACCTTCTCTCAAGGACCTCCCAGCATTGCAGGAAATACTTGGTAGTCAACAGACATTGTGCGTAACCTGTGTGCAATGCCATCCTCTGTGAGAAGCTGGAGGATTAAGTATGGGGCAAAGCCTCTACAATAAAATTAAAATTCTCCTTCAAGTACATCCTCCAAGGTTCTATCCCAAATCTCTTAATCTAGCAGAGTGGTTAAGAGCTCAGTGTCCTGCAGTTTGACAGATCTGCATTTGAATCCTGGATCTGCCATTTAGGAGCTCTGAGAATCTGGAAAGTAAATTCACCTCTCTGTGCCTCTGTCCCATGGAGATAATAACATCTACCTAATAAGGTCATTCTGAGGATTCAATGAAATGATGCATCATATGGGGCAGTAAATTCAGTGCCAACATATAATAAGAGCTGAATAAATGGCATTTGTTACTGTTGGTCTGGCGTTATGGGGGTTTGAATTTCCCCTCCATGGAGGGAGGGTTCTGGAGTGGACCAATCCAGTACAGACAAAGGGCCAACATGGAGGCAGGATTCCACCCAACTGGCATCAGGGAAGAAGTTGTCGCCCAAAACAAAAGGGGATCTGATACTTCTTAGTGATCTAATCTAGGGGTCCCAGTGCTGGGGAGGGGTTCTAGGTGAACACAGAAACTGGAAGGGCCTAAAATGGACCTCACAACAGGTTCCAGCACCAAAACTCAGAGTTCTGAACCAAGGAAGTGAGGTAGAGCGGCGACGGGGGTGGGGTGTGGTGGTGGGGTTACTTGGAGGAAGGAGTGTGCACAGATGGATTACAACTACTTAAGGGGTGCACAGACCACTACCACAGCACTAAGAGAAGCTTTCTCATGATGCTTTCCTTGACTGCAACCCCGCGGGAGAAGTAAAGGGGCCGTGGAGACCAGCAAGTGCCTGGAGGAACTCTCCAGAGGCCCCCCGGGGACCCCCACACAGTGTCTCGAAAATTAAATCAGAGCCTTGAGAAAACATGCTGAAACTCTACCTCTGTGTGGGTTATTCACTCTCTTAAAATACTGTCTTCAACATAACCCCTGCCAACTGGATATAAAATCCACCTTTCTTAGTTTGGCGTTCGAGGCAGTCTGCTGCCGATGGGCACAGGCCACGAGCAGAAGGCCTGCTGATGCACCTTCCTCAGCCGCCCCACAACAACTCGCACGCTCTTCAGTGACAGGGAAGAGGAGGTGGCCCCAGATAAAACTTCCTCTAAGACCAGCAGAGGCACTTATGTGAACGCCTAGGCCAATCTTCGGGAATTTCTCTTTTAAGGTTTTGACTGAAAAATAATTACAGCTGTTTAGTCCTCTGCTATAAATTAGAGCTTTCACGTACACAAGCCCTGTGAGGTGGCGAGGCCAGTCATCCTGCCTGGGCCCATGATGCAGAAATATCCTGCATCACAGGCGTATAGGGTGAAGCAGCCTAGGGACCTGCCTAACAAGCAGAGGAGGGAGGACCAGGGCCGTGGGCTCAGCTCTGCCTGGGTTCTCTCACCCAGGGATCTGCTCGCCTGTGCAGCTCTGTGCCGTCTCACAGCCCAGCCCAGTCTTCTCTTCTCTGAGCCCATTTCATGGCAGACACTCAGTAAATGTCCTTTAAATAGACTTGAATTGAGGGAAAAGCAAACCCAGGGAAAGACAGGGGCATAAAGTCCTGGCATGCCTCAGAGTTCAAAGCCCATCCCTGCCCATGGGCTTCTGGAGTGTCTCCCGCCCCTCCGGTCTCCCCCAGCAACCCACCCCTCAGTGGGCCCATTCAGTGCTCAAGGAATGAAGAACCCAGAGGGGGAAACTGCCTTGGTTCCGCCAGGGAAAGAGTACATTTGATAGTTTTATCAACCTCACATCCCTGTAACAGACCCCTTCTAGGGTGTCTGCTCAACATTCACCCCATTGTTTGGGGAGAGCGCCCAGGCAGTGAGGAGACAGGGGCAAGCCCAGGTGGCACAGATGCATCCACCAACCATAGTGACTGGTCCACTCGAGCTCACAAGGCCCAGTGAGGGCAGTTCGTCATCTGTGCTGGCCTGATCCCCCCGCGTGGGTTTGGAGCAGGGACTGAGCTCACCGGCCAGCCTCTTGCTTATGCGTGACCTGGGAGTATGAAGGGTCGACACAGCCACGTGCCACCCTGGAGAGGTGCAGCAGAGAAGGCCAGACCGCAGGAATAGAAATGTGAAAGAGATGCAGAGGCAAGAGAGGAAAGATGGAAGGAGCAGCTCTTCGCTGAGTCCCACCTCGTGAGGCTGGCTGCACGCCAGACCAGCAGGGGCCTGAGCTACCCGCGCTCTTCCCGTCAACACCCTTTTCCTATTAAACCAGCCTGGGCGGGTTCTGTCCTCTGCCCACCGGCCCCCCCCACCCCGCAACGTCATCCTGAAGACGAATCCCAGCCACTTCTGCCGCCCTCAGCAGATTTCCTGGGAACACCCAGACGAGGCAGGAACTGTCGTTTAAGTAATTCTGCAATCCTTTCCACCTGGGTCGTCTGCTGCCTCCCCAGAGCTCCCAAGTTTGGCACCTCTTGGGCTGGGCATAATGTAAAGTCTGAGCACAAGACCCAGCCCCCAGCCTCACAGAACAGGAGAGCTCACGGGGCCACGGCGCAGTGCATAGCGCTGGCTCCTTGACTAATGCTGGACTCTGCCACGAGCACGTTTCACCACCATTTGTACAGCACATTCCTGTGTATTTTAGTCCAATAAACAGGCATGGTTTTTTCTAGAGCCAGTATTTCTTTTGTATTTCCTGCTTTTGGGGGTTATCTGTTTTGTTTAAAAAATCAGTTCATGAGTTTCCGTCGACTGACTCATTGCTATTGATTTCCGCTGCGCCATCCCTGCCTCTTCTCCTTCATGAGTGTTTGTTTTGCATTCTCTCAGAGGAAGAAGAAAGCCTTTCTGATGATCCAGGCCCACTGTGACTTCCCTTCCCTGTCTCAGCCTGGAGCCCCTCTCGCTCCACTGAGAACCGCTGTTCCTTTTTCCTTATCTTTGCCAGGAGTGGCTCCTGGCAGGCACCTCGTTGGAAAGGCAGCATGGTGGGTACAAGCTCTCTGGGCATTCCATCCCCTATCACACACTATGTGACCTTGGATGTAGCCCTTCTGTCCCTGGGCCCAGTTTCCTAGTTTGCTGAACGAAGGCACTGGCCCACAGCACCTTCAGTTTCCCAAAGGCCCGGCCATGTGGCCGCTCCACCTGTCACGGCTCCACGAGGGTGGGCTCAGCCAGGGCAGGTGCTTTTCCTGACAAACCACCGCCAGCTCACCCGCAGACACGCCCTCACCCAGAACCTCAGCCCAGGCATCGCCTTTCTACATGCACGGCCTTTCTGCATCCTTCAGCGCCACACCGTTCCCACACTTGTGTCTTTGTCACTCTCCTGCCTTAGCTGGTCCACGGAGGCAGGCTGTTCTTTGCTGCCCCAGGTTCCCGCTGGGCCTCAGGGCCTCTTTGTTATGGATTGGAGGCAGAAAAGGAGAGGTTTAATAGGTTGGGATGGATATGCATGGACACTAAAGGCTATTTTTTCTTTTTCCATCAGTATGGTGGTTTTAAAATATATCCACTAATATTACACTTCGACTTCCTCCCTTCAGAAAAAGAAGTCTAACCCCAAATGTGGGCCGTACTTAATGACTCACTTCTAACGCATAGAATGTGGTTGGAAGAACTGCTATATGATTTCCAAAGCCTGGTCATAAAAAGGATAACTTTGGCCTAAATGTCTCTCTTGGATCGCTTGCTCTGAGGGAAGCCAGCCACCGGGTCAGTAGGACACTCAAGCTGACTGTGGAGCTGGAACCATGTAAGGGAACCAAGGCCCCCCAACAACTCCCAACAGCAACCGTCCCTGAGGGTGAGCCACCTCAGAAGCCTCCAGGTGACAGCAACCTCATAAAGGACCCTGAGCCAGGACCACCTGGCCAAGCCATGCTGAATTCTTGACCCACAGAAACTCTGAGGATAATAAATGTTTATTGTTGTTTTAAGCCATTAACTTTGGAGTAATTTGTTTGCAGTGATAGATAACTAATAATTAATACACCCTGAATCCCCCATGGCAGCTAAGTGTGTGTTGCTCATCTCTTTCTTTGCACAGAGAAAACAGGAGAACCCTTCTGTCGTTATCGAGTTGACTTCAGCAGAATTCTGAGCAGAGGTAAACTTGCATTGCTGCCCTGTGACCTTGTGTTTTGCCAGTGCAGTTGACCCAGGTTCGGTCCACACAACCCAGGTACATCCATGAATCTACAGCCTTCAGTTTAGCAAGGCTTGTGGGACCTGGGGGGCTACCACAGTACAGGCCTGTCCAAGACTCAGGGTCACCATCCACTTTGGGAGGAGCACCACTGAGTCCGGAGATGCCCCTGTACCAGGTCCACAAATGCTGACACTGAAGCATCCCCAAGCGTCTGAATGGAAACAGATTTCCCTGCAGTGCAGGGCCAGGACTTGAGCTGCAGCCTCTGCTCCGATAACTACAGCTGGATTGCTGTGGCAGCTGGGGGACATTGCTAATGCATCCTGCTGGCTTCCCCAAGGCGGGTCTGAGCCAAAGCCTGTGATGCTGCATCATTCCCTCCTGATACAGGCTCTGGATTCCAAGATCTTGAGGAGAGTGAGAGGGATCGCATTTGTGCTGAGCCCAGGCCCCTGGCCAAGAGCACTGGAGGCATCCTAGCCTCTCATCCTCATGGACGATGACAGATCCATCATCTAAGCACTGAGCACGGGGCCAGGCACTACCAGGGATGTCTGCCAGCACTCAGTGTGCCCTGTGGGCCTCCCATTATAAGGACAGACACTCAAGTCAATCCAGTTAGCAAACACTGTCTGACCATCTACCATGTGTGGGGCACAGGAGTGGTGATGAGAGGAAAGGGGAGTTAACACAGCTCCCACCTCCATAAGCCCCACTCTCCAGTGAGTGGAGAAATACAGGATGAATTTGTGAACAAGAATCGAACTGAGGTACTAGCAGCCTCTGCATCTTCTGAGTACCCGAGAAGTGGAAACACTAAGGGAAGTTCTATGAAAGGGTTTGCCCTTGGCCCAGGCTCTAAGAGATCATGAAGAAAGGCTTTCACCAAAGGCCAACAGCAGACGGCATCACAGAGGTGTGAGAGAGCCAGGCGTGCCCAGGTCTGTGAACATCACTCTATCACGGCAGTAGGTTATGCAGACCAACTAGTGCCACCATATGTTGTGAAACAAACAACTCCAAACAACAAGTGCTTGTTTCTTGCTTACAGGTTTGCAAGTTGGCTGAGGCATCTCTGCTCTAGACTGGGGGTCAAGTTCAGGCCTGCTCACATACCTCTCATTCCAGGACCCAGCTAAAGGAGCAACAGCTACCTGGGCCTACACTTCTCAAGGTGCAAGGAAGGAGGGCAAAAGGCCAAGCCAAACCACACAACTTTTAAAGCCTCCAGTTGGATATGACACACCTTATGTCTACACACATTCCACTCGTTACAGCAGAGCACATGGCTGAAACCAAAATCTGTGGAACAAAGAAGTACACTCTGTCCAGGATGCACCTTGACAAGGATGGAGAGGGAAGGGAAAATTGTGAAAAATTAATATGATCTGCTTAACAGATGGTGGCCAGGAAGTCATAGGAGATGAGACTGGAAACACAGACTGGACCTTGTATGAGAGAGGCTAGCTGGTTGTTCACCAAACTATTTCTCTTTCCCTCCTGGGCACAAAACTAGACTACATTTTCCAGCTTCCTTTGTAGCTAGTATCCTGAATCTGGCCAATGGAGGGTGATAGAAATGACGGACTCTACTCCCAGGCCCAGCCAGTTAAACCTACCACATAACCCTCCACTCTTTCCTCATCTGCTGGGTAGATATACAGAATCCAGCTGAGGACACTGAAGCCTGAGGTGATAGCAGAGCCACAGTGTAGAAGGAGCATGGCCCCTGAGTCACCGCTTGGAGGACAGTCCCCAGGAGATACCCAAGTTAGTCTGCTTTGGGAATTGTGAGTACACTTGTATTGTATCAAGCCACAGAGATTTGGGGATTGTTTGTTATAGCAATTGATCTACCCTACTATTACCCCATGTCACAGAGGCCCTTGGTGTGTGGCTAAGCGGAATTGAAATCAGGAAGGCCTGAATTAAAATATCTGCCCCAGCACTTTTCTGTGGGATGACCTTGAGCAAATTGCTTTACCTCTCCAGGCCTTAATTTTTCATCTTTAAATGGTGATTCATAGTTCCCACCTCAAAAGGTATGTCAGTGACAAACCCTGTTACTAAACCAGGTGAGGTGTCTTACTGAGTCCTGGCAGGGTGGCCCTGTCGGCCCAGAAGTTTACAAGAGGTTTTCAGGAGGTGGGAAGTCAACCACATGGCATGTTGAGGGTTAAGTCTTCCTGGGGGCTCATTCTGCTTGGAGCAGGGGAGGCAGGAGGCAGGTAGCAGGATGCCCTCCATAGGCCAGGGCTGGGAAGAGCCACACTGCAGGAGGGGCAGGTCCTCTACTTTGCTGGAGGTTTCTGCACATATATTTACTAGAAGGCTGGCAGGAATGGGGTGGTAAATCTTTCCTCTCAGCCTGCCACCTGCCACTGACCGCACAGTTCCCCCAAACCTACAAAGGCCACTTTGAACTCCAGATGTTCGCAGTACTCTCCTCACTGGGCTTTTTGTGAGGATGACATGAGCTGTTATTTATAAAGTTCATGGAGCTATGCTGTGCAAGCGATTGTTAAATAAATAAAACAAATAGAAAATCATGAGGCAAGAGATGGCAGAATAGGAGGACATGGAATTTGTCACTCCTCACAAGTACATCAATACATCTACAAGTGGAACAATTCTCATAGAGCACCTGTTGAACATTAGTGGAAGACTTCAAACACCCAAAAGGACAAGAAAAATCCCCTCACAACCAGGTAGGATGAAAGAAAGAATTAAAAAAGAGAAGAGGAATTAAGAAAGGACCAGCAACCCTGGTGGGAAGCTGAAGGTGAGAGGAGGTCCCTGCACTCAGAAAAACTCCCTCACGGTGGGGAAATCAGCTGGGACAGAAAATAACCTTCAGGGGATCAAAGGAGAATGAAGTGGATGGTCTATGGAAGGGAGGACAAAGTAAGAACTGCACGCATTGTCTACACCGCAGCTCTGTGCATTCCAGCCTGAGTCGTGAGTTGCCTGTTGCAAAGGGGGGCTGGGTTCTGGAAAGTGGGGTGTGGAGCACAGACCCAGGGAGGGGACAGCTGTTGGCTGTGAAAAGACAGCCTGAAGGGACAGGAGTAAGGAGCTCCACAACTGGGAAAGTCTGTGGAAAAAACCTGGGACACCACAGAAGCAAGGCGTCATTGTTGAGTGACGTGCAAGGGATGGAGCTGCCATTACAACCCCTTTCCCCACCCTCCAGCTTCTTCGGCCTTGGAGGGCACTGGTAGGGGCTCCTATCTAAGCGGCTGGGGTCTCCTCCACCCACATGGGTTCTGGGGGCCTAAGTACCACCCATCCCAAAGCCTCCTTGGGAATCAGCCCTGGGTACCCCTGCCTGGGACAAGAGTCCACTGATGCTGGAGGGGGCTGAGTGCTAAAGCGTGGGGTTGGGAGAAGAGATCTGGGGAGAGGAACACTCTTGGCTGTGTGAATACAGTGGAGAGGACAGGAGTGAGGGGAAGTGCAACCGGGAATGCCCCTAGAGGAAGCGTGGTCTGCCTGGAAAGCAAGGCGCCATTGTTGAGAAGCACATGGGGGACGGGGCCGCCACCACTCTCACACACCAGATCCTGTCTCCGTGGGCACTGAGAGGGACTCCCACCAGAGCGAGCACACCACAGTCTGTTCCACTTGCCTGCTGGTACCTGCTGCCACCGCAGGCAACTTGCTCACACCTCAGTTGTGGCCGCCGTACCCCCTCCCTGGCCTGAGTGAGTAAGTGTGCCCCAGGCAGCTGCTGCTTTCGCTCCCTCTCACTTGGGCAAGGAGTAGACGACTGAGGGTGGCGCACACACAGAGGTGGGGTCAAAACCAAAGTGCGCATATGCAGGGGCGGTGCAACTAAGGAAGAGGAATGGAAATCTTTCTGTGCAGCTGCACAAGCTGTGGATTAAGTCCCTGAGATCGGCTGGGTAAATCCTGCATCTGTGGAATACCTGAATAGACAACAAGAGTTCCCACAATTGAGACCAGTCTAGCCTTCCCAGGACTGGGCAAGTACACAAGGGAATCGGGCCAGGTCAGAGTCTGAGCTGGCTCCTCACTGCCCACAGCAGGTCCAGAGACCTACCTAGAGGTATTGGGAGGCCTCCTGGGGAGGTGGGGATTGGCTCTGGCTCACTGTGGGAGCAAGGACACTGACGGAGGAGGCCCCAGGAAAATATTCTTATTACTATTATTCTTTTTTTGTTTGTTTCATTTTGCTCAGTTGTTGGTGTTGTTGCTTTTATTATCTTTTATCTTTTATTTTTATTTTTTAATTTTTTAACATATATACTTTTTATTCTTCTATTTTTACTTTACTTTTTTAGTGTTTTGTGGTTTTTTCTTGTTTTTGTTCTTTGTTTTTTCTTTCTTTTTTTGATTGTTTTTATGTGTATATTTTATGTTTGCTTTGCTTTTTTGTTGTTTGTTTGCTTTTTGTTTTTGTTTTATTTCTCATTTTTTGTTTTTGTTAGTTTAGTGTGTGTTGTGTTGTTGTTGCTGTTGTTTGTTTGCTGTTGTTTTTGTGATTTGTCTTGGATTTGGTTTGTCTGTTTGTTTTCTTTCCTTTCTTTTTTCTCTGGCTGCACTGTATGGCTTGCAGGCTCTTGGTTCCCTGGCCAGGGGTCAGGCTTGGGCCTCTGGGGTGGGAGTGCCAAGTCCAGGATGCTGGACCACCAGAGGATTCCTGGATCCAGGAAATATTAATCAGTGTTCATGCTCCCAGAAATATCCATATCAACACCAAGACCCAGCCCCACACAACTGCCTGCAGGCTCCAGAGCTGGACACCTCACACCAAACAACCAGCAAGACGGGAACACAGCCCCACCCATTAGCAGACAGGCTGCTTAAAGTCATACTAAGCTCACAGACACCCCAAAACACATCACCTGACACAGCCATGCCCTTCAGAGGGAAAAGACTCAGCTCTATCCTCCAGAGCGTAGGCACCAGTCCTTCCCTCCAGGAAGCCTATACAAGCCCCTGGACCAACCTCACTCACCAGAGGGCAGACAACAGAAGGAAAGGAACTATGACCCTGTAGCCTGAAGAAAGGAGACCATAAACACAGTAGGTTGGACAACATGAGATGACAGAGAAATATGTTGCAGATGAAGGAGCAAGGTAAAATCCCACAAGACCAAATAAATGAAGAGGAATAGGCAATCTATCTGAAAAAGAATTCAGAGTAATGATAGTAAAGATGATCCAAGATCTTGGAAATAGAATGGAGGCATGGATCGAAAAGATACAAGAAATGTTTAATAAGGACCTACAAGAACTAAAGAGCAAAGAATCAGTGATGAACAACACAATAACTGAAATGAAAAACTAGAAGGAATCAATAGCAGAATAATTGAGGCAGAAGAACGGATAAGTGAGCTGGAAGACAGAATGGTGGAAATAACTGCCGAGAAGCAGAATAAAGAAAAATAATGAAAAGAAATGAGGACAGTCTTAGAGACTTCTGGGACAACATCAAATGCACCAACATTGGAATTATAGGGGTCCCAGAAGAAGAAGAGAAAGGGAAAGGGCCTGAGAAAATATTTGAAGAGATTATAGTCAAAAGCTTCCCTAACATGGGAAAGGAAATAGTCAATCAAGTCCAGGAAGCTCAGAGAGTTCCATACAGGATAAACCCAAGGAGAAACACACCAAGACACATATTAATCACACTAACAAAAAATTAAATACAAAGAAAAAATATTAAAAGCAGCAAGGGAAAACCAACAAATAACCTACAAGGGAATGCCCGTAAGATTATCAGCTGATTTTTCAGCAGAAACTCTGCAGGCCAGAAGGGAATGGCAGGACATATTTAAAGTGATGAAAGGCGAAAACCTACAACCAAGATTACTCTACCCAGCAAGGATCTCATTCAGATTCGACGGAGAAACCAAAAGCTTTACAGACGAGCAAAATCTAAGAGAATTCAGCACCCCAAAGCAACTCTACAACAAATGCTAAAGGATCTTCTCTAGGCGGGAAACACAGAGAAGAAAAAGCCCTACAAGAACAAACCCAGGATAATTAAGAAAATGGTAATAGGAAGATACATATCGATAACTACCTTAAATGAAAATGGATTAAATGCTCCAACCAAAAGGCATAGACTGGCTGAATGGGTACAAAAACAAGACCCATATATATGCTGTCTACAAGAGACCAACTTCAGGCCTAGGGACACATACAGACTGAAAGGGAGGGGATGGAAAAAGATATTCCATGCAAATGGAAATCAAAAGAAAGCTGGAGGAGCAATTCTCGTATCAGACAAAATAGATTTTAAAATAAGAATTACTCCAGAGCCTCCCATCAAGCCTCTTAGATAGCCTCAACCACCAGAGGGCAGACAGCAGAAGCAAGAAAAACTATAATCCTACAGCCTGAGGAACAAAAACCACATTCACAGAAAGATAGACAAGATGAAAAGGCAGAGGGCTACATACCAGATGAAGGAACAAGATAAAACCCCAGAAAAACAACAGAATGAAGTGGAGATAGGCAACCTTCCAGAAAAAGAATTCAGAATAATGATAGTGAAGATGATCCAGGATCTCGGAATAAGAATGGAGGCAAAGATCAAGAAGATGCAAGAAATGTTTAACAAAGACCTAGAAGAATTAAAGAACAAACAAACAGAGATGAACAATACAATAACTGAAATGAAAACTACACTAGAAGGAATCAATAGCAGAATAACTGAGGCAGAAGAACGGATAAGTGACCTGGAAGACAGAATGGTGGAATTCACTGCTGTGGAACAGACTAAAGAAAAAAGAATGAAAAGAAATGAAGACAGCCTAAGAGACCTCTGGGACAACATTAAACGCAACAACATTCACATTATAGGGGTCCCAGAAGGAGAAGAGAGAGAGAAAGGACCAGTGAAAATATTTCAAGAGATTATAGTCGAAAACTTCCCTAACATGGGAAAGGAAATAGCCACCCAAGTCCAGGAAGCACAGCGAGTCCCATACAGGATAAACCCAAGGAGAAACACGCCGAGACACATAGTAATCAAACTGGCAAAAATTAAAGACAAAGAAAAATTATTGAAAGCAGCAAGGGAAAAATGACAAAAAACATACAAGGGAACTCCCATAAGATTAACAGCTGATTTCTCAGCAGAAACTCTACAAGCCAGAAGGGAGTGGCATGATATACTTAAAGTGATGAAAGGGAAGAACCTACAACCAAGATTACTCTACCCGGCAAGGATCTCATTCAGATTTGATGGAGAAATCAAAAGCTTTACAGACAAGCAAAAGCTAAGAGAATTCAGCACCACCAAACCAGCTCTACAACAAATGCTAAAGGAACTTCTCTAAGTGGGAAACACAAGAGAAGAGAAGGACCTACAAAAACAAACCCAAAACAATTAAGAAAATGGTCATAGGAACATACATATCGATAATTACCTTAAACGTGAATGGATTAAATACTCCAACCAAAAGACACAGGCTTGCTGAATGGTTACAAAGACAAGACCCATATATATGCTGTCTAAAAGAGACCCACTTCAGACCTACGGACACATACAGACTGAAAGTGAGGGGATGGAAAAAGATATTCCATGCAAATGGAAATCAAAAGAAAGCTGGAGTAGCTATACTCATATCAGATAAAATAGACTTTAAAATAAAGAATGTTACAAGAGACAAGGAAGGACACTACATAATGATCAAGGGATCAATCCAAGAAGAAGATATAAGAATTATAAATATATATGCACCCAACATAGGAGCACCACAATACATAAGGCAACTACTAACAGCTATAAAAGAGGAAATTGACAGTAACACAATAACAGTGGGGGACTTTAACACCTCACTTACAGCAATGGACAGATCATCCAAAATGAAAATAAATAAGGAAACAGAAGCTTTAAATGACACAATAGACCAGATAGATTTAATTGATATTTATAGGACATTCCATCCAAAAACAGCAGATTACACTTTCTTCTCAAGTGTGCACGGAACATTCTCCAGGATAGATCACACCTTGGGTCACAAATCAAGCCTCAGTAAATTTAAGAAAATCGAAATCATATCAAGCATCTTTTCCGACCACAACGCTATGAGATTAGAAATCAATTACAGGGAAAAAAACGTAAAAAACACAAACACATGGAGGCTAAACAATACGTTACTAAATAACCAAGAGATCATTGAAGAAATCAAAGAGGAAATCAAAAAATACCTAGAGACAAATGACAATGAACACACAACGATCCAAAACCTATGGGATGCAGCAAAAGCAGTTCTAAGAGGGAAGTTTATAGCTATACAAGCCTACCTAAAGAAACAAGAAAAATCTCAAGCAAACAATCTAACTTTACACCTAAAGGAACTAGAGAAAGAAGAACAAACAAAACCCAAAGTTAGCAGAAGGAAAGAAATCACAAAGATCAGAGCGGAAATAAATGAAATAGAAACAAAGAAAACAATAGCAAAGATCAATAAAACTAAAAGCTGGTTCTTTGAGAAGATAAACAAAATTGATAAGCCACTAGCCAGACTCATCAAGAAAAAGAGGGAGAGGACTCAGATCAATAAAATTAGAAATGAAAAAGGAAAAGTTACAACAGACACCGCAGAAATACAAAACATCCTAAGAAACTACTACAAGCAACTCTATGCCAATAAAGTGGACAACCTGGAAGAAATGGACAAATTCTTAGAAAGGTATAACCTTCCAAGACCGAACCAGGAAGAAACAGAAAATATGAACAGACCAAACACAAGTAATGAAATTGAAACTGTGATTAAAAATCTTCCAACAAACAAAAGTCCAGGACCAGATGGCTTCACAGGTGAATTCTATCAAACATTTAGAGAAGAGCTAACACCCATCCTTCTCAAACTCTTCCAAAAAATTGGGGAGGAAAGAACACTCCCAAACTCATTCTATGAGGCCACCATCACCCTGATACCAAAACCAGACAAAGATATCACACAAAAAAAGAAAATTACAGACCAATATCACTGATGAATATAGATGCAAAAATCCTCAACAAAATACTGGCAAACAGAATCCAACAACACATTAAAAGAATCATACACCACGATCAAGTGGGATTTATCCCAGGGATACAAGGATTCTTCAATATATGCAAATCAATCAATGTGATACACCATATTAACAAATTGAAGAATAAAAACCATATGATCATCTCAATAGATGCAGAAAAAGCTTTTGACAAAATTCAACACCCATTTATGATAAAAACTCTCCAGAAAGTGGGCATAGAGGGAACTTTCCTCAACATAATAAAGGCCATATACGACAAACCCACAGCAAACATCATTCTCAATGGTGAAAAACTGGAAGCATTTCCTCTAAGATCAGGAATGACACAAGGATGTGCACTCTCACCACTATTATTCAACATAGTTTTGGAAGTTCTAGCCACGGCAATCAGAGAAGAAAAAGAAATAAAATGAATACAAATCAGAAAAGAAGAAGTAAAACTGTCACTGCTTGCAGATGACATGATACTATACATAGAGAATCCTAAAAATGCCACCAGAAAACTACTAGAGCTAATCAATGAATTTGGTAAAGTTGCAGGATACAAAATTAATGCACAGAAATCTCTTGCATTCCTATACACTAATGATGCAAAATCTGAAAGAGAAATTATGGAAACACTCCCATTTACCACTGCAACAAAAAGAATAAAATATCTAGGAATAAACCTACCTAGGAGGACAAAAGACCTGTATGCAGAAAACTATAAGACACTGATGAAAGAAATTAAAGATGATACCAACAGGTGGAGAGATATACCATGTTCTTGGATTGGAAGAATCAATATTGTGAAAATGGCTATACTACCCAAAGCAATCTACAGATTCAATGCAATCCCTATCAAATTACCAATGGCATTTTTTACAGAACTAGAACAAATCATCTTAAAATTTGTATGGAGACACAAAAGACCCCGAATAGCAAAAGCAGTCTTGAGGGAAAAAAAAGGAGCTGGAGGAATCAGAGTCCCTGACTTCAGACTATACTACAAAGCTACAGTAATCAAGACAATATGGTACTGCCACAAAAACAGAAACATAGATCAGTGGAACAGGATAGAAAGCCCAAAGATAAACCCACGCACCTATGGTCAACTAATCTATGACAAAGGAGGCAAAGATATACAATGGAGAAAAGACAGTCTCTTCAATAAGTGGTGCTGGGAAAACTGGACAGCTACATGTAAAAGTATGAAATTAGAACACTCCCTAATACCATACACAAAAATAAACTCAAAATGGATTCGAGACCTAAATGTAAGACCGGACACTATAAAACTCTTAGTGGAAAACATAGGAAGAACACTCTTTGACATTAATCACAGCAAGATCTTTTTTGATCCACCTCCTAGAGTAATGGAAATAAAAACAAAAATAAACAAATGGGACCTAATGAAACTTCAAAGCTTTTGCACAGCAAAGGAAACCATAAACAAGATGAAAAGACAACCCTTAGAATGGGAAAAAATATTTGCAAACGAATCAACGGATAAAGGATTAATCTCCAAAATATATAAACAGCTCATGCAGCTCAATATTAAAGAAACAAACAGCCCAATCCAAAAATGGGCAGAAGACCTAAATAGACATTTCTCCAAAGAAGACATACAGATGGTCAAGAAGCACATGAAAAGATGCTCAACATCACTAATTATTAGAGAAATGCAAATCAAAACTACAATGAGGTATCACCTCACACCAGTTAGAATGGGCATCATCAGAAAATCTACAAACAACAAATGCTGGAGGGGGTGTGGAGAAAAGGGAACCCTCTTGCACTGTTGGTGGGAATGTAAATTGATACAGCCACTATGGAGAACAGTATGGAGGTTCCTTAAAAAACTAAAAATAGAGCTACCATATGATCCAGCAATCCCACTACTGGGCGTATACCCAGGGAAAACCATAATTCAAAAAGACACATGCACCCCAATGTTCATTGCAGCACTATTTACAATAGCCAGGTCATGGAAGCAACCTAAATGCCCATCGACAGACGAATGGTTAAAGAAGTTGTGGTACATATATACAATGGAATATTACTCAGCCATAAAAAGGAACGAAATTGAGTCATTTGTTGAGACGTGGATAGATCTAGAGACTGTCATACAGAGTGAAGTAAGTCAGAAAGAGAAAAACAAATATCATATATTAACTCATGTATGTGGAACCTAGAAAAATGGTACAGATGAGCCGGTTTGCAGGGCAGAAGTTGAGACACAGATGTAGAGAACAGACATATGGACACCAAGGGGGGAAAACTGTGGTGGGGTGGGGATGGTGGTGTGCTGATTTGGGCGACTGGGATTGACATGTATACACTGATGTGTATAAAGTTGATGACTAACAAGAACCTGCAGTATAAAAAAAACAAACAAAACAACTAGTACTAAACTTTCATTGGGTTATTTGTATGGAAATATGTTAACATAAATGTTTTAAAAAAATAAAATAAAATAAAATAAGAATTACTATAAGAGACAAAGAAAGACACTACATAATGATCAAGGGATCAATCCAAGAAGAAGATAGAACAATTGTAAATATTTATGCACCCAAAATAGGAGCACCTCAATATATAAGGCAAATGCTAACAGCCGTAAAGGGAGAAATCAACAGTAACACAATAATAGTGGGGACTTTAACACCCCACCTACTCCAACGGACAGATAATCCAGACAGAAAATAAATAAGGAAACACAAGTTTTAAATGACATGACATAATTGATATTTATAGGACATTCCACCCAAAAGAGGAGAATACACTTTCTTCTCAAGTGCTCATGGAACATTCTCCAGGATAGATCGTATCCTGAGTCACAAATCAAGCCTCGGTAAATTTAAGAAAATTGAAATCATACCAAGTATCTTTTCTGATGACAATGCTATGAGATTAGAACTCAATTACAGAAAAAAAAAACTGTAAAAATTACAAACACATGTAGGCTAAACAACACACTACTAAATAACCAAGAAATCACTGAAGAAATCAAAGAGGAAATCAAAAAATACCTAGAAACAAATGACAACAAAAACACGATGACCCAAAACCTATGGGATGCAGCAAAAGCAGTTCTAAGGGGGAAGTTTATAGTGATACAAGCTCACCTCATGAAACAAGAAAAATCTCAGATAAACAACCTAACCTTACACATAAAGCAACTAGAGAAAGAAGAACAACGAAAACCCAAAGTTAGTAGCAGGAAAGAAATCATAAAGATCAGAGCAGAAATACATGAAATAGAAATGAAGAAAACAATAGCAAAGATCAATAAAACTAAAATACTGTTCTTTGAAAAGATAAACAAAATTGATAAACCTTCAGCCAGACACATCAAGAAAAAAAGGGAGAGGACTCAAATAAGTAAAATTAGAAATGAAAAAGGAGAAGTTACAACTGACATCACAGAAATACAAAGGATCATAAGAGACTACTACAAGCAACTATATACTGATAAAATGGACAACCTGGAAGAAATGGACAAATTCTTAGAAAAGTGCAACCTTCCAAGACTGAACCGGGAAGAAATAGAAAACATGAACAGACCAATCACAAGTAATGAAATTGAAACTGTGCTTAGAAATCTTCCAACAAACAAAAGTCCAGGACCAGATGGCTTCACAGGTGAATTCTATCAAACATTTAGAGAAGACCTAACACCTATCCTTCTCAAACTTTTCCAAAAGATTGCAGAGGGAGGAACACCCCCAAACTCATTCTACAAGGCCACCATCACCCTGATACCAAAACCAGACAAAGATATCGCACAAAAAGAAAATAACAGGCCAATATCACTGATGTAGCAAAAATCCTCAACAAAATACTAGCAAACCGAATCAAACAACACATTAAAAGAATCATGCATGGTGGGAGGGAGACACAAGCGGGAGGCAATATGGAGATATATGTATATGTATAGCTAATTCACTTTGTTATAAAACAGAAACTAACATACCATTGTAAAGCAATTATACTCCAATAAAGATGTTAAAAAAAAAAAAGAATCATGCATGATCAAGTGGGATTCATCCCAGGGATGCAAGGATTCTTCAATATATGCAAACCAATCAATGTGATACACCATATTAACAAATTGAAGAAGAAAACCATATGATCATCTCAGTAGATACAGAAAAAGCTTTCGACAAAATTCAACACCAATTTATGATAAAAACTCTCCAGAGAGTGGGCTTAGAGGGACCCTACCTCAACATAATGAAGTCCATATATGACAAACCTCACACAGGTCAGAATTGCCATCATCAAAAAATCTACAAACAATAAATGCTGGAGAGGGTGTGGAGAAAAGGCAGCCCTCTTGCACTGTTGGTGGGAATGTAAATTGATACAGCCACTATGGAGAACAGTATGGAGGTTCCTTAAAAAAGTAAAAATAGAGCTACCATATGACCCAGCAATCCCACTACTAGGCATATACCCAGAGAAAACCATAATTCAAAAAGACACATACACCCCAATGTTCATAACAGACACATACACCCCAATGTTCATAGCAGCACTATTTACAATAGCCAGGATATGGAAACAACCTAAATGTCCATCAATAGACAAATGGATAAAGCAGATGTGGTACATATATACAATGGAATATTACTCAGCCATAAAAAAGAAAAAAATTTGGGTCATTTGTAGAGACGTGGATGGACCTAGAGAGTGTCATACAGAGTGAAGTAAGTCAGAAAGAGAAAAATGAATATTGTATATTAATGCATATATGTGGAATCTAGAAAAATGGTATAGATGATCTTATTTGCAAAGCAGAAATAGAGACACAGACATAGAGAACAAATGTACAGATACCAAGGAGGAAGAAGGGGGTGGGAGGAATTGGGAGATTGGGATTGACATATATACACTGTTGATACTATGTATAAAATAGATAACTAATGAGGACATACTGCGTAGCACAGGAAACTCTACTCAATGCACTGCGGTGACCTAAATGGGAAGGAAATCCAAAAAAGAGGGGCTATACGTATATGTATAGCTGATTCACTTTCCTATACAGTAGAAAATAACACAACATTGTAAAGCAACTATACTCCAATAAAAATTCATTTAAAAAAAGGAAAAGCATGAGGCAGAAGGAGAAGATAGGAAATAAGGGAGATGTGGGGAAAGATTCAGGACAGTGGGAGAGAGAAAGTGGTCAGATGGACACAGACAGGTAGGCCTCCAGGTGGACAGACAGACAAGAAGACAGGAACAGACAAGCAGGGGAGAAAAGCAAGCTCCTGAAGGAAAATTAGAGAAAGTGACCCAGTGAGAGACCAAAACCACAAAAATCAAAGTAGAATGGAGCACAGACATGGCATTTGTGGTCTAAATACAAAGCACGTGGCCTAAATGGCTTCTCAGGTCAAAAATAAGTGCCCTCCCTGGGGGAGACACCATGTGCCCACCTCCCCTGCTCCGAGCAGGCAGTGGCCTACTTCAGCAGACGGCTCCAGCTGTGAAAGCGCAGGTGCCCAGGGCGGCCTGGGTGGCTTATGTGCACAGAAAAATAAGCAGGCCCCAACAGGTTCCCCTCTACTCACAGGGCACCCTGGTTCCCACCCATAGCTTGGCGCCTGATCCCATCAAAATCCCCAGGAAAGGCTTGGAACAAATCAGAAATGTTATTCAGGGGCTTCCCTGGTGGCGCAGTGGTTGGCAGTCTGCCTGCCAATGCAGGGGACACGGGTTCGAGCCCTGGTCTGGGAAGATCCCACATGCCGCGGGGCAACTAGGCCCGTGAGCCACAACTACTGAGCCTGCGCATCTGGAGCCTGTGCTCTGCAACAAGAGAGGCCGCGATAGTGAGAGGTCCGTGCACCGCAATGAAGAGTGGCCCCCGCTCGCCGCAACTAGAGAAAGTCCTCGCACAGAGACGAAGATCCAACACAACTAAAAATAAATAAATAAATAAATAAATTTATAAAAAAAAAAAAAAAGAAATGTTTTTCAAATCTCTATTTCCAAATGTAGATGAGCTGACAACCTCACTCTCAAGTTTCAGCCTAATGTGATTTCACAGGGCAGCATCCCACACCCTCTGAAAAGTGTTTATAATCAAGGCACCCGCAGCTCCTTAACTCTTGGGGCACTGCTGGGCTCAGTGGCGAAGGCATTAGTGCACGTGGAGCTGTCACAGGTAATGTCACTAATCTGTGACTAGGAGGGAAAAGGTGGGCTTTCCAGGTTCAGGAGTCCACCCGCGTGGCAAGCAGATGACAGATGAGTGGGGCCCCTCCCTGGGGTCTGGGTCTGCCCAGAGGGCTGGGAGATCACAGCGTCTGGGTTGAGAAGGAGCTTGTGCAGAGGCACCGTGGTGACGTAGCAAACTCCTCCATTAAGAAATACAACAGTGCTCAGTGAGAATCCACGAAAACAACTTGCCTGCATTCCTGGGATGCGTTGGTGGCACAATTAAGCATAAACCCCCAAATTTCTGACTACCAGTCCTGTGCTTTCTCACCACATCACACTCGCTCTTGATTTTATCTAAATGGTGTAATCAATGATAAACACACAGAGAGCTCCGGTTGCTCTTTTTTTTTTTTTTTTGCTGCACCATATGCGGCTTGCAGGATCTTAGTTCCCCGGGCCTGGCAGTGAAAGCACCAAGTCCTAACCACTGGACCACCAGGGAATTCCCCATTTGCTCATTTATAAAATGGGGTTGTTGCAAAGATGATAGGAAATAGTGGATCGCGGTGACACACATAGCTCAGTGACTAACACAGTACAAGCACTCGGCAAACGCTAGCCGTAGCTGTAGTTGTTAGTATTACTAATTGCTATTGTTATGTACTATTAGTAACAGTAATAATAATAAGGAGCCATGTGATGTGCTCCTCCATGTGGACTGAATTCCTCAGGACCTGGTTCTGTTCCTATTTTTGTCTCTGACTCCAGATGCAACTAGAAAATGCCCTCAGGATTTATTCCTCCCCAGTACTCCTAACAGAACAAACTCGAGACTTTCAGTGTGCTGTCACTGAAGAGACCAAAACAGAGATTTCCCGAGAATCTGCTATGGGCTTGACATGGTGCTGGGGCTTGACATTTGTCATTTGGAATCAATTATGTAGTCATCAGAATACGCATTCCACAGATGAGAAAACAAAGGGTCAGAAGGGCTATGCATGGGGAGAGGCAGGAGGCTGACCTGGGTCTGGAAACCCAGGAAGCAGAATCTCACCTCCACTCCCATCCACTCCTGCCTTTCAGACGCTTCCCACAATCAACAGGACCTGCCTCCACTGGCAATGTCAGGTCTCCCATGGGGACAGAAGAGCCCCACAGGACACACATTCCCATATAGGTTAGGGCTAGAGTTGGTTAGTGGGGAAAAGATAAATTAGCAAGGGTAAAAGGAGAAAGACAGCTTCCTGGGGGGAGGCCAGAGTGGCTGTACAGGCTTTTGTGAGCACACACATGGCTTCATGCAGAAACCATGAGTTCACACAAGGACACACAGAGGTGTGAACACAGACACATGGACACACAAGCAAGAGCACACACAGACATGGGCATGCACAGGGATACACACAAACACACACACAGGTGTAAGCGCACACCACTCACACAAAAACAGAGACACAAAAACACACACAGGCACACACACTGGAGTAATCCTGAACCCCAGGATAAAAGCTTCAGGCCCTCAGAGATGCCTTCCCTGGAGGGGCAGCCATGGAACTTGCCCAAGCTGACTGGCACGTCTCCTGTCTCCCTCCCCGCCACGGTGCCCCGGCCTCAGACCTGGGCAGGGTGCTCCCTGAACGCACCCAAGCCTCCTTGGTCCCTGCAGCTGCAGCCTCGGGTGCTCCCATGAATCTACCTGAAGGCTAGCACAGCGCCTGGACCAGGCCAGAGACTGAGAAACAGCTGGCGGGCAGGTGCTCCTTTCAGTCCACAGGATTCTGCCTCCTTGGCCTTTTTCCCCGCCTCTCTCTTGGAATTTCTGCAAGATCTCACAGAAAAACTCACTTATCTCCAGCCACTTAGATGCAAGAAACAGGTGAGTACCAATGGAGAGCCATGCTCCAGAGCTTGCACATGGTGGGCACCAACATGTATCCACCTGAAGCAGATGAGGGAGAGAAGGAGCCCTTTGCCCACACCTGGGGGAGGGGAGGTCTCCTCTCTGCTGAGAAGCCCAGGGAGTCTCTGCAGGACAGGGATGGGCCAGGACAGCCAAGGGGACTCAGTCCCTGAGCCTGGACTTCCTCCTCTTTCCTCCCCAGGGACTGGGGGAGGGACAGAGGGGCAAGTCTGGGTGGCCCATTGGTTGGCAGATGGGGAAGTGAGGCCATAGAATGTGCCCTTTCACCATCTGACCCCTGTCTTCCTGCACCCCGAGGTTTGACCGCTGAAACAGCAATCGCGAATTTCACACAGCTTCCTGTAAAGCCATCCCTCCACTCCTGACTATCGGCACATCAGCACATTACCCTAAGGTCACTGCCCCGGCCCCTCACCCACCTGTCAGCACTAGAGTGTGTCCTGCCCGGGGGAGACCCGGCATTCCTGTGGGCCAGAAGATTTCCTAGGAATGAAAAGGGATGGAAATGACCACTGGAAAGTTGACGAATACACTGTACACAGAGGCATTTGTCTTTTCAATACACTATTTGTCCCCTCCAGAGGGGCCTGGGCTGAAAGCTGGGCTGTTTCAGCCCCAGGGAGCTTTGTGAAGGCAGGGAGCTCGCTATCAGCTCCCTCCTCCCTCCTCAAGCCCCATGAACCCAGAGCCTCACCTGCCCTAAATGTGCCAATCACATTCATTCAGCAAACATCCTGGAGCAGCCAGGCCCTGGGCAGGCAAGTGCTGAGATGAAGCATCCGGCTTGGGAGGTGCACACTGTGGAGGGACAGATAAGACATCACTGCACTCCACAGCCACCCTGGGAGATGTGCATTTTAAGAGAAACCTGAACAAGAACGCAATTAACCTCAAGGACTGAATCTCAAATGGTGGATTTGGAAGCATCATGAGGGAGATATTCATGAGTTTAAATATGAGTTTAGGGATTCCCTGGTGGTGCAGTGGTTGGGAATCTGCCTGCCAATGCAGGGGACACGGGTTCGAGCCCTGGTCTGGGAAGATCCCACATGCCACGGAGCAGCTGGGCCCGTGAGCCACAACTACTGAGCCTGCGCGTCTGGAGCCTGTGCTCCGCAACAAGAGAGGCCGCGATAGTGAAGAGGCCCGCGCACCGCGATGAAGAGTGGCCCCCGCGTGCCGCAAATAGAGAAAGCCCTCGCACAGAAACGAAGACCCAATGCAGCCAAAAATAAATATAAAATAAATAAATAAATAAAAGATTACTATAAAAAATATATATATATGAGTTTAAGCACATCTCCCCACCCAAGAGGAGAAGGGAGTTGCCCTCATTCCAGTCCCCAGCCGCCTGACGCTGGCCCTGCACTGTAGCCTGGGGGCAGGCTCTCCCTCAGGATGCAGGGCACCGTGTCTGCACACTCTGGAGCGGCCCGGCCAGCCTCGTGCTTCCTGCAGAACTGGAGGCTGGTGGGCTCCAGACCCAGCACATCTGCCACGGCCACAGCCATTCTCCCTACCCATCCCCGTCTGGAGGCCATGGGCAGCCCTGAAAGGCTGTGGGCTTGGCAGTCCGCTAGGCCTCAGTTCAGAGCCTGCCTCAGCCACCCTTCCCCTGTGAGCAGAAACCCCACCAGCAACGAGGAAGCTAATAACCAGCCCTGCAGGGCCCCAGGGGCGTTGGAGGATGAAGCACATGTGTGGGCACCAGCCTCCACCAGCGCCTGTCTGGTGCCCTCTCCGTCTGCAGAGTGTCCAGGGGAGGGCGTGTGGCCCGGGGGGCCAGGCCGGGAGCACCAGCGAGGGCCGGGCTAGGGGAGGCCCCTGGCAGCCCCTTCCGGACAGGAGCCTTGCCCCTGGGACTGCCAACTCCTGCCAAGCCCCAGCAGTTTCTCAAGTTCAGCAGACTCCAGTGCTGATGAAGTTGGACACCTCTGAGTCCATTTATGATATTTAACTATGCAACCCTTTCCCTGCCCAGCTCAGGAGATCTACACCTGGCTGCTGACCCCTGACAGGGTCCCATGCAGACCCTAGGGCTGTTTGTTGGAGACTGCATTTTTTCCCCAGGGAAAAATGACTCTCCTAGAAAAGAGGGAGATGAACGTCCTACAGTAACAGTGTGCAGGCATCATCCAGAGAAACCTAGGAAGGGTCCACTGGCCCGGTCTCCTCATTAACAATATTTGCTACAGGCCAGACATTGTGCCAGGCTCTGGAAACAAAGCCACAAACAAGACAGCTGTACTCTAAACCCTCCATCCATGAGGTTTCCAAGTACTGTCCGGGGAGAAGGGAGGGCTGTTTGGGGAGAGGAGAAGCAACGGCAGGCTCCAGAGGCCTGTGCACTTTGACAAAACCTCTGCTGCAGGGCCCGGGGGCGGTGCCCTCCATACTCGGCTCCTTCTCCAAGATGGCTTCTCGAGGTTTGCATCCAGGAACTACTAGAGGTGTACGCTCCCTGAATGTTGGGACTGCCGCAGCACAGGGATCCGTGCACAATCAGGCAAGTTGTTGGTGAAATAAAGTGCCAAAGAGCCCACAGGACTCCGATCCCAACGCCCAGGCAGAACCCCAGCGTGCAACGCCAGAGTTCAGACCCTCTCGAGACATGCTGCAGTGGTCCTTTTTTTCCCTTGTTCTTTAAGAGGAAGGAAAGAAGGAAGGCGGGGAGGGAAAAAGGAAAAGGAGGGAAAAGAGAAGGAAGGAAAGAGGAGAGAAGGGGGGGAGGAGGCGTGGAGGAACAGATGGAGGGAACCACTGAGGGGTACATAGACCAGCCTGTGCAGCTCTTGCTGTTCTCTGAGGATGACAGTGATTCTGCCTGTATTTAGGAAACTATAAGGTTTGCCCTCCTCCGGTTCCCCAGGGCTTGTGTCTGTTTTCCAAGCCCATTGGAAAGGACTGTGAAGGCCAGGGTGTGTATTCCATGGAAGGGCTCTTGCTGGAAGACACCGGGACACACAACTCCTGGTCCCACGGGCAGAGGTATTGACATCTGCTCAGTCAATCTAATTGAAAATGCAGCTGCAATTACTGTTTTGTTTTAAGAATTGCTTTTCCTCATCTGTTGATCTCAGGTCTGAGGTACTGCTTCTTTAATTATATCAGAACCCATCAGTTCACGCAATGAAATGCCTGGCATGTTGTCTGCCAAGAGTGATATGACTTACCCCTTGGAATTTTCTCTGGTCCAGGCAATACAAGACGTACTGTAATGGATGATTCCTTGGGAAGGATATTTTTTAGAAACAAGGTGCTTCCATTCTCCCCAAAAGACACGAGATTTCTAGAACCCTCAAAAACTGTGAACAGAACAGAGGGGCTGGTTGAAGCCAAATGCTGTGGTTGCTGGGAATGGCCGAAAGACTCCTGTGGTTTGTGCTGGACCCTCAGCGAGTGCCCAGCCAGGGGAGGCCTCCCAGGGCCTGGAGAGCCACGCTGCCGGGAGAAGGGTGCTCATTTGTCTGCCCCGGGGAGCAAGGTCACCCATCCCCAGCATTCAGTGAGTCTCCCCAGACGCTGGGATTAAGGATTTGGCCACAAGCAGGTTATGTAGAAGGTGATCCCCCCGGAAGCACTGACGCGGGAGTAGGGAAGCAGACGGGGAGGAGGTGCCAGAGCGTGACGACGAACGAGCTGCCGCCTCTGAGGCCTATCAGAGATGGTTGGAAGAGGCCCTAGGGTTGGCCCCTGTGGGTGAGCATAAGAGGTCCCACAGCCTTGCCATAGCAGCAGCATTACCTGCACAAGCTGCCCTCGGAAGTCGGCCCGGCCTCTGGCACAGGGGCGAGCAGAGATCCCTGCCTGCTGGCTGCACTCCTGTCACCAGCAGGAGCAATGCCAGCAACACGGCACCACGCACGGAGCCCGTGGGCTTGTTCCTCCCACACAGCGAACTCCATCTCTGGAGATGACGGAGAGCAGGAGGAGGAGAAACGCGTTTCTCACATCTGGAGACGGAAACAGGAGGCAAGGTACTGCTCTGCCTCCTCTGCAAACGTCAGGGCCTTCCTAATCTGGGAGGTTTCCTGCAGCTTAGGCCCGTGTCCATCTCCTTGACCCAGAACCAGAGAGGAGGACCCTCCCCTTTCTCTGCACCCTCCATCAAAGCCACCTGCAGCTGCCACCTCACACCGGAGGATGCTGTTCACTGGCCAGGGCTCTGAGCAGAGGGGGCACAGTGAGCTGGGAGACCACGTGCATGGGTTCTAACCCCACCTCTGTTGCCACCTCATCAGGTAATGACAACTACTCTCCATGCCTCCCATCTCCCTAAGCCTCAGTTTCCCCATCTGTACTCAGAGGGTTGGGCTCAGGGCTCTCTGTGGTACCCAAGTCTCTGTCTTCAGGGCCCAGGTCATTCCCAGGAGCACCTTCCAGCCTCTTCAACAGTCTGGCCTCTAATTATGAAACAGGAGGAATTGGGGTGGACCCTGCCTAAGACGGCCAGCTGGTGGTCCTCCCTGAGGCCAGCAATGAGGTACATACCCTCAACGGACCTGACAGCTCCTCAGGGGAGGGCACACAGCCCTACACACAGAGGTGACTCCATCCCCCCCCTGCCCCGCACTTCTCACCCAGGCCACACTCACTGGATCCCACACACCAGCCTCTCCAGCCCCAGCTTGCAACTCTCCCCAGAGCTCCTAGCTCCTGATACAATGGCCTGAGTCTGCTTACAGCCACTATGGGCCAGGTTGCCCCTTCCCTGGCCTTCACACAGGCCACTTCTCTTCTGGAAAGGCCGTTCCCTCTCCTCAAGGCCTGGGCCCTCCTCACCCCTCAAGCCTGTGCTCCAGTGTCATCCTTCCTGACCCTCCCACGCCCCCATCACACAGAGCTGCAATCCCCTGGTGTCTCCCTGTCTCTCCAGCCAGCCCATGGGCTCTGCAGGGCAGGAACCGCAGCTGTCCTCCTGACCAGCAGGGCTGAGTGCTCCACTCACATCTCTAGAGTGAACGAATGAGCAAGTGAGAACGAATGAACATTGGAACCTCGGGACCCACACACCTCGACCTTTCATACAACTAGGCCACAGGGAAGGCATACCCTCCCCATATTCCTCCCCCAGGGGGCCCACCCTGGGGAGGAATCAGCCCTGACTCCCCACAGCTTCCTTCACTTTGCTTTCCTCTTGCAAACATATTCAAATGTTTAAATTCTGTTTTGGGAACAATTAGCCTAACATACGGTCTAATCACATTTTGTCTTCTGATGAAAAAATACACAGAAAACTTGGAAAATGGTGACTGACAAGGCTTTATTGTGTTTCTGTCTTTTTTTTAATAGTGTTTTTCATGAGCATAAGCATATCACAGATGAAAAGACTCTAGCAACTGTCTAGCCCAACACCCTCATTGTACTCAGGGGGAAACTGAGGCCTAGTGAGGGGAAAACACCTGCCCAAGTTCCCGAGAGCTGAGATCCAGATGCCTTGGCAATTGCCTCTTTCTTCTCAATAACTTGAGAAGACTGGACCCAATTCTCCTGGGGTCCTGTAAGACCAACATCCTAGGGTTCTGATGTCTCCAGATTCTGTGGCTACAAGGCTTCACATCCCAGGGGGCAAGAGGAGATGGCAGACTGAAAAGCAGGCATGGATTCCTAGCCAGAGGCACCCTCTCCTGTATCCCCATCAGACAATGGTGTGCAGACCAGACCCCCACCTCACCACCCAGTGATGCTGGAACTCATTACCACTCACCCACTAGTCCCTAAGGGATCCAGATGGCATCCACCAGGGAGATGTAGAAAACCTGTTTGAAAGCAGGAGGACCTGCCACTGTGATGCCATGAGAGAGCCCACTCCCTCTGCCTCCTTCCCAGCAGCCCTGCTTCCCTGCGGTGGGTTTCAAATACCCAAACAGCACCGCCCCACTTGGACACGGCCTGACTTGATTAAATGCATCTAGGATTATTTGTTCAGCGCTGGTCCCCTCTCCCACTGCAATATCAAATCCCGGCAGCAGGAACGTTGCACTTTGCTCCCTTTAAGCCTCACTCAGTGCAGTGGCAGTGCGCCCTCGGTGCCCTGGGCCACATGTGCCGGCTGACCGCTCACAGCCAGCACAGTGCAGTAAGCTTGTAAGGCTTTCCACGTTTTGCATTATGTTATTATTTTGCTCATCATAACCCAGATAGGCGTTATTCTTCTTGTCCTCACTTTGCGAATGAGAGACCTGAGGAGACTCAGAGAAGGAAGGCAGCACATCCAAGATTGCTCAGCCAAGAGGGCAGGGCAGGACGCCACCTGCTGTGCTCTGCTCTCTCTGTGCCATGAGATCTAGGGGACTTGGACATGCTCATTCAAAGGGGCAGCTTCCTGCGGACACGTGCCGGGCACATCCCTGATCTTGAGCTGAATGAAGGTCATTCTCCCCCTGGTGGTGGGAGTTCCTGAGAGCTGTGCTCACTGCCGTGGTTCAGCAGGGTGGGCATGGGGCTAAAAGGTGACCCTCTGAGAACCATCACCCTGAGGGGAGGCCTCATTGAGATTCCTGAGCCTACGTTATGAAGATCTGTCCGTGTGAAAGCGAGGAGGGGGCTCCAGACAGGGACCAGCACAAGGCACGAGGCAATGGCCAGAGGGAGAAGCACGAAGCCTGTCCCACCCTGAGGCCCAGCCCTGCTCTTTCTCAGGCTGCAGAGGCCCCGCCAAATGGCCCAGCTGTGGCCCTGGCAGATGGGCCTTCCACGGGCACTGGAGGCTGGATGGGCACTCAGCAGGCAGGCGCCCTCTCTCCCAGAAGCCCTGCCACACACAGCCACAGGCTGAACCTTCGGCTGACAGGACGTGGCTCCAACAGCACCGACCAGCTGGGGACCCCCGGCTCGTTAGTTTCTAATTAAGAGAAAATATGTATCTTGACCTTCCTCCCTGAGCCGTTCCCCCCTACAGGGCCTGGCCGGTGGCCGGTTATCACTTCCAGATGCTCACGGGCCCACTGCTGCAAGAGAGCCACCCGGCCGGGGGCAAGTGTGTCTGTGCCAATGGAAGGGGCCCTGGACCTTGCAGGTGAACATCGCTGTGTTAAGTGGGCAGGAGTCAGGCAGTTCCTCCCAAGATGATGATCAGTCCATCTGGCCAAAGTTCAATGCTACTGACCCTGTGGGCCTCCAGAAAACCCAGATACAGCCTCTGACCGTGGGAACATTGAGGGAAGAGAAGTGCCAGTCCATGCACGGGGCTCGTGGATCATACAGCATGGAATGCCTGGGGAAATCTGGAAGGCTTCCCTGACATCTGGGTCCTGAAGGATGAGTAGGAGTTTGCCTCCAGGGGCAGGATGGGAGAGAATATTCCAGACAGAAAGAACAGCCCTGTCCATAGTCACAGAACTAGGAACCTTCAAACCCAGGTCTCTCTGATTTCAAACTCAGTGCCCTTAAACCCTGTGCTCTGCTGCTATTTATGTGACAAGCCTTGAATGCCATGCCAAAGCCCAGAGGAAGGTCAGGGAAGGGGGCAGGTTCAGATGTGTTTTGGAAAAGTTCTGCCAAGAGTATGTTGGATGGAAGGGGAGATTTGGAAGACATTTCTGAGATACAATCCACAGATTTTGTGACCAGTTGGATATTGGGCAAGTCCCCTCACCTTTCTAAACCCCGAGTTTCTTAGTGTAAAATGGGCTGTAGGGATGTGTGCCATCTCCCTGCGCTGCCCACCTGCAGGCTGTCATGAGGAGCAGAGGGACCCCTGGGGCTGACTGCCTGGCCCAGGATCTCTGTGTGCCCTTGGGCAAGTCACCTGACCGCTGAAGCCTCAGATCTGTCATCCAGAAGAGCTGCTGTGAGCGCAGGAAGAACTGGGCCCCGCGGATCACTTAGCATGGGATCCAGCAGAGTGAAAATGCAGTGAGTGCCAGCTGGTCCCTGAGGGCCCCGGCTTGTAAAGCAGTGCATGCACCATGTAAAAAGCCACAGCGGCTTTGAGAAGGTGGGAAGGAGCATCCCAATGACAGAGCAGTTGTGTTAAGAAAGAGGATTTAGGGGGAGAAGTAACACAACTTTCTGTATTTCTAAGACATTTAATGATATTTATAACATTTAATAATTTAAAAATAAGTTTTCAGGAAGACTTACAACGTAAGTAATTATTATCATAGAAAAGCCCTGATCTTGAACAGCTAGGTTTTGGGGCTTGCCAACACCAGGAACCACTTGGGGACGTCAAAGTGTCCTCTACCCCCCTTCAATCTCAGTGCTCTCTGGGGATGACACCTTGAGAAGGTCAAAATGCTGAAAAGCCTGTCCAGCTTTCTTTGCGTCCTGTCCTCTCCCGTCTGTCCCCAACCCAGAAAATAGCACAAAGAACAAACATGCGCCATGGGCTCACCACGTGCTGGACCCTGGGCTGAGCTCTCTGTGTGGACTGTGGCCTTTGATCTTCCCACACCGTCTGAGGAAGGGATCTAGTGGCCCCACTAACCACCCAGGGTCTGGATACCGTGGCACCTCTCCTTGTGTAACCCCCTCACCCGCCAGGGGGCGTGAGCTCGCCAAGCTGCGTGCACGCGGGACTCTGTCCCCAGGGCCCTCACACACCCAGTAAGCATAGGCCGCCCAGGCTGTGGGGCCCAAGAGGAGATGGGTGTGGGGAAGCCATCCCAGGGTGACCGGAGACCGGCTCTCAGGGCAGGAGAGAGTGGGCAGGTGGCCTCCTGCACGAGGGTGGGCAGGGTTGGGGGATGGGGTGCACCGGAGAGGCTGAAGCAGGCACATGTGCCGTCCAGCCTCATGGACGGGAGGGACCAGCCTTGAAAGCCATGCTGATGGAACAGGACATGACACGGAAAGAGCTAAAAGAATCAAGGAGATCAGCCTGGTGGGGAGAAAGGGCTTCTAAATTTAATTCTTGGACTCTAGGACACAACTGATTTGGGAGGCCCCTGAGTTAGAGGAGAGGGCCCCATCCTTGGCCTCTCAGAGCTCTGGGGACCCGGCAAGCCCCGGAGCCCACGGAACCACCACTTCTTCCATCCTTCAAGCCAGGTCATCCCTCCCCAAACCTCAAGCTATGTGACTGTGGCCACGGTGGCCCTCCAGGTAGGGGTGATGAGAAGAGCTTTCAAAGACATAGAAGTCGGGCACACAGGTGCTCACTGACACACAGACACACACACACACACATGCCCGTGCATCATCTGCTATTAACCGAGACAACAAAGAGATGGCGTGAAATGCAGCCAACAGATGGGAGCCCACCGAAATGTCAGGCAGAAGAGATAGCCCACATCAGGAAAACAAAATTCCAGTTTTGCAAAATCCTTTCCTCCTTCCTCCCTCCTCCGAGAAAAATTCCCATGGAGGCTCCTGGAACTTTGGCAATCCAAGATGATTTACTTATTCAGGACCACCACACCATCGTGCATGTTAAGTACAAAAAGGAAAAATGCTTTTGGATTTGGAAATGGGGTTGCAGTCACAGATGGTGCCTGAACATGCATAAATTCTGTTGCTGTGTGAACAGATGGAAACTTGACGGAAAAAAATTTTTAAACTTTAGCATTCATCTGCCAGACCACTGCTGGGCTGGAGAAGAGGGAGTTCGTCACTTGACTGGGAGAATCTTGGTCTTCCAATCTGTAGGATGGGGTTGAGAAGTTGTGCCATGTTCAATGGTCAGTCCAACCTGGTTTTGATTCCTGGCTCTGACATTTACAGCTGGGGGAACTTGGCACGTTACTTAACCTCTGTGACCCAGGTCCTCCTCTGAACAAGAGGATAATGGGGAGGGATCCCAGGATTGCTGTAAGAACCAAACCCCATGATGTATACAGAGCATGCATTCACGCCCGGCACAGAGTGAGGACCTGATAAATGGCAGCACCGGCTGGCAGGTGTGGTGGGGCTCACTTGCCAGATAACACCTGAGGGAGCCTGGATGGGAAGCTGAAACACCAAGAAGGCTTGTGGTTGACCCCACAGGAGAGGCTGGGGAGAGACAGAGGACATAGCAGCTGCTTCTGGACAACATCTCCTTTCCAGAAGACTCCTGGGGTCTGGGCAAGATCGCATTAGGCGAGGGTTGGTGGGCAGGCTCAGTAAGACCTTGGGAAGGGGGAGGACAATTCAAATGGAAGGTCCTGTCCACACGGCCTCACCCTCACTCCAGAAGCAATTCAGTCCTCAGTTTCTGCCCCATGGCGGGAGTCCATCTGTGATAGTTTGATTGCAAAAATGGCCATAATTCATCATCCCTGCCTGCCTCCTTGTCCCTTGTCAGGTGATTC
The DNA here is from genome assembly GCF_009873245.2 of Balaenoptera musculus. NCBI lineage: Eukaryota > Metazoa > Chordata > Mammalia > Artiodactyla > Balaenopteridae > Balaenoptera > Balaenoptera musculus. The sequence goes on along the minus strand of NC_045803.1, from coordinate 22,081,160 downwards.
ATCAAGAGTTGGGGTCTTCCTGTCCAACCTGGCCTTGTAACTTGCTTTGGCTAATAGAATGCAGTGTAAGTGACTGTGTGCCCATCAAGGCCAGGCTGCCACTCTCTTTGGCTCCTCTTCCTCCTCCAGAACAAGCCCGGCTAGCCTGCTGGAGGAGAAGACATGGGGAGCACAGCCAAATTAGCCCCAGGGTCCCAGTTGAGGACCCAGACATGCAAGATCAAGGTGAAGATCAACAAAGCTGCCTAGCCAACCCTCAAGTAACCACAGGCAACTGAGTGAGCCTGCCAAGCAAAGCTTGGGTCAGCAGAACACCGGGCGAAGCCACTGATGCGTGGGCAAAGCTCTGCACTTACAGTTGTGTGCCACAGAGTTTTGGTGGCTGTTTTTTATGTGGCGATAGACATTGACCCATCCTCTTCCACCAACCTCACACTCCAAACCAACCACCTTACTCTGCAGAGAGTGGAAGGAGGGGAGGGTCTCAGTACAGACCCAGAAATGTGATTCAGAATTCAGAAACTGTCAACTCAAGGGCAAGGAGCTCTCTGCTTCACACACCAGGGTGCCAGCCCAGCAGCAGAAGGCCAGGTCACAGTGGCCTGAAAGCCCCTTTCCCGGCACAGCTAGTCCACCCTGATGAGTGATGGAGATGCTGACCATCTTCAACATGGGATTAGTGGGGGGTCCTGGTCCTCAGCTGCTAGGCTGGCTCCACAGAGAGGGCAGCCCCACCCCCCAGGTCCCACAGTGGAGGGGAGCCTGAGCTGGCGGCCCCAGAGCTGGGCAGGAAGGTGGGTCCCAGCAGAGTTCTCCTCCCAGTCAACCCTGCTGACACTCTCCCAGGAAACCCTCTCACCAACCACCGCTGCGTGGCGTCTGTGCTGGTGCACACTGCAGATGACTTTAGCTCCAGGGACCCACTAGGGCCCTGGCTGATGTTAAGGGAAAAACAAACAAACAAACAAACTAATGACACTTGTTAAAGATGGTAAGGGAGGGCTTCCCTGGTGATGCAGCGGTTAAGAATCCGCCTGCCAATGCAGGGGACACGGGTTCGATCCCTGATCCAGGAAGATCCCACATGCCGCGGAGCACCTAAGCCCGTGCACAACAACTGCTGAGCCTGCGCTCTAGAGCCCATGAGCCACAACTACTGAAGCCCGCGTGCCTAGAGCCCGTGCTCTGCAACAAGAGAAGCCACCACAATGAGAAGCCCACGCACCGCAACAAAGAGTAGCCCCCGCTCGCCCCAACTAGAGAAAGCCCGTGCGCAGCAACAAAGACCCAACTCAGCCAAAAATAAATAAATCAATTTATTTATTAAAAAAAAAATAAAAAACAAAGATGGTGAAGCAGGCTTTATTCAGGACCATTGCAGGAAGTATAGGGACCACTGCAGTGGGGCTTTGCAGTCAGGGGAAGAGGTTGGGCTCAACTCGGAATACAGCCTGCAAGTGGGAGTGAATAATGAAGGAGCAGGTGGAGATCAGTGGATGGAAAATTACTAAGAGGACACATCAGGGGTGGGGGAGATTCTGGCTAGAATGATCTAAGAGTGAGAGACAGGCCAGAGTGATCAGACATCACCTTTGGGAGCAGGGAGGGTGAAGAACCTGATTAGGTATCCAAGGTGATCAGATATCACAGGTGGGAAGTTCTTGTTAAACTTAGCAGGATCCTTGCTAAAACTAGATTCTAAAAGGAAGTGCACAGATGGGCCTAGGAGAATGTTCAGGAGCCTGACTAGACTTTGATTAAGCAAAGAATCTTTGTCACTGACACCACCCTGAGTGGCTGTGGCCCATGGCGGTGGCAGGGCATGCTGCCCATCAGGGTGGCTGAGTCACACAGCATGGGGAAGCAGAGTTAGGTTCTGAGGGCCCTGCCCACCCCGAGCCCTGGGCAGACCCTCCAAACCAGCCCCTCATGTCCATCTGAGGCCTGATGCTCCAGGGAGGCGTCCCAGGAGAGACTCCCGGCACAGAAAGGAGGGCTTGTCTTCTCCTCCCATCCACTCTGCTTTTAAAACTGTCCATGGCTTGTCTTATCTGAAAATATTTCCCAGAGAATCTTGCTTTAATGTTCATGAATTGTGAGTAACTTTCCTCTTGCTACATTCAACTTTCAGACCTCCACAGTTTATGGAGACTCTCACTCTTCAGAAACACACACACAGGATGCTTTCTCAGGTGCGGTTACCTCTGTCTGGAATGCCTTTCTCCTACTCTTTGATCCAGCAAACTCCCACTCATCCTTCAAGACCTCACTAATATGACGCCTCTTCAGCAAAGCCTTCCATGATTTCCCTGGGCAGAGCTCATGGTATTATCTCCTGGACTTTCTGAAACTTGGGTTGTACATCTCCTCAGGTGCTGACCACAGGTTAGCAAACTACGGTTCGTGGGCCAAATCCAGCCTATCCCTTGTTTTGGTAAATACAGTTTTATCGGAACAGAGCCTGGTCCATTTGTTTATATACTGTCTGTGGCTGCTTTCCTGCTACAATAGCAACAAGACCATCTGGTCCACAAAGCGAAATATCTACTATGTCATCCTTTACAAAAAGTTTGCTGACCCCTGCCCTCGACTATGAGCCTCTCAAGAGCTAGGACGAGGACAAGGACTGCTTGCCTGTGTCCTGCAGCCCTGGCCGGGAGGAGGCACAGAAGGCACTTGATAAAAATTTGCTGAATTAATGAACAGATGAGTGAATGAATAAGTGAATGGAGATGTTATGGGTGCATCACAAAGCCCATGTTTACAATTTCATGCATGGGACTAGTTTCCCAGAGGGCCCAGTGGAACTTTCCACCAACCCCACATGTCTCAGGGTTTCAATGTGTGCCACCAAGAGGAAAGAATTCCAGGTTTCAAGAAGTGTGGGCAACTGTGATGTGCTGGACATCGCCCTGCCCCGTCTTTCAGCTCACATTTTCGCTCTAGCTATTGCGGGAGCAACCAGCTGCCGACAGGGGTAGCTGGCAGCACCTGTTTCCGTGGCCCTCCACATCACTTGCTCTCTGTTCTGGGCCCTCTGCTTCTGCCCCCTGGGATGCCCAGGAAGGTTCTCGGCCATTCTGGGGCATACCCATCCTTGGAAATGCAGGGTAGTTAACACCCCCAGCAACTCCTGGCCAGTGGGGGATGCACATCCACAGATGAATTCTTTCTTCCTCTGATGTCTCAGGTGGGCAACTGATGCATGTCCTACACAGTACCTCAGAGGGTCCTCAGGAGAAAAGAGCCCCAGTTACACATAGTGATTTCCCTCCACCCCTGCTTCACCTTTCCCAGTGAGCCACTCCTCTTCCCTGGAATCACGGTCCAAAACTAAATCACCTGCACAGAAGCCATCAGTCTTGGCCACACAGGTGAAGCGGCCCTGCTCTGGCCGCAGTGGAGCAGGTAATCAGGACCTTCAAGCATTTAATGCTTCGGAAGTCTCCAAAGGGGACACGTGGTACACTGGCTTCCTGAGGGTGCGGCTACAGGGTACCACGTGCTGGGTGGCTGAAAACAACAGGAATGCATCCTCTCCCAGTTCTGGAGGCCAGAAGTCTGGTATCAAGGTGTCTGCAGGGCTGCACTCCTGCTGAAGGTTCTAAGGGAGGACCCTTCCTTGCTTCCTCCAGCTACCGAGGGCTGGCTCAGTGTTGACCACGCAGCCCCAATCTCTGCCTCTGTCTTTCCATGGTTTTCTCCTTTCTCTTACGACCCCAGTCACTGGATTTAGGGTGTGTCAACATTGTCCCAAAAGGCTCCAGGGAGAGGGAGTTTCCAACTCTCCAACCAACCCACTGGGGGCTTTCAGGACCATCCTCCACAGGCCAGATACTAATGTCCCCCGGCGCTTGGCTTGTATTTCTCTTGAGGAACTTAATTTGTCAGCAGGTGTTGAAACTGTCCTGTGCGGGATGTGAGACCCCAGGCCACAGCCACCAGGACTTCTGGAGCTCTGAACCTCCACGTCAGGGGCCAAAAGCTCTCAGTAAACCACTTCTAAAGGAACAAGTGACCTTTGGCACAAAGGCGGGCACAGACTCCCTCCTCGTCTGGCCTCTCTGACCCTGGACTTCCCTTGCAGCCTTCCCTGATTTCTCTGGTCTCCAAAGAGAGGGCCTCCACCACAATGCACCGAGATGGAGAAGGAAAGCTGGGACCCCCGAGCCCCCGGGGAGTGAGCGTTCCCTGCAGGGTTTCCTTAAGTGTTACTGATGGTCAAGGGGGAGGTGTCTGGTCCTCCCCTGAGCCTCCTCCAACCCCTGAGACCAGCACAGTGTCTCGTAGACAGCAGGAGCTTAACATGGACTTGCCGAATCGTAACCATGTGGCCTGCCGACCGTGCATGGTCTAGGCTCTGCCTCAGGAAGCATCCAGGAGCTGGAGCTGCTGGCCATGCTCATGGAAGAGACTCTGAGTCAGAGGAAATGAGACATTTTTGTTTGATTGGATTTTTACTCCTGGCTCAGTCTATAAACAGTAAACATTTAATTTCTTGTCTCACAATTACATTAAAAGGCAGATAAACCCTGATAAGCCTTCATCTGGCATTTCGGTTTCTAATCGCCCTTTATCCTCTCTCTTACACGCGTGTGCACACACACTGAGTTTCTGGGGCAGGCAGGAGAAGGCCGGGTGGGCACCCTGTCTCACCTGCCATCTCCGGCAGAGCGCCCAGGTCCGGCCGTGGAGCACCCTACTCGACGAGGCAGGGCAGCAGGGCCAGTCATCTCACCCCCTTGGCCCAAGCTCTGGCTGGACCCCGACTCGTGGGACTTCCCAGGACCTTTGGTATATTCACTGCTCTGCAGCTCTCCATATGTGGAGCAGCTTTTCCTAGATGTCATTAATTGTAAAAGGCCCAGCCCATCTTAGCCAATAAAGGAGGAGACAGGAAGCAAGGCCCCATCTGCCTCTGCAAAGGCCAGTGACATCCTACTGTGACATCTCTGTCCTGCCCTGTGAGAAGCAGTGGCGGTGCTGAGCACAGTCAGGGGTTCTCTTACCGGGGTTGGGGTCCTCCCGAGGACAGCCAGACCTAGAGGAAGCTCAAGCCACCACAGAGGGGAGAGACAAGCTGCAGAGTCAGAACATCTGCTTTCTGAACACCACTCAGGTGCTCACCGGCTATGTGACCTCAGCTCAGCCCTCACCCTCCCTGGGCCTCAGCCCCCAGCCCCCAGGATACAAGCACAGCAAGATCAGATCTGTGGCCACATTGAGTCACTTCCTTATCACCAGTGACTGATGCCTTGGGAAACAACCCCATAGTCTTTGGCGCACATTCCCTGCCCCTCCTGGGGCAGGCTGCACCATGGTGGGGCCACTGTAGCGTGCTGGTGGCAGCTCACTGGCCCAGTGCAGGGCTGCCTGTACCAGCCCAGAGCCTCCTTCTCCTTGTCCCATAGCTCACAAATGCAGGTCTTGTTTCACTTTCCATAAAGAAATATCCAGTCCCCGCCCCCAGCCAAGGACCCTCTCTTCCCAGGACCTCCCACAGGTCTTTCCCTCCTCCCTTCATGCATCTGGCCTTTCCCGGAATGCTAGTCCAAAGCCAGGGAGAGTCCAGGCTCCCCCTGCCAGGCTCCCCCTGTCAGGCTGTGCCCAAGGCTGTGCACATGAGCACCCCAGGGAACGTGCATGCCCGGAGGCGGGGTTGTTATCTGTCCCTGACTCCTCCCTCGCTCTGGAAGCTACCTGCCCTCCAAAGAGGGAGACATTCTTCCCCACAGCATTCCTGGAAGGCCTGTGGCCTAAGCCAGACCAATCAGGCTCCTTCCCTGAGACTTTTCCACCAGTACTAAGGAAGACAGGGCGCCTGTCCGCCCCTTCCAGCTTCCGGCCGGGAGCTCGAGGCGGTGTGCCCAAGGAGAGCCACGCTGCCACGGGGGCAGAAGGAGAGGGAGGAGGGGCACCCAGTGCCGTCCCATGTCTCTGAGGCTCAGCTCCCCCCAGGCCTTGCACCTAAGCTTATTCACCTAGGGCCCTGCTGCTCTCAGGGATCTCAGGCCACTCCCGAACACCTTCACCCTCCTGCTTCTGCCCAACAGGGAAGGGCCCTGGGGCCAGGGCGTGGGGGGGGGGGGGCCAGTCTCAGCAGGGAGCCTCAGACAAGGTTCTTCCCTCTCAGGCACAGCTTCCCCATCATTAAAATGGCCATATTGCACCGGGTGGTCCTCAGGTGCCTTCCATACCCAGAGGGCAGCACAGCGTGCTGGTCGCGGCACAAGCACCCAGCCAGGGCTGCTCAGGCTCCCCCACTTCCTGCCGTGGGGCTGTGAGTAAGAGGCTTGACAGCTCTGAGCCTCTGTTTCTTCCGTTATGAACCTCAGATGGAGTCAGGAAGATGCGATGAGCGGGGGCTTTCCACGTGCTCAGCACAGTGCCCACTGGTGCTGAGACCCTGGCATGGGAAGCTGTTATCTCCCTGGCTCCCCCATACTCTGAGTATAAACCCCCATCATGAGCTGGCAGCTCCCTCTTTATTTGGTTTTTATATGAGGGATAGAAAATCATCAGGGCTGACATCAGGCTGAGGTCTGGGGCCTCCTCTTTCCCAAGTAAAGAGCTGAGACTCTAAGCTAGTAATGACTTTTCCTTTCAACTGAAATGGCCATGGGAATATTAAAAACCTATTCCCACCCTGATAACCCCACCAACATACACGAGCACATGTGTGCATATACATGCTCACACACTCACATGCTCACATACATACTATCAGTACACACTCTCACACATGTGCCATGTGTTTACACACATATCTACACACTCACGTACACATGCGCTCACACATGGGCATGTTCACACACCCACACATTCACACACATACTCCCACACTCACATGTACAAACATGCTCACACACATGGGTACACACACAAATGATCACATATGTACATAGCAACGCACTCACATGCACACACAACATACACATGTATGCACACAAACACTTAAGTACACACACCTCCCCCTCTCCTCTCCACTCAGAACATATTAGTTGCCTTTTCAGCTCCGTAAATCCCCTTTCTAAGCCCTCAGATGGGGGCGGGGGGTGGACATGATCACACTGAGGTTTTATATGCCAAGTCCCAGCCCTGGAGTCAGCTTTCATGGCCAAGTTATAGACCTCTGCGATGGGAGTTTGTGGCGGAAGTGCAGACATAGCTCAGCAGAAGAGGGGCAAGTGGGGCTGTGCCAGAGCAGCCTGGGGCAAAGGAGAGCCAGGGCTTCAGCCCGTAACTCACAGGACACCCAGCATTGGGGAATTATGAATGTGAGCCCTGATGATTTTCTATCCCTCATATAAAAACCATTATATGTTCTTCTAATATCTGGTCTCAATTTCCTCTCAAATGAATGGAATTTCCATCCTATAATATACGGATTTGGTGTTCTGCTTGTGCTCTCCAAAAGCACAAAAGAATCTGCAGACGCTAGCTTTCCCCATCACAGGGGCTACCGCCAACCCCCTGCCACACACACTCCTTATTTTCTTCATCACTTCTTTATAAATCATGACCTTTCTGGTTGTTCCAGCTTCCTGCAGAAGTGCTGGACTTGCTCAGAAGGTAGGAGTAGGAAACTGCAATTCCTACTTCCGAAGGGAGGTGGGGGTTCCCTTGTCCCCAGAAACTCTGATTTTGTGGCCGAGAACGGCTGTCAGAGCAAGGGGCGGCGAGCAGGGCTGAGGCAGAGGGTGCGGCTGAGTCATTTCCCCTCAGATCTGGGTCCTGGGCAGGGCGGGCTTTCGAGGTGGAGGGTGGGGCAGGAAGCTGGCCAATCCCACAGGGACTTAGTAAGTAGGATGAAGTCCTGGCAAGGCCAACAGCAGAGCAACTCTGTTGGGTCAAGCGTCTCCCTCTCAGCCGTACACCCCATCCACAGGGGTGCAGGCCCGCGAAGGCCCTTCTAGGAAGCCTTTCAGACTGACCCATCGGCCCTGCTGCCACCCCGCCCACAACCGGCCCCATGTCCTTCTAGACTAGGGGTCGCAGACAGGCAGCGAGGACCCAGATCTAGCCCGTGGGTAGGTAGCCTTTATCTTGTGTATTTTATTTTTAATCATTGGAATCCGCTGACAACATTTTAGAATTAGATTTTCACACATAGATGTTTACCTTCTTTTGGAGAAGAGGCTCACATTCCTACAGGGCAACATCTGGCTGGAGTGACACGGCAGCCACCCCACTCCCCGCCGCCACACACACACGCACACACACACACACACTCACACTCAGTGCCCTTGGCGTGTGACTTCTTATGGTGTGGCAGAGCCCATCGGGGCCTCATGTACTGTAGCCACCCTGCCCTACCAGGCCTGGCACAGGGCCTTCCCAGTGCTCACAGGAGCCCCAACCTCATGACCCTGTGTCTCCAGAAGAGGACAGCTGACCCGGGGCTGGCACCTCTGCCAGTCTATTCTAGACACGACAGTGCCCAGCTTCTCACTACCATCCCTGGAGACTACCTGCAGCTTCCGCAGAGCCCTGCTCTCCTGCCCAAGAGCCCAGGAAGGAGGGGCAGGCCCTAAGGCCATGGGCCAATCTCTGCCCCTACTCCTTCCTTCCCTCCCTCTCATGAAAAACAGCACTCAGCGCTCACCAGTGTTCTGAGGATGTCCAGCGTCATCCCACTTCACCCAGAGAGCAGCTGTGGGGAGCGGGTGTGGCCCGGACAGTCTGATGAGCGGACACTCCTGGGAGGCCCCCAGTCCCAAACATCCCCCTGACCTGCACATGCTCTTGCTTTAGGGTTAAGTGTTGCTGCCTTCCTCTCCTTCACTAATGGCATTGGACCTTGGGGACAGAGCTTCCCCTGCTGTACACAACTGGGGTGGGGACACCAATGTTCAAGCAGGACACACATCTTAGGTTTTGGACAAACCTGCCCAGAGTGTCAGAGGGAGGCCATTCTCTGACACTGCAGGACTGAACACAGTCACACGATGTCTAACTGCAAGAGGCTAGGATTACACTTCTCCGTGTGCCCAGGGGGAGAAGCAGGCTGGAAACAGGCAGCCACAGAGGGTCACCCAGCAAATCAGAAGCACTTCTGTGTCTGGGACTCCAGTCCCCTCCCTCCAGGCCCAGACCCTGGGCTCTCTGCAGAGACTTCCTGCCACCTTAAAAATGCTTTTGAGAGGAGTGACGCCATATATATATGGCATTTTATTTTATATATGTGTGTGTATGTATGTGTATATACATGTATGTATTTTTTTAAGAAGAGGGGTAACTTGTTATAAACTGTATATTCAAAATAAAGTTCAGAATATATTACCCCAATGAAGAATCCTGGGAGAAAATGTTACCCTTTCCTTTCTATGGAACATTTAGGTTTAGAAAGGTCTCAAAACTCCAGTGCCTTCACAGAGGGCAGTCAAGTTCCATAAATGATTGCAGCAGGGTGGTGTAGGAAATAGGGAGGAGTCAGGTCTGTGTACTCAAGAAGACAAAAGGCCACAAAGACACAGTCAATGTCAGCAGTGTCCTGGGGCAAGGGCCACAAGGTGTTTATGGTGACATCACTGGAGAAGAGGCATATATCAACGACACTTAATTGTCGAGAAATGTACCCACTGTGGAGGATGCTCCTGGAAGAATGGCTACGTGAGGAGGGCAACTTCTCAGAGATGAGGTGAGTCATTAAACAACTGAGCTGCACATGCTGGGGGGACCATCTGAATACAGAGGGCCGTACAGACCCTGAACACCTGTTTGGGACCCATGAGGCAGGCTTGATGGCCCGTCCTAATTTGCGCCAGGGACCTTGGCGAAACTCTCAAGTCACCAGACTCTGATGGCCAGCCCTACCCCCAGCCCCTGGCCTAGGCAAGACAGTGGATCCTGGGGGGAGGCACTGCAGGCCAGGTTGGAAGAGGGCTGTGCCTTGCCAGGCCCAGGTGGGTGAGGGGTGGGGACTAACAATTCCTTCTCATTAGGAGCCCAGAGGTTCCTAAGTGGCTCCACCTGAGGTTTCCTGGGAAGCAATCTCGTTTGTCAGGAAGCTGACAGACGGCAGAGACTTAGCCATGGTCCAGAGCCAGGTCCTAGAGCAAGGGCTGGCTGCGAAGAGACCTCCAGCCCCACTTCTAGCCTCAGGTGCCCACATCTGGGAAGCCAAGACCGGAGGAGCATCCAGCTCTGGCCAGCGCCTCCACCTGGTCCCTGGCCCCTGACTACCTCCATGTGTCCCCTGACCATCTAAGAGAGAATGACAGCTAGCTGTTGCTCTGCCTAGAACCCTACAGGTGCCTTTTGACCTTGGTGGTCACAGCCCTCCAGTGCCCGAGGCGGCCTGGTTCTCCAAAGGACCACCCAGCCCCTCCACCCATCCTCTGCAGCACCTGAGTAACCGGCCCCCTCTCCTACAACCCCTCACCTAATCACCCCCCAGCTCTGCTCCCAGAAGGAACACTTTGACGCTTATGCGGGACTCTCCTCTCTGCATCAAGAAGCTCCATGGGGCCAGAACTGCGGTCAGAGGCTGCTGGTTTGCCGCAGGGTCATGCAGCCTAACTGTAGACACAGACCCTACCCCTCACCAGCCCTGCCCCTCACCATGCCCCCTTCACTCTCTGAGCTCCAGCCACGCGGCATCCTTGGAGCTCCTCTAAATGCCCAGAGTCCTCCTGCCACAGAGCCTGGGCACCTTTGCCCCCCACCTCTGCACACGCCCCACCCCCAACCTTCTTGCCCCCTCCCCCTCCTCTGTACATCCCACGCACGCCCCACAGTCTTCCTGTTCTTCCCAGTCTCTTAGTGGTTCTCAGCTCCCCAGCGAACACAACAATGTCTCGAGACACTGTTGGCTGCCAGAACTGGGGAAACCTTACTGGCCCTTAGTGGATAGAGGCTAGGAGTACTGCTAACCATCCTGCCACTCACAGGACAGGCCCAGCAAAGAAGTACCCAGCCCAGAATGCCAGGAGTGCTAAGGTCTAGAAACCCTGCCATAGGCCACTTCGTCCAGCACCACCTTTCAGACCCTGCAGCTTGCCTGTCTGCCCCCTTCCCCCCAGCCGTGGCCTCTCCCTCCCACACAGCTCCCTGGCACAGCAGGTGGGCGTCACTGAGGACTGAAGTCACAGCGAAGGCTGCAGAGGGCAGGTGCAGGACCTGCTTCTGAAGGATGATGTGTCTGAGGCAGGAGGAAGGGATGGACAGCGTGGTGGGTCGGGCCTGGGAGCCCGCGAGCCCAGCCCAGAGGCAAGGGCAGGCTCATCTGGACACAGAGAGGCTCATGCATGCTGAGGGTGGGAGGCTTACAGGAGCCTGTCAAAGGCTCAGCCACCTGTGCCCGCCATGGTGGAGGAGCCCCGCTGGGGGTGGGAGGAGGCCTGTGAGAGCAGCACCAGCCATTCCAGCCGCCCAGGGCCATAGCTCCATCCAGACGGGCCCACCAAGCTGCTGGCAAGCAGTGTGCTCCCAGGAACGAAGGAGCTCCCTGCCCTAACCCCCAGACCCGGCCATGGCTTACTTCCCCATCATTGCCATGAAGCCCCAAGCCCATCCTCTGGAGATGCTGACTCTGTGACAAGTCCAGGCATGCAAGGAAGCCCCCCTCTTGGAGGCCTGTCTTCCTAGGGAACAAGGCCCCTCAGTGCCTGTGACCATGAGAAAAGAAGGCCAGGGGGTGACATCTCCACCTTGCCCTAACTGGTCCTTGCATGCCCCAGCCCCATCCCACTGGCCCTGGCACAGGTCTGGCCTGAGCTACCACCCTCTCAGGTACTAAGCAGGTTGGGGGGATGCAGCTTCAGCCGACAGTGTGAAACGGGCAGGGTCCTGAGGTCTGGGCAACTCTAGGTGCACACTGGGCCAGCTACCCCAACATGGGGTTGAGAACATCACAGATCAGCTGGTCTGGGGCTTCAGTCCCATGAACTGGCAAGTCTCCTGGGCCACTCAGGGCTCACCAGTTCAGTCAGTGGGTTCCCAGGGTGCTTCAACTTGTTTTTGTTAATTAGTTGATAAATTCAACAACTACTCACTAGACATCTACCATGTGCTGGGACTGGACAAAGGACAAACTTCCAAAGCCACTGCTTGTTCCAGAGGAAGAGAGAGATAACGAGTGAACAGTGAATATATAAGAGTCAGTGAATGGGGTGGGGTGGGGATTCTACTTTGGCTATGGTGGTCAAGAAAAGCCTCTTGGGGAAGATGACAAGTTGAGAAGGAGCCAATCTCAGGAAGATCTGTGGATGAACCATTCCAGGCACAGAAAAAAGCACGTGCAAAGGCCCTGAGGCAAAAGTAAACATGGAGCACAGAGGAGAGGCTTGGGTGGGGTTCTAGGTACCCTTGCCCTGGTCAGCCCACATATGCTGTACACTCTTTGCTCAGGGACCATGTGGCCTCCCTGATCTCTGACAGTAGTCCTTGTCTCCTGGTACAGAGGAAGAATGGAGCAAAGGGCAGGTGGCCCCAGAAACTCGGAAGAAGACAGCCTGCCAATCACCAATGCTTGCTAGGACAGAGGAGCTGCCCAGAGAGGGAGCTGGACCCCAGCTCAGGCTCCTCCCAGCCCTGGGCCCTGGGAACTGCCCACCTGCCTTCTGTGTCTGCTCCACCCAGCCTTTACATCTTCATGCTAAGGCTCAGCTCTCCCCAGAGCCTTCCTGGCAGGAAGGACTATGGGCAGGAAGGGAGGGAGGGAGTCATCATCTCTAACTCATCATTCTCCTTAATATGCTTTCATTCTTCAGCTTAATTCAGTGAAAATTGAGCATCTACTATGGGCAAGGCTCTCTGCTAGGTCTTCTGGAGGGAGGGTGGATACAGTGACCACCACACCAGAAAAGGAGAGATTAAGTCAGTTTCATGAGTCAGAGACATTTCCTAGAATAGATGCCATCTATTATTGTTGTTATATAGAGCTTCTCTCTGTCAGAGACTGTTCTAAGTGCATTACATGTGTTAACTCATTCAGTCCTTACAACAACCCTATGAAGTGGATACTATTATCCTCATTTTATAAATAAGAAAAGAGAAGCACAGAGAAGCTAAGCAACTTGTCCAAGGTCGCAGAGCTGGTGAGTGGTGGAACCTGGATTTGGACCAGGCATTCTGGCTTCAGATCCCAGGCTCCTACCTTCCATGCCCTGATGCCTTTTAGAATATGGCATTTGAGCTTGGCCTTAAAGGATGGGTAGGATATGACAGGTGGAGTCAGAGTTTTCCAAAGAGAGAAAGGGTATGCCAGAGGGCGGAGCCAGCACAAGAAAGGCCCCCAGATGGGAAAGTCAACCCGTAGCTGCACCTGAGGTGGAGGCAGAGGCTGGGCTCTCTGAGAGAGTAATGGTGTCTCTCCTGCAAGGGCCGACAGCAAGGAGGCTCTCTGGGCTTGGACCCTGGTCACATCCCCCACACAGGCCCCCGTTTTCCCCTCCCTGGTTTACCAGCAACTCCTGCCATCAGGAACAGCCACAGCTTCACCTGCCCTGTGCTCTGCTGAGTTTCTCACCTGACCCTGTCCCTGAGCCCTCAGACAAGGCAGCTGGGTAGGGGCTGTTATGGTGCCTACTTTACAGATGAGGAAACCGAGGCTTAGGCAGGCTGAGAAAGCTGCCCCTCACAGAGCTTTGCGGGGCTAGGTCAGGGCTCTTACCCTGTGCTGCAGAGCCCGAAGCTCACAGGGCCCTCCCAGCAGCCCTCTGAGACTTCCTCTGTCCTGCTTCCCTCTCCCCACTCCCTGAACAGGGCTCGCCTGCCAGCAACACAGAGCCACTCACAACCTTGATAGCTCCAGCCTGCAGAAATAGAGAAAAGTGATGGCCATGTGAATCACTTTTATGACACTTACTTATAAGAGAGTCGTAATTAATTTCCCAAATGCACATAAGACTCAGGGGATAGATTGGGTGCTATTCACGGACTGCACAATCGTGGGACAATTTTAGGCAAATGAACAGACAGTATTATTTGCTTTTCTAACTACTGCCTGGTGCATTCTGGTCTTGATGATGGCATTTCCAAAGCAATTTCAGAAAGAGATTAGAGAAGTAACATTTTTAATCTTTAGGAAAAACCAAGATGTGAGGGAGATTTAATGTCTGGGTTCTTATTTGGGGCGGGGAGGTGGGTGTGGACAGTTAGCACTATGTTTTCTAGAGTTAGGGCAAAATGTAGCACCAAATAAAACCACAAAATCGCTTACTGTGTAAATGGCTACATTATCTCTAATTACTCTTACTTAGGCTACGTGGCCCCACGCCAACCTCGAGAGAGAAAGAAAAGGAGTCCACCTACGGATGGGGGCAGAATCATCAGGGCAGCTGTGCCGAAGACCACCACTCACCAGGAGGATTGGGGACCCTAGGAGAAGCCCCTACCCCACCCCCATGGTCTGGGATTCCACTGTAGAGAGGTACACTTCTCACGTGATGCAAATACTCTCAGGGACAGTGGTCACTTTAGTGAAAAACAGACTGGACCTTAACTTGGTGGAGAAGGAGGGTGTGATACCAAAAAGAAATAGATATTTGGTCTTTGTCCATAGTTGCTGACACACAGTTCCTAAAACTCTTGGAATCTCAGGATTCGACTGCCTCCTGGGGACCCCTAGATGGAGGGCTGGTCAGGAAAGACCAAGCCTTGAATAGAAAGTTGGAGACTTCAGCCTCTTCCCTCCCTTCTGGGAGGGGAGCAGGGCTGGAGATGGAGTTAATCATCAATGGCCAATGATTTACTCAATCACGCCTACATAATGGAACCTCTATAAAAACTTCCAAAGGAAGGGGTTTGGAGAGCTTCTGGGTTGGTGAACGCATCCGCATGCTGGGAGGGTGGTGTGCTCAGAGAGCGTGGAACCTCAGTGCACTCTCCCACACCTTGCCCTATGCATCTCTTCCATTTGGCTGTTCCTGAGTTGCATCCTTCATAACAAACCAGTAATAGTAAGTAAAGCACTTTCCTGAGTTCTGTGAACCAGTCTAGCACATTCTCAAACCAAAGGAGGGAGTTTTGGGAACTCCCAATTTGTAGTCAGAAGTACAGGTGGCCCAGGACTTGTGACTGACATCTGAGGTGAGGGCAGTCTTGTGGGACTGAGCCCTTAGCCCGTGAGGTCTGCACTGACTAACTCTGGGTAGTTAGTGTCAGACTTGAATGGAATTGTAGGACACCCAGTTGGTATCTGGAGAGTTGGAGAACTAGTTGGCATGGAGAAAAAAATTTCCCACACATTTGGTGTCAGAAGTGCTGGTTGTTAAAAAAACAGTTCATAAAGGGAGAAAGAAATCCAGAACGCACCCTGAAAAGACAAAAAGGGGCCAGGTGGCAGCATCGCAGGAAGGAAGGAAGGACAAACAAGGTGGCATAGGCTTGATTGATGTTGGGCAGACAGGCATTGTGCCAAGGGAGGGCAGATCAGCGGGAGAGGGGAACGTGAGAGGTCAGTGGACACCCCCTCACACCCTTCACTCGGCATTCACCACCCAGCCAATGCCAGCCCCTGCATCTCAGCCCAAGGGCAATTTCTGGTCACAGGAGAGCTCACAGCGGAACAGAGCAGAGGGGCCCTGGATTGAATGTCCCCAGGAGCAGCCTTCGTCCAACAATGCCCAGGAGCTGGTGGATAAACACCCAGCTTCCCCACCCTTCAGGCAAGACCACTTTGAGGCCTGTTCCACGGCATCTCCCAGAGCTGCTCAGGGTTTGAGCCCCAGTTACCCACAGCAGTAACCTGCTTACTGGCCTCTCTGCCTTCACGGGCTCACTCCTCTTCCCTACCAGCACTCCCTGGGTCTACTCCAAAGTCAACTCCTTGCACTGACGTTCTCATCTCTGGGTCTGCTTCTGGGGAAACCCAGCAAGAGACAGGCTCTCCAAATGACCCATCTCAGGTCACATGCCCATCTCACTATTGCCAGAGAGGTAGTGCATTTATTGGCCAGATCTGGGCCACAGGTGGCCTGAGATTCCCTGCTGGACAGCGCAGTAAAGAGCAACTGGAAATTTACGGTGAGGGAAGGAAGGGCATTCCAAACAGAGGGGTCAGTGTGAGCAAAGGTGTGGAAGTGAGGGACGGCCCAGGGAATGACAGGAGCCGGGTGGTGACAGAGGATGGGTTTATGGCAAAGGAGGCTGGGGCTGGTGAGGAGGGGTAAGTTGTGAAGGATCTCATGTGGAAATGGGAGTAGCTTGCAGAAGGGGTTGGACCGATATTGTCTGAGGTCTCCTCTAGCTCTGAAGTGTTGTGGGGCTGGGGTGGTGTCAGGAACTGATTAGGGTGAAAGTGAGAGTTTCATGCTCATCAGAGGAAGGTCATAGGTCACATTCTTTAAGGATCCCCATGGTCAGTCCCCCCGACATAGCTTAGGGGGCAGATGTGGGTGAGAGTGTGGCTGAATCAATGCACCTCTTCTAGGATGACACCAGCCAGCACTGAGCACAGTTTGGGATGGGATGGGGTGAGAGCCCAGGCCCCAGGCTGAGCCTCAGGCAAAAGCTGGGGTCACCTTCAAGGGCATTGGTACTTCCTGGTGAAGAGGCTGCCCAGGGGAGACAGGAAAGGGAGCTGGTCTTTATGAGCTCATCCTATGGGCTGGGCACTTGCCATTGTTACCTCACTTTCTAGCTACGAAGTCAGGAAGTAGATACTGTACCCATTTTACGTATGAGGAAACTGAGACTCAGAATTAGGGGGCCTACTGAGGTCATATAGCAGAAAGGGAACATTCACGCTCAGGTTTGCCCAACTTCAAAGCCAATCACAACCCTTGATGTGGAGCAGAGTGAATGGGGAGCTCTTTAGGTAGAGTGGTCAGGGAGGGCTTCTTGGAGGAGGTGGTATTTAAGCTGAGGCTAAATGAAGACATTGAACTGATGAAAGTAAAAAGCTGTGCAGAAGGAGCAACAAACATCAGTGCTTGGCAGGGGTGGGGTGAGAAGTGGACATATTCAGATATATTTGGGAGTCAGAGCTGACTGACTGGATGAAAACAAGAATAAGTAAGTCCCTTGCCCTCAGGGAGGGGTCTCATGTCTCAAAAGGAGTGGCCATCCAGGGGCACTGGGTGACAGTTTCTGGTACCTGGAAATCAGGGGACCCGGGCTCCTGTCCTCCTTCGCCCACTTACTTGTCGTGACTTTGCACAAACTTTTTTCCCATCTGAGTTTTTGTCTCTGAAATGAAATAAGAACGCTTGTAGGGCTGCCCCGCAGGGGATCATCTGAAGCAAGTAAAGCAATGGCCCTGGATGCTCCACCAACTCTCAGCCACAGAAGGGGCTCTCTCCAGGGCCTGGAAATGAGCACTGGATTGAAATGTGGACTGTGGATATGAGTGTGAAAAGTGCTACAATGACAACACACACAACCAGGGCAGAAGACGAGAGTCTGGATGGGAGAACTGTGGGGTGGATAGGGCATCTTGGAAGAAGTGGCTTTTCATCTGGGCCTAGATGTCGGGCTCACGGTCAAGCAGGAATGGAGGAAGAGGACTAGCAGAGGAGGGCACAGCACATGCAAGAGCGCGGAGGTGGGAAATGACAAACACCTCTGGAAAGCAGAGCGCAGGGCAGAGACTGGTCTCAGGGAAACACCAAGGGGGGAAATGCTATTCACCCAACTGCTAGGATTGCCAGGAAACCACCAATGCCTCTGGGGAAGACCCTCCTCCATTACCCAAGATGGCCCCAGACTGGCCCCCAATACCCTCCGAGACAGTGCCAACAGTAAGAGCAGACAGCACCAAACATAGGTGAGAAATGTAAAATGAATAAATATTATTTAAGGGACTGAGTAATGCCATGAATTTTTCAGTGGCAGAAAACAGCAGAGAATTTATTTAAAAATGCATGAATTTCATATTTGATTATAAGTCAAGAGCAGCCAGAAAGAGAGAGGGAGAGAGCAGGGCGGTGGCAGAAGACACCAGCAGCCTTGCAGACTGGAATTAATGAGGGTGTTCCTAACGGGGAAGGAGTGACATGGTGATTAGTTAATTACTATTCAGCCGCCTGGAATTAATGCACAACTGGAATTGGTGTACAATGAATTAAACTACCACATAAAGCTGCTACCCAAATTGAGCCCAGGACCTTGATTACTGATTGAGGAGGCTATTACCACGGCTTCACCATTGTGATTTCAGTAGCGTCTCTCTCCAACAACATGTTACACAGCTAGTGGGGAACTTGAGCTGAAGAAATCCACTGTCTGGTGAGGGTGTGATCCTGATGTCACACTTAGGGTGGGGCTCCCTGTGGCTGGAGCCTGGCCCAGAGAATGTTCTCAGTGACCCTGTAGGGAAGGGGTGTGGAGGACAGGGAGGAGTGAAGGTGGGAGGGAAGGAAAGATGGGAGGGGCAGGAATGCTGCTAAAAAAGAAGACAAGGATCTGTCCTCTTTCCTCCAAGAGCACTGCAGTCCTCCTGGGCTCCCTGTCACCCTTGTCTGTTTCTGAGACCATGGCAACCAGGATGGAGGCTACTGCAACAGTCCATTCTAGGTGCCCCTTCCAGTGCATTCTCACACAGTGGCCAGGGTGATCTTTTAGAGGCAAGTCAAACCATGTCTCTCCACTGCTTAAAACCCTCCAGTGGATTTCTACCATAATGAGGATAAAATTTACTCTCCGAATCATGACTTAGAAAAGGCCTGGTGTGACCCGATTCCTACTACCTTTCTGCTTCACTTCTCCCTCTCCCCCTCATTTACATGGCCCAGCCATACTGGTCTCCTTGTGCCACAAAATCTCTAAGCTCAAGTCCACCCCAGGACTTTTGCATGTGCTGTTCTAGCTGCTTGGAACTCTTTTCCCATCAAGGAGGTCTCAGCTGAAATGCCACCATCTCAGAAAGTCCTATCCTAACTTCCTCGTCTAAACTAGCTCCACCACCACCACCATTATTGTCTGTCACATGAACCCTGATTAGTTCCTTCACGGCATACCCCAGGATCTGAGTTACCTTCCTCAGGTATGTTATTCCTTTTTCATGCCCTGTTCTCTCATTGAAATATAGCCTCCATGGAGAAAAGACCGCCTCTTCAATAAGTGGTGCTAGGAAAACTGGACAGCTACATGTAAAAGAATGAAATTAGAACACTCCCTAACACCATACACAAAAATAAACTCAGAATGGATTAAAGACCTAAAAGTAAGGCCAAACACCATCAAACTCTTAGAGGAAAACATAGGCAGAACACTCTATTGCATAAATCACAGCAAGATCCTTTTTGACCCACCTCCCAGAGAAATGGAAATGAAAAGAAAAATAAACAAATGGGACCTAATGAAACTTAAAAGCTTTTGCACAGCAAAGGAAACCATAAACAAGACAAAAGACAACCCTCAGAATGGGAGAAAATATTTGCAAATGAAGCAACTGACAAAGGATTAATCTCCAAAATATATAAGCAGCTCATGAAGTTCAAGATCAAAAAAACAAACAACCCAATCCAAAAATGGGCAGAAGACCTAAATAGACATTTCTCCAAAGAAGATACAGATTGCCAATAAACACATGAAAGGATGCTCAACATCACTAATCATTAGAGAAATGCAAATCAAAACTACAATGAGCTATCACCTCACACCAGTCAGAATGGCCATCATCAAAAAATCTACAAACAATAAATGCTGGAGAAGGTGTGGAGAAAAGGGAACCCTCTTGCACTGTTGGTGGGAATGTAAATTGATACAGCCACTATGGAGAACAGTATGGAGATTCCTTAAAAACCTAAAAATAGAACTACCATATGACCCAGCAATCCCACTACTGGGCATATACCCTGAGAAAACCATAATTCAAAAAGAGACATGTACCACAATATTCACTGCAGCACTATTTACAATAGCCAGGACATGGAAGCAACCTTAGGGTCCATCGACAGATGAATGGATAAAGATGTGGCACATATATACAATGCAATATTACTCAGCCATAAAAAGAAACGAAATTGAGTTATTTGTCGTGAGGTGGATGGACCTAGAGTCTGTCATACGGAGTGAAGTAAGTCAGAAAGAGAAAAACAAACACCGTATGCTAACACATATATATGGGGGGAAAATGGTTCTGACAAACCTAGGGGCAGGACAGGAATAAAGACATAGACATAGAGAATGGACTTGAGGACACAGGGAGGGGGAAGGGTAAGCTGGGACGAAGTGAGAGAGTGGCATGGACATATACACACTACCAAATGTGAAGTAGATAGCTAGTAGGAAGCAGCCACATAGCACAGGGAGATCAGCTCGGTGCTTTGTGTCCACCTAGAGGGGTGGGATAGGGAGGGTGGGAGGGAGACACAAGAGGGAGGGGATATGGGGATATACGTATGCATATAGCTGATTCACTTTGTTATACAGCAGAAACTAACATAACATTGTAAAGCAATTATACTCCAATAAAGATGTTAAAAAAACTATATATATATACATATATACATATATATATATATATATATGTATGTATATATGTATATATATATGCATATTTATAGCCTCCATGAGGGCCGAAGGTGTTTGTTCTCTCGCATGCATACCCACGGCCCCAAGACTAGTGTCCAGTGAAGAAAAGCAGGCAGGGGGACCCATCACAAAGGCCACACAGAGGCTCCTCTACAGGTGATAGGCCTTGTGTCTCAGCAGGCACCAGAGGTGACTGCTACTCTCCCACCTGGAGTTGGAAAGGTGAGGTGGGGTTCAGACTCCCCCAAACCACAGTGACTGGGAGGTGGAGAAGGAGGGAGGGGTTACCATCTGCGATTGGAGACCATGCCCTGGTCCCATCTCTGCCACTAAACATCTGTATGACCTTGGACCATCCCCTCTCTGGGCCTTAGTTTCCTTGTATTAAAGATGGATGCACTTATTCCTATCCTGACTGCCCCTCGCAGGAGCTCAGTAAGCTGAGGTTAGAGAAAGTACACAGTGGGCACCACATCAGGATGAGTCCTGGCTCTGAAGGGCACAGACTGTTTGCAGATTCCCTGCTGCCTGGATGAAAGTGACCCATGGACCCGGAAGGCTCAGGAACCTGGCCAAGCGCTCTCACTTCTACCTGCAGCCCCACTGGAAGGAGTGCAAGGTGACTCCAGAGGGCCATGCGCTGGCCCGAGGGCATGCACTCACCTGGTCTGAAGAAGAGGAGAAATAAACACCAGGGCAGCAGCTTTCCCTCTGGATATTGTGCTGAGGAGCCTGGAGTCTGGCAGACTGTGCCCAGCATCACCCCAGCTGGAGAGAGGCCTCCACGCAGGAAGCTCCAGTTTCCTGGAATCCCCTGGACAGTGGTTGGGCCAGAGTTCCCGCATGCCCCCAGGGCTGATGCCACATGCCACACTGCCAGACCAATAGCTGACACCAAAGGTGTGCGGGGTTCTGGCTGGGGAATGGGGAGGAGGCTACTGGCATGCACGGGGGATGTCAGAGGAGAGCTCCAGGGGCTCACAGTGGATTTGGGGATATCCACAGGGGTGTAAGTTGACCCCTACTCATTGTAGGAAAGGCCACAGGACCGTGTCTTTGACTATGATTTTGTTTGTTAATTTTTTGTGTTATACATCCAGTAAAGCATTTCAAGGGTCCAACTCAATTAATTTTAACTGACATATACGCTGTGTAACCACCACCCAGATTAAGATATAGAACATTTCTAGCATCCAGGCCCCTGCAAAGTCACCACTATTCTAACTTTTATCACTGTCAATTAGTTTTTTAATTGCATTTAAATGGCTTTTTCTGCCCAGCATAAAGTTTGGGAGATTCATCTGTGCTGATGTACATATCACCAGTCATTTTCTATTTTACCGCTGAGTGGTACTTCACTGTGTGGCTGGACTCAATCTGTTTATCTGTGCACCTGCTGATAAGCACCTAGGTGGTTTTCCAGTTTGGGGCTATCATGAATAAAACTTCTATGAACATTCATATTTCTGTCTCTCAGCACACACAAGCCATCCATAGGGCAAATGATGGCTCAGAAGGTAGGCAGATATTCAGCTTTAGAAGAAAAGGCCTAACCGTTTTCCAGAGTTGTTGTACATTTCCACATGCAATGTATGAGTTCCAGTTGCTCCACATCTTCACCAGTACTTGGTATTGTCAGTCTTTTTAGTTTTAGCCATTCTGGCAGGTGTGAAGTGATCTCTCACTGTGGTCTAATTTTGCATTTCTCCTATGACTAATGATACTGAATATCTCTTTTTTTTTTTTGGTACTTATTGGCCATTTGTACATCTTCTTTTGTGAAGTACCCGTTCAATTATTTTGCCCATTTTCTTACTGAACTGTCTTCCTCTCCTTGACTTATAGGCATTCTTAATATAGTCCAGATAGCAAGTACTTTGTCAAATACATGCATTGTGAATCTCTTTTTCCACCTGAGGAATTTGTTAAAATGGCTGATTCTTTGGCTGCACAGCTGGAGATTCTGTTTGGGAGGGCTTTTAACCAGGGCTCCCGGGGGATCTGCTGCCCTACTCACATCTTGCTTTGAGAACCCCACTGAGGTTCAGGGTGGGAAGGCAAGGCATAGGATGAATCCCCACTCTGAACAAGTCTGCAAACTTGTAGAAGGTTCGACGCAGGGATCCTGACACTCCTTGCCTACATAAATGTTCTAAAGCACGTGGTTTGAGCATTCCAGTATTCTGGAGTTCCATGTTGATTCTTCTTATTTTTTTTAACATCTTTATTAGAGTATAATTGCTTTACAATGATGTGTCAGTTTCTGCTTTATAACAAAGTGAATCAGTTATACATATACATATGTCCCCATATCTCTTCCCTCTTGCATCTCCCTTCCACCCTCCCTATCCCACCCCTCTAGGTGGTCACAAAGCACCGAGCTGATCTCCCTGTGCTATGCGGCTGCTTCCCACTAGCTATCTATTTTACGTTTGGTAGTGTATATATGTCCATGCCACTCTCTCACTTTGTCCCAGCTTACCCTTCCCCCTCCCCGTATCCTCAAGTCCATTCTCTTGCAGGTCTGCATCTTTATTCCCGTCTTGCCCCTAGGTTCGGAAGAGTAAGACCCAGAGATCACCTTCCTTCCATGTTGATTCTGCCCCATCCCTGCCCTCCTCTGCTAACGCGTGGAGAGGATGGGAAGGAAAAGAGGCTCCTCGAGAGAAGAATGTCCAGGTTCTGCACACAACTTGTGGGTCCACAGATGTGGATTGAAGGCCCCTGGCTCTGTCACTCCTGAACTTCCTTATGCCTCAGTTTCCTCATCTATAAAATGGACCTAGTAACAGTGTCTATGTCATAGGGTCACTGAAAGAATTAAATGAGACAATGCATGTGAGGTGCTTAGCCTACCATACAATCAGTGCTCAGCAAATAGTAGACAGTTTTATTTATTAGATGACAAGTGGAATGAGGCCCCACATGGCCTCCCAGCTTTAAATGGTCACCAGCTATCTCCATAGGGCTCCGTTTTTCCTTCCAAGAGGCCTCCAACCAACCCTGCAGTTCCACGCAAAAGTTTAGGAAGGCCTGGGCAGTACAGAGCATCAAGCTCCGGCAGCCCTGTCCTGAAGCCCAACCCTGCTCCCCAGGGTTTATCATTAAAGTTCCCTAAGAACAGATTATGGCCCTCCCTGGAGCTCCCAGCTGCCAGGTCATCCTTCTCCCAGACAGACATTCTTGTCCCATCCCTTCCCAGGCAGTGACTCTGTCCTCTTTTGTGCTGGTTCTATTTCGCTGATGGCTCCAGCTACCTGCTGGCAGCAATTTCAGCCAGGGAGTTTACCCAAAGTAATAAAACAGCCATCACTCCAGGAAAGTAGCAACAGAGTAAATGCACGCATGCCCTTTAGATTTCAGAGAGCTCCTCAGTTACTTTGCCAGTCCCAGAAAGGCAGCTGCCTGAGGACTGAGGAACCTGTGAGAGAATCATGCCTTGGCTTCTCCACAGTGCAGGGGTCTGGGCTCCTCTGGCACAGGGACTTGTATGTCATCAGTAACATTCAGTCTATTTTTGTAGAATAAATGGATTAAATCATCTCAGATTCATTCATTCACTCATGCATTCATTCAATTCCAATTAAACAAACATCATAGAGCAACTCCTATTTTCAATAAACACTGTGACCAGAACTGAAGAGTTATTTTTGCAAAACACAGACTCACCCCCCTACTTGATGGGAGGGATGGGAAGGGGGTGTGACTTGGCAGAGCTGTCCGCCTGCCTAAGAGACACTTCTCTTCTCCTCTCCTCAGGAACCTCATGGACTTAGAATCCGCAGGCATGATGAGAAGTTTTTCTGTTCGTCTGATCTCCACTCAGCCTTCTTTGGTTTAACTGAACACAGTTTCTGAATCCATACTCTGAAAATAACAGCCTGGCACATCCCTCAGTTCGAGGGTCCATCTCTGTTGATAGCACCTTCTCCTTCAGGCTCTGAGAAATGGACCTGTCTCAAGAGCAGCTAACCTTGGAAAGAAGGAGCCATGAGGACGCAGGCTTGGCCCAGGATGGATGATGCACATAGCTCCCCACCAGCCCCTCCCTGTGACAGGACCAGAGATAGGCAGGTAGACTTTCTCAGATGCCTCCTCAGCTGTTCCCTGGACCTCAGTTCTCCCTCTCTCTCTCTCTCTGTCCTTTCTCTCTGTCTCCCCCAGCTCCCACCCCAGGCCAGAGAGAAGCAGGTGGCTGACTGTTACATATTTGGTGCAGCTGACACTCCTTGGCCTCCATGCTCTGGGTTGCTGTTTCCATCCCTAAGGTAGTGTTTCAGAATTCCTCAGTGTTAGGTGACCAAAATAGGACATGGCCAGGTCTTGTCCTGGGGTTCAAAAGTTCAGTCAAGGACAATGCCTGTGTTAACCACCTCCTGAGATAGTGCAGGGATTCTTTCAGTGGAACACCCAACTAAAGACAGACCAGTACCAACCTTTGTGTACCAATCCTGATGCCACTGGGAACTGGGCTTCCCCTGTGGACACTGGACTGCTACTGGACTCAAGTCTCAAATGTTCTGGTCCTCCCTGGGCACCTAAAGATGGATTCCACAAAGCTTCCTAGGAGGGTTGGGTAGTGTCTTCATCAGGCATAGCTGAGCCCTTCCTCTCCAACCCTCTCAACACCCAGCCTCTCCAAATAGAAGTCTAATAATGTGGCCATGGCCAGACAAGAGAACATGGAAATACCCCATCACCTCTTAGTCCAGAGGTACAATATGTCTTATGGCAGAAGCCCCCCTGTTTTTTAAAGATCTCTGACATAGCATACCATGGCTGCAGTGCATAAGTGTATTATGATCCATTCCTGGACACATGGTCATTACCAAGACCCAAGTCAGCTTTTTCAGAGAGTCTTAGTATAGGAAACCAGATCTGACCTAGTATCTTCCACCTGGTCAAGGGATGGCCCATTATCTGACCTAGCACCAGGGATCCATGCTGAAATGTGTCATCTCTTGGTGTCAGAGTCAAGTCTTAGATGAGCTGGCTTGTAAGACATGGTCAGCACTCCCTGTCACAGAGTGCTGACCAGTGGCTGGCAATCTCCTCTGCCGCCTTGCTTCTCCAACTCCAGAAATCTTTTGTCTGTTATGCTTACCCACAGATGACCCCTGGGTAAACTCATTTGACCTAAGAACCTTTAAACCCCCACCATGTCTGTTCCCTGTGTGATCTCTGAAATGTCTTGGTCATGGCTACACACAGTCATAGGCACAATGCATCGCAGGGCATGAGAACACAATCATTGGTAATGATTTGCCAACACTTCCCAGTACATGCCTCCTTTAAGCATCTTATAATGCCAACTAATGAGAAAAAATGGCATCCACAAACAATACAAGCAGTCAGTGTGCCCAAGGGGTAAGTGCTTATTCAGAGAGGTTTGCTCCATGACAGTGGGAGGGAAATTGGCCAAGCCAGTGGAGACTCCCCCAGGAACAGTTTTAAGAGCTGTTCTCTCCTGAGGTGAGAAGAAGGAGTTGGCAGAATCCACAGAGATGGAATGCCCCCTCTTGGGCAAGCAAGAGGGAAGATGTAATAGTCATGCCATGATACTCAAACCTTAGGGGAACCAATGAGTGAACATAATGATACAAACCACTGATGTTTATTGGGCACTTCTTCTTGTTGGACACGAGGCTTAGAATTTTACATTTATTTTTTCAGTTTATCTTTGCAGTTACACCATGAGACCATCACTATTATTGACTCCATTAAAGAGATTGAGACTCAGAGAGGTTAAGGAACTTGCCCAAAGTCACAGAGCTAGTGAGTGGCAGAAGTAGGTTTATGCCCAGGCCTGCCTGGTTTTAAAATTCATTCAGCCCAACAGCTGTCCATGCCATGTCTCTGCAGCATGCCTGCTTTGTATTAGGACTGGCCCTGAAGCAGTCAAGGCTTGGCCCAGGCCTTCCCACGAAGGGCCATGCCAGGACATCCTTCAGCAAAGCCATCTTTAGACCAGCCCTGGGAGGCTCCCACCTGGGCTGTAATGAAGCTGGGGTCTCTGGATTCCCAGGGTTATCCTGACCTACTGAGGCATGGGTACCTAGATGTCAGCAGAAGTGATACTGCCCAGAGTTCTTGGCCTTCCCTGACCAATAGAAATCTATAAGAGGCCAGTCAAAAAATTCAGGCAAGGGTTCACTGGGGCTCCTGCGGCCACAGAAGGGAGTGAAAACAAGTAACAGGTTCCCTTGCTCACTTCCTGAGGAGGGGCGAGCTGGTACCTTATATGGGGTGAGGGTAGGGATATGTCCAGGGGTCAGCAGGAGGGGTGGCTTAGGTGTTTTGCCCACCCCTTTGGTGGTGTTGTGTGTAGGGGGCATGTGCAGACACCCTGTTTTTGCTTTCAGCTCTTCAGAAATGGCAATTGGGGTTTTGGGTGTTTTTTTTGGTCTTTTTTGTATCTTGCTGTCCAGAATTTGCCCCAACTACACGTGCATGTGGTTATTTTTAGTCCCTTATAGTTTCTTTGTATTTTGTAGCTTGAGGAGACATTTGTCCAGGTGCAAGCACTGCAGCAGAGGGTCACAGGTCCCAGGTCCCAGCCTGTCTCAAAAGCACCATCTCTTCCACCTGCCCAAAGGGAAGGTCTCCATCCAGCTGAGGAATCATCCTTCTTCCCTTAACTCGATTATAAAGAGCATACTTCAGTTAACCTCAGAACCTGCTTTGGCCCCACCAGAGATAGAATTGCACTTCCAGTCCTCCCCCGAAGCCAACCAGCCAACACACTGGGTCCTGACAGCCCTCCTCTCATCCTCACTCCTGCCACAGGTCTGAGGGCTCTAGTTGCGGCTCAACATTGCCCTGGCCCACCCCAGAGCCCCACCCCCTCCCTGAAGACAGGCCGGCCCCCAGGCTGGGAATCCTCTTATATTCAAGCTTATATTCTCAGGACAGTCAGAAGAGCCATTGACCAAGAGACCAGTGTCATGGAGGCAAGGACTGGCCTGGCAGCACTGACTTTGGGTAAAGGATGTATTGCCTCTGAGCTTTGGTTTCCTCCTGTGTAAAATGAGGATGCTTCCAGCCTGCCCCACCACCCCCAGGTAACAAGGTGAGGTGCTTGGCCAGCACTCCCTTGCCAAAACGTTGCAGGGAAAGATTTTGCCTCCAGGAGGTGAGAAGTTCCACCACGGTGCCAGGCACTTTACCAGCAACAGCTCCAGGTAAACCTTCATGAGTCTTACTTGAGAAATTATGTATACAAATCCCATTATTAGTGAGGTAGCCCCCTCTAATTTCTCTCCAAGAGCTCTCTCTCAGTCAATATTTGCTGAAAATCAAATACAGACCTTGTTATGCGTTAATGCAAACACTGACTGAACTCCACCAAAGCATGCCCTGGGCTCAAGAGAGGGAACATTAAATTAATTTGCACAAGCGTCCATGAGATGAAAGGCATCTCCTGACCCCTAGGCCAACTTACAGGACCAGGGTTCTGCCCAAGTATTCTCACAGATTCCAGGAGTCCACTATGCTGGCAGTGAATCAGCACCAACACACTTGAAAATACCAGCCACAGAGCTGAGGACTGGATATTGGAGTGAGTGGGTGAGTGAATGAAGGGGAGAGAGTGGACAGTGAGAAAAACGCAGACTTGGAGTCACAGGGTCCAGGTTAACCTTGTCTTCACTCGCTGTCTGCTATTTTCTGGTTTAAACTTTGAGTCTCCATTTTCTCATCTGGAAAATAAAGTGAAGATTATATGGGGTAAAGATTAAATGAAACAATCTTTGTAAAGTGCATAGCACGGTGCCTGACACATTGTAGACTCTCAAAAAATATATTATAATAGATCAACCATCCTATACCGACAAAGCCACATAACCAAAAAAGCATGATTAAAGTGTACATACTTAGAGACAGAAACTATTTTAAAATGTATGCTGGCTGGGACTTGGCTCAGGATTAGGTTGTAAATTCCTGTTTGGACCCTGCCCTGCTTCAAACACATGCCATTGTGATAGGTAAAATATAATTCAAAAAGTTATAAAATATACGGCTGTCTTCAAAAACAAGATAAACATTGCAATGACGAGAGAGGAATTAGAAACACAAAGTGGCAGTCAATTGCCACACACAAACACAAAGTGGCAGTCAATTGCCACATACAAACACAAAGTGGCAGTCAATTGCCACACACAAACACAAAGTGGCAGACTTCCAGTGGCCAAAGCCATGGAGGGGTGGTGGGGACTAAGAGGACCCCACAGTAGGTGGGGTGTGCCTGAGAGCCACTGTGGGAGCTTGCAGGCTGGAGCTGTGCCCCTAATTTAGAAAGGATGGCTAGGAAAAAGTGCACCCAACTGCTATCAGGTGAACAGGGATTCACTAGGTGATTGATAGGTCTAGAATCTGAGCTACATAGAGGATGTAGCAATTATAAGATCTGTACAATTAGTTGGATGCTGCTAAATGCTATTGATTCACTGAAGAGAGAAATGACAGACTCAGATCAGCTGATTAATTACCAACTTGAGGTATGGTATGGTAATCAGAAGGCCTCTGTGGCAACGTTCACACAGATCATCCTTCCTCATCGGAAAGCAAACCACGCTTAAGATGAGACCTAGGATCTGACTATAAGAGCAGCAAAACTCCAGAGAAGACTGAGGTCTCCTATGAAAAAATCAAGGCCGAGGTAGAAAAGAACTGGGACTCTGAGACTTGGCATAGAGACATCTGAGTGGATACTTCACAACAGTGAACTCCTGGACTCCCCTGAGCCCTCTGCCTACAGAAGTGGTCCACTTCCTTCCTAGAAGATGGCAGATCCTCTTGCTCAAACTCTATTCAGAGAACCCCATGGCCACAAATCTCTTGTAAGACAACATCTTCCCTCCTCAAGATCTGCTCCCACTTCCCCTACTGGCCAGTAGAACAATAACTAGAGTCAAATCTCAGCAGGCCCTGCTAAGGGAAGAGAATTATTCACCAATGGAACTGAAGGACCTGACCTATGTGAACCCACAAGAACTAGGAAGGCTTGCCTGAAAGGGGATCTCAAGGCTACTGAACCAAGGGTAGGTGGGGAAGCGACACAGAACGTAAGACTGGATGAGGTTTTGACACTTTGTCAGGTTCTGAGAGCCAGTCTTAATAACTTCTGGAATGGCCCCTAGAATCTTGGAAAAAAATTCTCATCTTAAATGCAATATGGAAATATGATAACAACCTTGTTAAATAAGGGATTCAGATCTTTGATCTCAGAGAAGTGGGCATGTTGGAATAGATCTATTATATAGGCTCTGAGTTCTCACCATATGACTATGTCCATTGAGAAAATCCATAGGAAACTTTCTTCACTAAGGAGCAAGGGAAAAGTTAGGGGTTGGGGCGGGTGGGAAGGCACAGACTTCACTAAGAATTTCGGTGATGGCTGTCTTCTGTAAGCTAGGCTGATAATAGATCTTTTAATGGAGTTGGCGCCCTAGGGTCACTAAAGACAGAAGGATTCTGGAACAGCAGAGGTCATATAGTAGCATTCAGTCATCAGAGGCAAGGTAGAAAGCTAGGTCAGGATGGCAACCAGGGGACTTTGACCTACAAGGACTTGTGGTGATTCCCAATAGACAATCATGTATCTAGGAAAAAGATATATGGGTAGCTGACAAAGGTATTGATCCCTGGTGGGGCTCCTTAGTTGTGGCAGGCAGGCTCCTTAGTTGCAGCATGTGGGCTTCTTAGTTGTAGCATGTGGACTCTTAATTGCAGCATGCATGTGGGATCTAGTTCCCTGACCAGGGATCGAAGCCGGGCCCCCTGCTTTGGGAGCACAGAGTCTTAACCACTGCTTCACCAGGGAAGTCCCCAGAAAATAGAGATAAATCACACCAGTGGGCAGCCACAATGTTGTAGCAGTTCTCGGACCCACAACCCATCAATTGAGTAAATACCCTGCAACGAAATGCCACAGGAAGTATAAACAGTAACCATTACTCCAGTTTTGAGTAACAGTGCAGGGGAAGGGGAAAACCTATATCATTAGTATGCTGTTGGACACAGTATCAGAGTCAACATTAGTACTAAGAGACTCAAAGCACCATCATCCCCCACCCCTCATTAAAGTACATGGGTACAAGTAATGAATGGAATCTTTCTTGCGTTGGGTCCACAGATCCACCAGTGGTCATTGCCTCAGATCCTAAATGAGTAATCAGGATGGACATACTTAGCAGCTAGCATGGTAGGAAAGCCAAATGCCAGGCCCTGAAATTGTCCCTGATCCCCTGACCGAAACAATCAAAAACAATACCACATCCTGGGGCAAAGGCAGAAATTAGTGTTATTCTCAAAGACTTAAAGATTAGAAAATTGGGACAAAGGAGATCTTGGTTAGAATCTTGTGTATAAAACTATGGGAACCAGATGTGTGGGTTTTTGTATCACATGTCAGTGCCCACAGGGAGCACCTACTGCAGGGGAGGCAGTAAACAACTAAGTGGAACCAGGTAGGAAAGCACTCTTATATAGGAGGTACCAACTAGCATCATCAGACACCCATTACCTGCCCAAGAAATGTTCAGCCACTCAGCAGAAGCCTTTGATACAGTGTCATCCGCAAGAGACCAACAAAACACAGGTGGCAAGTTCATTATATCCAACTCCTTCCACTCTGGAGAGAGCAGTGACTCCTCCTCGGAGGGATTAATACTTTTTTCTGATATGGGTTTCCTTTCCTGCCCACAGTGTCATGATCCAAAGCAAACAGCGCATGATTTATTGTCATTGAATTCCACATAACATTGCCTTGTACCAAGGGACCCACTGTATGAGAAAGGAGGTCAGATATACACAAGGCCCTTTGGGCCTATCACGTACTCAATCACCCAGAAGCTGCCAACTTAGCAAGATGCATTAACTTGTAGGTGACAACTTACAAGCTTGGGATACAGTCCTCAAGATGCAGGATATACCTTGAGTTGAAGGCCATTATAAGATGCTCTGTCTTCAATAGATATAATATATGGATCTAAGAACCAAAAGGTTGAAGTGGCCATGGCCCTGTTATTTATCTCTCCCAATGGTCTGCGAATGACCTCCCCCACCCTCCGAGTTCCCTGAAGGAGAAGTTTCACCAGGAGACACAATAAAAGTTCCACTAAACTTAAAAGTATACTTGCCATCTGGTCATTTGGGGCTCTTTGTACCAGTATATCAGCAGGGAAAGTAAGGAACTGTCATACTGGCAGGGATCATCAGGAGGAGATGGGTTAATGATACATAATGGAAATAGGGAAGGTGTGTTTGGGACATAGGGGATGATCCATTGGGGCATCTCTTAGTGTTCACATATGGTCATCATGAATGGCAATTATAGCAACCATAGCCTGAAAGGATATAGTTCAGGCCCCTCAAAGGATGAAGGTCGGGGCCACCTTACCAGGTAAGCCAAGTAGACCAGCAGAGGGCAAGCTATAGTGGACGGTTGAGAAGGGATATGCTGAGTATCAGTTATGGCCCCAGAACCAACCGGAGCAGTGAAAATCTTAGGTTATCCTACTAACCCTCTTCTCCTAAGTTACGTTCCCTGAAAATTGTAGCCCATCGCTCACTCAGGTAATCTATGACTGGATGGGGTGAAACTGTGTGACATGAGAGGATCTGAGAGGCAGGATAACGTGGAATTCTACCCAAATCCCTTTTCACTGTCTTTGGGCATCTCTCTCCCATCTCCTGGACCAGAGTCTGGGCAACTCTGAAGCACAGTTTCCACTCCAGAGCTCCCTGTGTGACCAGGCCCTCTAAGGGACTGGGCCTGAAGCTGTACCTCACTGGCTTCCTCCCTTCCCTGCCCTCTCCCCCACTTCCTACCAGACTCTTAGGGCACTGTCTTCATAAACCATTTGTACACCAGTCCTCATCTCAGAGGCTTTTTCTACAGACCCGACCTAAGAAGGTAACTTTATCTTTTTCTTTTCTTTTTCTCACTCTAGAAGAGTGGAAATTGTTTCTGAGGGATTGAGAGAGTAAACACCAGGGCTGAGACTCACTGATAGGAATAAGCTCCAGGGTGACCTACTGGATGAGGAAATGTCCCAAAGCCCTAGGGTAATGCCTGCAGGAATAGTAACGTTCCCATGCATGTGTAGTAAACCCCAGAACATTCCATAACACCTCAGAAGAGGTTGTAGAGCCCAGCTATTCAGACAAAGCCTTCATACCACCCAGAGATGCTCTTGTCCTGTCATACCATCACTTCAGACAGTGGATAAAAAGCAAATATGCAGCCACCATTTGCTGCTAAGAGGGAAAACCCATGGGTCTCAGGTACGGTGATCAGAGCAGAGAAGACGTCTGAGCAGATGCTATCCATGAACAAGATGAAATGCCTCAATGCAGAGCCATGAAAGCACAAAATAGAAGGAAGGGATGTGGGAACACAGCACAATGCACACAAGGAGTCAAAACTAGACAAGTGCATCACTAAAGGACCAGAAGAAAAAGCCCACTATTGCTTGAAATTAGAGAAAATTTAATAGAAACATGAATCAAATAAAATTAAAATTAAAAGATGAGATGATAAAATTACAGAAGGAGATGGACATAGATATTGGAAAACAAAATTAGAACCCGGGAAGTATTATTACAGAGGAACAGAATGGATACTGTTGATAATATAATTACTGACCTAGAGGAAAGATTTAGGGTAATAAAAATGAATGCATATTTTTAAAAAAACAAAGAAATCAAAATCATTAGGGAGACAGACTGACTATAAAAAAGAGACAGACAATTTGTCTTAGGAATAATTGGTATTCCTAAAGAAGAAAACACAACAAATGGAACAAAATATGTATTCAAAGATATAATACAAGAAATTTCCCCTGTATTAAAAATAATAACTGAACCTGACAGAAACAAAACAAAACAGTTTTAAACGAGCATAATGTATGTCAGGGAAATTTGATACAGAAACCTCAACACAAAGACATATCCCATCCTAATGAAGTTATAAAACTTCAAAGTTAAGAGAGAAGTCCTGACACATCCAAGCAGAAAGAGCAAAACCACACACAATGGGAAAATCTGGCCAGACTCTGGTTTCTCTAAAGTAACATTCAGAGCCAGAATAAAAGGTATTCACATCTCAGAGTTCCAAGAGAAAGAAAAAGTGAGCCTAGAATAAGACACTCAGCCAAAGTTATTTCTATATAAAAGCAAGAAGCAGACATCTGAATATTAAATACTTCAGAAAATACAGAACATATGGAATTTTTTTGGAGGAAAAAAGAACTACTCATAAGTAAATCCAGCCAATTGACAGATAAATAATAATAATAGCAATAATAATTATAAATATAAACTCAGGAATTTAGAAATTGGGATAAACGAACTAGGGTTGAGCAGAGGATTCATCTAAATATAGAAGAAAGGGCAAGCAACTAAGGGAATTATGATAGCAGAACAAATTATGACATTAATTAACCTGGATAAGGTAAAAGTCATACAATAACTGACAACTCTCAGGAGATGAGAGGTAAACTCATCAATGTCTCATCTTTCAAAGAAGGGAGTCAATAAGCTAAGCGTGAAACTTTGAAACAAACTCAAAACTTGAAACATACTTTTTGAAAATAATGATTATTAACTCCTGATGTTTTTCAGAATCTTTCTTTTGTATTTTTAAGGGATCTTCTAGGAAATAAGTTTGTTTACTTTTTTTAAAAAATGTCTGACGTTCACAGCTCCCTCAGTTTCATTTCAGTTATGTTTTCTTTTAAGTTCTAGTAACATTAAATATAATACTCTATACTTTTAAAGAACATCTAGAGACAGTCATATTTTTATAAAGGTAAATATCTGTCACTTGAGGTCACCAAGGTGGCAGAATAGGAAGATGCTGAACTCACCCCCTCCCACAAACACACCAAAATTACAACTGCTTACAGAGAAACTCTCTGTGAAGATGACCTAAACACTAGCAGAAAAGATTTTCCACAATTAAAGACATAAAGAAGGATCCATTATGAGACAGGAAGGGGGATGGAGATGCAGTATAGTCAGGACCCACAGCCCTGGATTGGCAACCCACAAACAGGAAGAATATCACCATCATAGAGGACCTCCCCAAGGAGTGAGAGGTCTGAGCCCCACCTTGGTCTCCACAGCCTGGGGTCCTGCACCCAGAAGATGAGTCCCCAGAACACCTGGCTTTGAAGGCAAGCAGGGCTGTGTACCGGAGAGCCAGGCGGCTATAGCAAACAGAGACTCCACTCTTAAAGAAGGCATGTAAAATCTTACACACGCTGAGACCCAGCACAGAGGCAGTAGTTTGATAGAACCCTGGGTCAGATCCACTTGCTCATATTGGAGACCCTCCAAGAGGCAGGAGGCAACTGGGACTACTCCCGAGGACAGAAACACTGGCAGCAGCCATTTTGGAAGCTTGTTCTACCATGATAACACCAGTGCTGACAAGCATCTTGGAATCCTCTCTCTAGCCTATTAGCTCCAGGGACCCAGCCCTGCCCACCAGTGGGCCAGCACCAACCCTACACACCCCTGGGTCATGCAGCCAACTGTGCAGGTAGCCTACCCCACCCTTCAGTGCATCCACAGCCACCACACAAGGCATGGCCTTGCAGTCAACCATGCTGTGGCCCAGGCTTACACACCAGCATGCCCATAGTAATCAGCCCCACCACAACAGAAGGGGCATGCAGCCCACATAGGGGGTAATCCTAGAGCATATAGCTCTGGTGACCAGAGGGGAGCATGCTGTTGGGCTCTATAGGACATGTCCTACATAAGACCACTTCTCCAATATGAGGAAACATAACCAACTACCTAATACATAGAAATAAACAAAAAGAAATGGGTTAAATGAGCAGACAAAGAAATACGTTCTAAACAGAGGAAGAAGGCATAACCTCAGGAAAAGAGTTAAACAGAGTGGAGATAAGGAATCTATACAATGAAAAGTTCAAGGTAGTGATTATAAAGATGATCACTGAACTTGGGAGAAGAATGGATGAACACAGTGAGACTTTCAACAAAGAGTTAGAAAATATAAAGGAGAACCAAACAGAGCAGAAGAATACAATATCTGAAATTTAAAATACATTAAAAGGAATCAATTGTAGATTAGATGACACAGAGGAATGGATTGGTGACCTAGAAGACAAAGTAGTAGAAATGTCCCAAGCTGAACAAAAGAAGAAAAAGAAAGAAAAAATATTTTTTTTAAAAATGAGGATAGTTTAAAAGACCTCTGGAATAACATCAAGTGTACTAACATTTATATTTTAGGGGTCCCAGAAGGAAAAGAGAGAGAGTGGAAGAGAATTTATTTGAAGAAATAATAGCTGAAAACTTCTCTAAGCTGGGAAAAACAGACATCCAGGTTCAGCAAGCACAGAGAGTCCCAAATAAGATGGTCCCAAAGAGGTCACACTGAGACACAGTATAATTTAAATGGCAAA
Organism: Balaenoptera musculus; assembly: GCF_009873245.2. Lineage (NCBI taxonomy): Eukaryota > Metazoa > Chordata > Mammalia > Artiodactyla > Balaenopteridae > Balaenoptera > Balaenoptera musculus. Next base: position 22,045,299 of record NC_045803.1, on the reverse strand, counting down.
AATTAAAGACAGAATCTTAAAAACAGCAAGAGAAAAGCAACTAGTTACATACAAGGGAACTTCCATAAGACTATTGCTGACTTTTCAGCAGAAACTTTGAAGACCAGAAGGGGGTGCACAACATATTCAAAGTGATGAAAGAAAAAAAACAAAAAAACAAAAAACCTACAACTAAGAGTACTCTATTTGGCAATGTTATCATTCAGTTTGAAGGAGACATAGTTTTACAGACAAGCAAAAGCTAAAAGAGTTCAACACCACTTAACCAGCTTTACAAGAAATGCTAAAGGGACTTCTCTAAGTGGAAAAGAAAAGGCCACAACTATATATATGAAAATTATAAAAAGAAAACTCTCACTGGTAAAGGCAATCATATAGTAAAGGTAGCAGATCAATCACTTATAAAGCTAGTAGGAAGACTAAAAGGCAAAAAATAAAATCATCTATATGCACAATAAGTAGTTAAGGGATACACAAAACAAAAAGGCATAAAATATGATATCAAAAATATTAAACTTTGGAGTGGGGAGTAAAACAAGAGGATGGTTAGAATGTGTTTGAAATAAGAGATAATCAACTTCAAATAATCACATATATATGATTTTATATGAACCTCATGGTAGCCACAAACCAAAAACTTATAATAGATACACACACACACACACACACGAGAATGGAATAAAAATATAAAACTAAGGATACTCATCAAATCACAAGGGGAGAGAGCAAAAGAAGAAAGGAACAAAAAATAAATACAAAAACAACCAGAAAACAATTTAAAAAATGGCAATAAGTACATATCTATCAATAATTACTTTAAATGTAAATGGAATAAATGCTCCAATCAAGAGACACAGAGTGGCTGAATGGATACAAAAACAAGTCCCATAAAAATACTGCCTACAAGAGACACACTTCAGATCTAAAGACACACAGACTGAAAGTGAGGAGATGGAACAAGGTATTCCTTGCAAATGGAAATGAAAAGAAAGCCAGGTAGCAAGACTTATATCACACAAAATAGACTTTAAAACAAAGACTGTAACAAGAGACACAGAAGGACACTACATAATGATAAAAAGATCAATCAAACAAGAAGATATAACAGTTGTAAATATATATGCACCTAACATAGGAGCACCTAAATACATACAGCAAATATTAACAAACATAAAGGGAGAAATTGACAATGGACAGATCATTCAGACAGAAAATCAATATAGAAACACCAGCCGTAAATAACACATTACATCAAATGAGATTAATAAACATATGGAGAACATTCCACCCAAAAACAGCAGAATACGTATTCAAGTGTACATGGAACATTCTCCAGGATAGATCACATATTAGGCCACAAAACAAGTCTCAATAAATTTTAAAAAATTGAAATCGTATCAAGCGTCTTTTCTGGCCACATGGTATGAGACTAGAAATCAACTACAAGAAAAAAACTGCAAAAAACACAAACACGTGGAGGTAAACTAAACAACCAATAGGTCACTGAGGAAATTAAAAAATACCTGGAAACAAATGAAAATGTAAACATAATGATCCAGATTCTATGAGATGCAAAAGCAGTCCTAACCCACATTAAGAAAGACTCCCTCTCAGAGGGGAAATCAGCTGGGACAGAAAAGGAACTTTGGGGGATCAAAGGAGAACACAGCAGACGGTCTGTGGAAGGCAAGACAAAGTAAGAACTGCACACATGATCTACACCACAGCTCTGCACATTCCAGCCTGAACTCTGAGCCACCTGTTGCGAAGGGGAGCTGGGTGCTGGAAAGAGCGGTTTCGAGTGCAGACCCAGGGAGAGTACAGCTCTTGGCTGTGAAAAGACAGCCTGAAGAGACAGGAGCAAGGGGCGCCACAACAAGGAAAGCCTGTGGAAAAAGCCTGAGACACCATAGCAACGTGTCACTGTCAAGTGGCGTGCAAGGGGTGGAGCCACCATCATAACCCCCTTCCCTACCCACCAGCTTCTTTGGCCTCTGTGGGCATTGAGAGGGGCTCCCACCTGAGTGGGCCTGCCCACAACTTGGGCCACGGTTGCCTCTGCCTGCATAGGCTCTTGGGGCCTGGGCACCGCCCACTCCAAAACCTCCTTGGGAAACAGCTTTGGGAACCCCTGCCTGGGACGAGAGTCCACCAAAGCTGGCAGGGTCAGAGGGCTAAAGCGTGGGGTTGGAAAAACAGACCCGGGAGAGAAACACAGTTGGCTGTGTGGATACAATAGAAGGGACGGGAGTGAGGGGACGCATGGCCAGGAATGCCCCTAGAGGAAGCTGGGTCTGCCTGGAAAGCGAGGCGCCATTGCTGAGAGGCACATGGGGGGCGGGGACGACAATGCTCCCATACGCCATCTCCTGCTGCTGCAGCTACTGGGTGTACCCAAGTGTGCTCCAAGCAGCTGGTGCTTTCCACCTGGGCTCCCACTCACCTGTGCAAGGATCAGATGCCTAAGGGTGGCACACATGCAGAGGTGGGATTAAATACAAAACTGAGCCCAAAGGGCAATGCAACCAAGGAAGAGAAATACAAATCTTTCTATACAGCAGCACAAGCTGTGAATAAAATCCCCAAGATCAGCTGGGTAAATCCCGTGATTTGGGAATACCTGAATAGACAATGAGTGTTTCAACATCTGAGACCAGTCTAGCCTTCACAGCACTGGACTTTGTGGGCAAATACACATGGGAATCAGGACAAATCAGTCTGAGTTAGCCCCATAGTGTCCACAACAGGTCCAGAGACCTACCTAGAGGTATTGGAACACCTTCTGGGGAGGTGACACCAAGAAAATATTCTTATTTCTAATATTCTTTGTTGGTTTGTTTCATTTTGTTCAGTTGTTGGTGTTGTTGCTTTTATTATTTTTTAATTTTTATTTTTTATTTTCTACTTTTATTGTTTTATTTTTATATTATGTTATTTTCTTAATATATATAAAGTTCTATTTTTATATTTTTCCTCTACTTTTTTGTTGCTCTGTGGCTTTTGTCTTGTTTTTGTTCTTCATTTTATAGATATATTTTTCCCTTTTTCTTTCTTTTTTCAATTGTTTTTAGGTGTATATTCTGTTTTATTTGCTTTGTTGTTGTTGATGATGTTGTTTGCTTGCCCCCGTTTCTGTTTTATTTTTCATTCTTTGTTTTCGTTAGTATAATCCTTATCAACTGTTCTCATATTAGAATTCTCTTTTTTGGTTGTCTGTTCCCTTGTTTTGTCTTCTTTTCTTTTCTTTTTCTATTCTTTTCTCCATGTGCATGTGTGTCTCTGTGTGTGAGTGTGTGTTGTGTTGCTGTTGCTGTTGTTTGTTTGCTGCTGTTCTTGCTATTTGCCCTGACCTTTGTTTGTCTATTTTGTTGTTGTTGTTGTTGTTGTTTTGTTTTGCTTTGTTGGTTTTGTCTTGTTTTGTTTTTCTTTTTTCATTTATTTTCTCTATTTTTTATTGGGCCACACTGTGAGGCTTGTGGGTTCTTGGTCCCCGACCAGGGGTTGGGCCTGGGCCTCTGTGGTGGAAACATAGAGTCCAGAACACTAGGACACCAGATAATTCCCAGGCCCAGGGAATATTAATTGGCATGCACGTTCCTGAAGATATCCATATCAACACCAAGACCTCACCCCACACAACTGCCTGCAGGTTCCCGTGCTAAACACCTCACACCAAACAACCAGCAAGACAGGAACACAGACCCAACCATCAGTAGACAGGCTACCTAAAGTCATACTAAGCTCACAGACACCCCAAAACACACCACCTGACACAGGCCTGCCCATCAGAGGGAAAAGACTCAACACCACCCAACAGAACACAGGCACCAGGCCCTCCCACCAGTAAGCCTGCACAAACCTCTGGGCCAACCTCACTTGGAAGGGGGCAGTCAACAGAAACAAGAGGAATTATGACCCTGCAGCCTGCAGAAAGAAGACCATAAACACAGTAGGTTAGACAAAATGAAATGACAGAGAAATACACTGCAGGCAAAGGAGCAAGGTAAAATCCCACAAAACCAAATAAATGAAGAAGAAATAGGCAAGCTATGTGAAAAAGAATTCAGAGTAATAATAATAAAGACGATCCAATATCTAAGAAATAGAATGGAGAAAATACAAGAAACTTTTAACAAGGACCTAGAAGAACTAAAGGACAAACGATCAGTGATGAACAACACAATAACTGACATGAGAAATACACAAGAATGAATCAACAGCAGAGTAACTGAGGCAGAAGAACGAATAAGTGAGCTGGAAGATAGAATTATGGAGTTAACTGCCGAGGAACAGAATATAGAAAAATAATGGAAAGAATTGAGGACAGTCACAGAGACCTCTGGGACAACATCAAATGTACCAACATTCAAAATATGTTGAGTCTGAGAAGAAGAAGAGAAAAGGAAAGGGCCTGAGAAAATATTTGAGGAGATTATAGCCAAAAACTTCCTTAACATGGGAAAAGAAATAGTCAATCATATCCAGGAAGCACAGAGAGTTCCATACAGGATAAACCCCAGGAGAAACATGCTGAGGCACATATTAATCAAACTAACAAAAATTCAATACGAAGAAAAATTATTAAAAGCAACAAATACCCTACAAGGGAATTCCCATAAGTTTCTCAGCTGATTTTTCAGCAGAAACTTTGTAGGCCAGAAGGGAATGGCAAGACATATATAAAGCAATGAAAGGGAAAAACCAACAACCAAGATTACTCTACCCAGTGAGGATCTCATTCAGAATTGATGGAGAAATCAAAAGCTTTACATACAAGCAAAAACTAAGAGAATTCAGCACCACCAAACCAGCATTACAACAAATGCTAAAGGAACTTCTCTAGGTGGGAAACACAAGAAAAGAAAAAGACCTACAAGAATAAACCCCAAACAATTAAGAAAATGGTAATAGGAACATACATATCAATAATTATCTTAAATGTAAATGGATTAAATGCTCCAAACAAAAGACACAGACTAGCTGAATGGATACAAAAACAAGACCTGTATATATGCTGTCTACAAGAGACCCACTTTAGACCTAGGGACACATACAGACTGAAAGTGAGGGGATGGCAAAAGATATTCTATGCAAATTGGAATCAAAAGAAAGCAGAGTAGCAATACTCATATCAGACAAGATAGACTTTAAAATAAAGACTATTATAAGAGACAAGGAAGGACACTACATAATGATCAATGGATCAATCCAAGAAGAAGATAAAACAATTGTAAATATTTATGCACCCAACATAGGAGCACCTCAATACATAAGGCAAAGGCTAACAGCCATAAAGGGAGAAATCAACAGTAACACAATAACAGTGGGGACCTTAACACCCCACTTACACCCCACTTACACCACTTACACCGATGGACAGATCATCCAGAGAGAAAATTAACAAATAAGGAAATAAATAAGGAAATAAGGAAAGCCAGAGATAAACCCACACACCTATAGTCACCTAATCTAGGACAAAGGAGGCAAGAATATGCAATGGAGAAAAGACAGGCTTTTCAATAAGTGGTGCTGGAAAAGCTGGACAGCTACATGTAAAAGAATGAAATTAAAACACTTCCTAACACCATACACAAAAATAAACTCAAAATGGATTAAGACCTAAATGTAAGGCCAGACACTATCAAACTCTTAGAGGAAAACATAGGCCGAACCCTCTTTGTCACAAATCACAGCAACATCTTTTTTGACCCCCCTCTTAGTGTAATGAAAATTAAAACAAAAATAAACAAATGGGACCTAATGAAACTTCAAAGCTTTTGCACAGCAAAGGAAACCATAAACAAGATGAAAAAACAACCCTCAGAATGGGAGAAAATACTTGCAAATGAAACTGACAAAGGATTAATCTCCAAAATATACAAACAGCTCATGCAGCTCAATATCAAAAAAACAAACAACCCAATCCAAAAATGGGCAGAAGACCTAAATAGACATTTCTCCAAAGAAGACATACAGATGGCCAACAAACACATGAAAAGATGCTCAACATCACGAATTATTAGAGAAATGCAAATCAAAACTACAATGAGGTATCACCTCACACCAGTCAGAATGGCCATTATCAAAAAATCTACAAACAATAATAGCTGCACAGGGTGTAGAGAAAAGGGAACCCTCATACACTGTTGGTGGGAATGTAAATTGATAAAGCCACTATGGAAAACTGTATGGAGGTTCCTTAAAAACTAACTATAGAACTACCATATGACCCAACAATCCCACAACTGGGCATATACCCAGAGAAAACCATAATTCAGAAAAACACATGCACTCCAATGTTCATAGCAGCACTATTTACAATAACCAGGACATGGAAGCAACCTAAATGCCCATTGACAGACGAATGGATAAAGAAGATGTGGTACATATATACAATGGAATATTACTCAGCCATAAAAAAGAAAAAAATTGGGTAATTTGTAGAGACGTGGATGGACCTAGAGAGTGTCATACAGAGTGAAGTAAGTCAGAAAGAGAAAAATGAATATCGTATATTAACGTATATATGTGGAATCTAGAAAAATGGTATAGGTGATCTTACTTGCAAAGCAGAAATAGAGACATAGACATAGAAAACAAATGTATGGATACCAAGGGGGGAAAGGGGTGGGGAGGGAGGATTTGGAAGACTGGGATTGACACATTTACATTACTGATACTATGTATAAAATAGACAACTGATGGGAACATACTGTATAGCACAGGGAACTCTACCTAATGCACTGTGGTAACCTAAATGGGAGGGAAGTCCAAAAGGGAGGGGATATCTGTATGTGTATAGCTGATTCATTCTGTTGTGCAGTGGAAGCTAACACAACATTGTAAAGCAATCATACTCCAATAAAAATTAATAATAAAAAAACCCCGCAATCCTAAGAGGCAAGTGTATAGTGATATAAACCTAACCCAGGAAACAAGAAAAAATCTCAAATAAACAGTCTAAACTTACACCTAAAGGAACTAGAAAAAGAAGAACAAACAAAACCCAAAGTTAGTAAAAGGAAAGAAATAATAAATAGGGGAGTGGAAATAAATGAAAAAGAGACTAAAAAAATAGAAAAGATCAATGAAACTAAGAGCTGGTTCTTTGAAAAGATAAACAAAACTGATAAACCTTTAGCCAGACTCATCAAGAAAAAAAAGAGAGAGAAGGCCCAAATAAATAAAATCAGAAATGAAGGAGAGGTTACAACCAACATCACAGAAATACAAAAGATCATCAGCGATTACTACAAACAACTATAAAATGGACAACTTGGAAGAAATGGATAATTCCTAAAGATGTACAACCTTCAAGGCTGAATCAGGAAGAAACAGAAAATATGAACACATTGATTATCAGTAACAAAATTGAACAAGTAATTTTAAAAAACTCCAATATACAAAATTTCAGGACCAGATGCCTTCATAAATGAATTCTACAAAACATTTAAAGAAGATTTAACAACTATCTTTCTCAAATTGTTCCAAAATTTGAAGAGAAAGGAATGCTTCTGAACTTATTCTATGAGGTCAGCATCACCCTGATATCAAAATCAGGTTAACAACCACAAAAAATTTAAATTACAGGCCAATATCACTGATGAACATAGACGTAAAAATTCTCAATAAAATATTAGCAAATTGAATTCAACAGTATATTAAAAGGATCATACACCATGGTTAAGTGGGATTTAACTCAGGGATGCAAATCAATGTGATATACCACCTTAACAAACTGAAGAACAAAAACCATACAATCATCTCAATAGACGCAGAAAAAGCTTTCAACAAAATTCAACAGGTATTTACGATAAAAAAAAAACAACCCCTCAACGAAATTGGTATAGATGGGAACAAACTTCAACATAATAAAGATCATATATCACAAACACACAGTCAACATCAAACTCAACAGTGAAAAGCTGAAAGCATTTCCTCTAAGATCAGGAACAAAGCAAGAATGTCCACTCTCACCACTTTTACTCAACAAAGCATTGAAAGTCCTACCCACAGCAATCAGGCAAGAAAAAGAAATAAAAGAAATCCAAATTGAAAAGGAAGAAGTAAAACTGTCACTGTTTGCAGATGACATGAAACTATATATAGGAAATCCTCAAGATTTTACCAAAATCTATTGGAACTAATAAATGAATTCAGTAAAGTTGCAGGATACAAAATTAATATACAGAATCTATTGCATTTCTATACACTAATAATGAACTATCAGAAAGAGAAATTAAAAACAACCCCATTTACAATTGCATCAAAAAGAATAAAATACCCAGGAATAAATCTAACCAAAGTGGTGAAAGATTCGTACTCTGAAAACTATAAGAGATTAAAGATAACACAAACAAATGGAAAGGTATACTGTACTCATGGATTGGAAGAATTAATATTGTTAAAATGGCCACACTATTCAAGGCAATCTACAGGTTCAATACAATCCTTATCAAATTATCAAATGCAGTTCTCAAAAAAGTAAGACAAATAATTCCAAAATCTGTATGGAACTACAAAAGACCCCAAATAACCAAAATCATCTTGAGAAAGAACAAATCTGGAGGTATCATGCTCCCTGATCAAGCTATGCTACAAAGCTACAGTAATCAAAACAGTACAGTACTGGCACAAAAACACATAGATCAATGGAACAGAATTGAGTGTCCATAAACCCATGCTTATATGGTTATTTAATATATGACAAAGGAGGCAAGAATATACAGTGGGAGAAAGACATCCTCTTCAATAAACAATGTTGGGAAAACTGGACAGCTACATGCAAAAAAATAAAACAGGACTACTTTCTCACACCCTATACAAAAATAAACTCAAAATGGATTAAAGACTTAAATGTAAGACTTGAAACCATAAATTTCCTAGAAGAAAACACAGGCACTATCCTCTTTGACAGCAGTCTTAGCAATATGTTTTTAGATCTGTCTCCTCAGACAAGGGAAACAAAAACAAAAACAGACAAATGGGACAACATCAAACTAAAAAGCTTTTGCACAGAGAAGGAAACTACCAACAAAATGCAAAGACAGCCTACTAAAAGGGAGGAGACATTTGCAAATTATATATCTAAGGAGTTAGTTAATGTTTAAAATATACAAAGAACTCATACAACTAAATATTTTTTTTAAAAAAACTGATTTAAAAAAATGGTCAGAGGACCTAAATAGACACTTTTCCAAAGAAGACATACAGATAGACAACAGACACATGAAAAGATGCTCAACATCACTAATCATCAAGAAATGCAAATTAAAACCACAATGAGACATCACCTCACACCTGTCAGAATGGCTGTCATCAAAAAGACAACAAATAACAAGGATGGCAAAGATGTGGAGAAAAGGGAACACTCATACACTATTGATGAGATGGTAAATTGGTGCAGCCAGTATTGAAAAGAGTATGGAAATTCCTCAAAAAATTAAAAATAGAACAGCCACAATGATTCAGCCATTTCACTTCTGGGTATTTACTCAAAGAAAACAAGAACACTAATTCAAAAAGATATATGCACACCAATTTTTATTGCAGCATTATTTACAATAGCCAAGATATGGAAGCAACTTAAGTGACCATCGATAGATGAATGGATAAAGAAATAGTATAATAATATATACAATGGAATACTACTCAGAATTTAAAAACTGAAATCTTGCCATTTGCAACAACATGGAAGGATCTAGAGAGTATTATGCTAAGTGAAGTCAGACAGAGAAAGAAAAATGCCATATGATCTCACTTATATGTGGAATATAAAAAACAAAGCAAACAAACAACAAAACAAAACGAATACAGACTCACAGATACGGAGAACAAATGGGTGGTTGCCAGAGAGGAAGAGGGACAAAATCAGTGAAGGAGATTAAGTGGTACAAACCTCCAGTGATAAAATAAATAAGCCATGAGGCTGTCATATACAGCATAAGGAATAGTCAATAAATGTTGTAATAACTTTACATGGGTACAGATGGTTATTAGATTTTTTGTGGAGATCTTTTCATAATTTACACAGATGTCAAATCACTACAGAGTATAACTGAAACTAACATGATATTATACGTCAAACATATTTCAATTTTTAAAAATCTATCACTATTTCTATGTTACTTCTGACAAGTATCCATAGAAAAGTGTCTGGAATTATGTTTGCCTAAGGACTAGGACTTAAGTGTTTTGGTTTTTTTTTTAACTTTTTCATTGTGCATTCCTATCTTAAGTCTTTATAATATACTTGCTTCATTTTTATAAAAGTTAAAATTATTTCCCAGATGCAAATATGCCAAGATATTAAGTGATTAATTTATGGTGGTAAAAATACTGATGATTGTTTTGCATTTTGGAATTTCAGGCAATTTAAATTTCAAAAATATGCTTAAGAAAAAATAAGGATAATCATTTTAAAAATACAAATAAAATCTAATATAAATACATATATATAATTTCAAAATCAACAGAGGAAAATAATTAAAATTTTAGTACTCAAATGTAAAGCAGAAAGGGGATTAGAGAAGAAAAAAAAATATGACAAAGAAAACATAGAAAATAAGACAGTAAAAATAAGTCCAAATAGATCATATCAATATTTATCATAAATATAAACAGATTTAAGTTACTGATAAGAAGACAGAATCTAACAGATTGTAATTTTCTTAATCTAGGGATATGGTGCTTACTACAAGAGACACACTAATACAAACAACCCAGAAAAGCCAAAAATAGAGAAATGGAACAACAACAAAATAAGAATAACAATTTTAGTAGCAGATAAAATCAAACTTAAAACAAAAAGCATTCATAGAGATAAAGAACACTATGTAATTATAAAAGGAAAGGACTCACCAAGCAGATATAACAGTCATGAATTGTATCTACCTAACAGCAACATAACCTCAAAAATACATAAAGCAAAACTGACAGAATTACAAGAAGAAACTGAGAAATCTATAATCAGAGCAGGAGACTCTAACTCACTGTATCAGAACCTGGTCCTGCAGACAAAAATTACTTAGGATATAGAAAAATTTTACAACACTGTACAAACATGATCTAATAGATATATCTTTATATATATGCAGTCAACAAAAGAAAATATACATTATTTTCCAGAAAATGAGAAATATTTACAAGTAATCAATCTCATAGTAGAAAAAAACAGAAGTCTCAACCAATTTCAGAGAACCAAATAGCAACAATGCAGACCCCAATGAAATTAAATTATAAATTGACAATTAAAAGACATTTAGGACAAAAATATAGAGCACTTTAAAATGGCATTCCTAAATTACTCATGTGTTAAAAGTGCAAATCTCAAAACAATTAAAATATTTAGGGCTAAATGAAACAAAAGTTCTACATCCATAAGTTGTGGGATAAATTCAATACAGTTCTTGATAAATTATTTACATAAAAAATAAGGGGGGGAGGAGACTGAGAAGATGGCGGAAGAGTAAGACGCGGAGATCACCTTCCTTCCCACAGATACTGTAGAAATACATCTACACGTGGAACTGCTCCTACAGAACACCCACTGAATGCTGGCAGAAAACGTCCGACCTCCAAAAAGGCAAGAAACTCCCCCCGTACTTGGGTAGGGCAAAAGAAAAAAGAAATAACAGAGACAAAAAATAGGGACGGCACCTGCACCAGTGGGAGGGAGCTGTGAAGGAGGAAAGATTTCCACGCACTAGGAAGCCCCTTCGCGGGCAGAGACTGCGGGTGGCAGAGGGGGAAGCTTCGGAGCCACGGAGGAGAGCGCAGCCACAGGGGTGCGGAGGGCAAAGCGGAGAGATTCCCGCACAGAGGCTCGGCGCCGAGCAGCGCTCACCAGGCCGAGAGGCTTGTCTGCTCCCCCGCCGGGGCGGGCGGGGCTGGGAGCTGAGGCTCGGGCTTCCGTTGGATCGCAGGGAGAGGACTGGGGTTGGCGGCATGAACACAGCCTGAAGGGGTTAGTGCACCACAGCTAGCCAGGAGGGAGTCCAGGAAAAAGTCTGCAGCTGCCGAAGAGGCAAGAGACTTTTTCTTCCCTCTTTGTTTCCTGGTGCGCGAGGATAGGGGATTCAGAGCACCGCCTAAACGAGCTCCAGAGACGGGCGCAAGCTGCGGCTATCAGCGCGGACCCCACAGCAAGAGGGGCACAGAGGAAAAAACGGAGAGATTCCCGCACAGAGGCTCGGCGCCGAGCAGCACTCAGCAGCCCGAGAGGCTTGTCTGCTCACCCGCCGGGGCGGGCGGGGCTGGGAGCTGAGGCTCGGGCTTCCGTCGGATCGCAGGGACAGGACTGGGTTTGGCGGCATGAACACAGCCTGAAGGGGTTAGCGCACCACAGCTGGCTGGGAGGGAATCAGGGAAAAAGTCTGCAGCTGCCGAAGAGGCAAGAGACTTTTTCTTGCCTCTTTGTTTCACGGCGCGCGAGGAGAGGGGATTCAGAGCACCGCCTAAATGAACTCCAGAGACGGGCACGAGCCGCGGCGATCAGCGTGGACCCCAGAGACGGGCGTCAGACGCTGGGGCTGCTGCTGCTGCCTCCAAAAATCCTGTGTGCGAGCACAGGTCACTCTCCGCGCCGCCCCTCCCGGGAGCCTGTGCAGCCCGCCACTGCCAGGGTCCCGTGATCCAGGGACAACTTCCCCGGGAGAACGCACTGCGCGCCTCAGGCTGGTGCAACGTCACTCCGGCCTCTGACGCCGCAGGCTCGCCCCGCCTCCTCCGTACCCCTCCCTCCCCCCGGCCTGGGTGAGCCAGAGCCCCCGAAGCAGCTGCTCCTTTAACCCCGTCCTGTCTGGGCGGGGAATAGGCACCCTCAGGCGACCTACAAGCAGAGGCGGGTCCAAATCCAAAGCTGAACCCCAGGAGCTGTGCGACCAGAGAAAAGAAGGGGAAATCTCTCCCAGCAGCCTCAGAAGCAGCGGATTAAAACTCCACAAACAACTTGATGTGCCTGCATCTGTTGAATACCTGAATAGACAACGAATCATCCCAAATTCAGGAGGTGGACTTTCGGAGCAGGATATATTAATTTTTCCCCTTTTCCTTTTTTTTGTGAGTGTATATGAATATGCTTCTGGGTGAGATTTTGTCTGTATAGCTCTGCTTTATAATAGCTTTATTTTACTTCACTATATTATAGCCTCTTTCTTTCTTTCTTTCTATTTTTTCTCCCTTTTACTCTGAGCCGTGTGGACGAAAGGCTCTTGGTGCTCCAGCCACGCATCAGGGCCGTGCCTCTGAGGTGGGAGAGCCAACTTCAGGACACTGGTCCACAAGAGACCTCCCAGCTCCACGTAATACCAAATGGCGAAAATCTCTCAGAGATCTCCATCTCAACATCAAGACCCAGCTTCACTCAACGACCAGCAAGCTACAGTGCTGGACACCCTATGCCAAACAACTAGCAAGACAGGAACACAGCCCCATCCATTAGCAGAGAGGCTGCCTAAAATCATAATAAGGCCACAGACACCCCAAAATACACCACCAGACGTGGACGTGCCCACCAGAAAGACAAGATCCAGCCTCATCCACCAGAACTCAGGCACTAGTTCCCTCCACCAGGAAGCCTACACAACCCACTGAACCAACCTTAGCCACTGGGGACAGATACCAAAAACAACGGGAACTACGAACCTGCAGCCTGCGAAAAGGAGACCCCAAACACAGTAAGATAAGCAAAATGAGACGACAGAAAAACACACAGCAGAAGAAGGAACAGGGTCAAAACACACCAGACTTAACAAATGAAGAGGAAATAGGTAGTCTACCTGAAAAAGAATTCAGAATAATGATAGTAAGGATGATCCAAAATCTTGGAAATAGAATAGACAAAATGCAAGAAACATTTAACAAGGACGTAGAAGAACTAAAGAGGAACCAAGCAATGATGAAAAACACAATAAATGAAATTAAAAATACGCTAGATGGGATCAATAGCAGAATGACTGAGGCAGAAGAAAGGATAAGTGACCTGGAAGATAAAATGGTGGAAATAACTACTGCAGAGCAGGATAAAGAAAAAAGAATGAAAAGAACTGAGGACAGTCTCAGAGACCTCTGGGACAATATTAAATGCACCAACATTCGAATTATAGGGGTCCCAGAAGAAGAAGAGAAAAAGAAAGGGACTGAGAAAATATTTGAAGAGATTATAGTTGAAAACTTCCCTAATATGGGAAAGGAAATAGTTAATCAAGTCCTGGAAGCACAGAGTCCCATACAGGATAAACCCAAGGAGAAACACGCCAAGACACATATTAATCAAACTGTCAAAAATTAAATATAAGGAAAACATATTAAAGGCAGCAAGGGAAAAACAACAAATAACACACAAGGGAATCCCCATAAGGTTAACATCTGATCTTTCAGCAGAAACTCTGCAAGCCAGAAGGGAGTGGCAGGATATACTTAAAGTGATGAAGGAGAAAAACCTACAACCAGATTACTCTACCCAGCAAGGATCTCATTCAGATGTGATGGAGAAATTAAAAACTTTACAGACAAGCAAAAGCTGAGAGAGTTCAGCGCCACCAAACCAGCTTTACAACAAATGCTAAAGGAACTTCTCTAGGCAAGAAACACAAGAGAAGGAAAACACCTACAATAACAAACTCAAAACACTTAAGAAAATGGGAATAGGAACATACATATCGATAATTACATTGAATGTAAATGGATTAAATGCTCCCACCAAAAGACACAGGCTGGCTGAATGGATACAAAAACAAGACCCATATATATGCTGTCTACAAGAGACCCACTTCAGACCTAGAGATACATACAGACTGAAAGTGAGGGGATGGAAAAAGATATTCCATGCAAATGGAAATCAAAAGAAAGCTGGAGTAGCAATTCTCATATCAGACAAAATAGACTTTAAAATAAAGACTATTACAAGAGACAAAGAAGGACACTATATAATGATCAAGGGATCGATCCAAGAGGAAGGTATAACAATTGTAAATATTTATGCACCCAACATAGGAGCACCTCAATACATAAGGCAAATACTAACAGCCATAAAAGGGGAAATCGACAGCAACACAATCATAGTAGGGGACTTTAACACCCCACTTTCACCAATGGACAGATCATCCAAAATGAAAATAAATAAGGAAACACAAGCTTTAAATGATACATTAAACAAGATGGACTTAATTGATATTTATAGGACATTCCACCCAAAAACCACAGAATACACATTTTTCTCAAGTGCTCATGGAACATTCTCCAGGATAGATCATATCTTGGGTCACAAATCAAGCCTTGGTAAATTTAAGAAAATTGAAATCGTATCAAGTATCTTTTCCGACCACAACGCTATGAGACTAGATATCAATTACAGGAAAAGATCTGTAAAAAATACAAACACATGGAGGCTACACAATTCACTACTTAATAACGAAGTGATCAGTGAAGAAATCAAAGGGGAAATCAAAAAATACCTAGAAACAAATGACAATGGAGATACGATGACCCAAAACCTATGGGACGCAGCAAAAGCAGTGCTAAGAGGGAAGTTTATAGCAATACAAGCCTACCTCAAGAAACAGGAAACATCTCGAATAAACAACCTAACCTTGCACCTAAAGCAATTAGAGATAGAAGAACAAAAAACCCCAAAGCCAGCAGAAGGAAAGAAATTATAAAGATCAGGTCAGAAATAAATGAAAAAGAAATGAAGGAAACAATAGCAAAAATCAATGAAACTAAAAGCTGGTTCTTTGAGAAGATAAACAAAAGTGATAAACCATTAGCCAGACTCATCAAGAGAAAAAGGGAGAAGACTCAAATCAATTGAATTAGAAATGAAAAAGGAGAAGTAACCACTGACACTGCAGAAATACAAAAGATCATGAGAGATTACTACAAGCAACTCTATGCCAATAAAATGGACAACCTGGAAGAAATGGACAGATTCTTAGAAATGCACAAACTGCCGACACTGAACCAGGAAGAAATAGAAAATATGAACAGGCCAATCACAAGCACTGAAATTGAAACTGTGATTAAAAATCTTCCAACAAACAAAAGCCCAGGACCAGATGGCTTCACAGGTGAATTCTATCAAACATTTAGAGAAGAGCTAACACCTATCCTTCTCAAACTCTTCCAAAATATTGCAGAGGGAGGAACACTCCCAAACTCATTCTACGAGGCCACCATCACCCTGATACCAAAACCAGACAAAGATGTCACAAAGAAAGAAAACTACAGGCCAATATCACTGATGAACATAGATGCAAAAATCCTCAACAAAATACTAGCAAACAGAATCCAACAGCACATTAAAAGGATCATACACCAGGATCAAGTGGGATTTATCCCAGGAATGCAAGGATTCTTCAATATACGCAAATCAATCAATGTGATCCACCATATTAACAAATTGAAGGAGAAAAACCATATGATCATCTCAATAGATGCAGAGAAAGCTTTCGACAAAATTCAACACCCCTTTATGATAAAAGCCCTGCAGAAAGTAGGCATAGAGGGAACTTTCCTCAACATAATAAAGGCCATATATGACAAACCCACAGCCAACATTGTCCTCAATGGTGAAAAACTGAAACCATTCCCACTAAGATCAGGAACAAGACAAGGTTGCCCACTCTCACCACTATTATTCAACATAGTTTTGGAAGTGTTAGCCACAGCAATCAGAGAAGACAAAGAAATAAAAGGAATCCAAATCGGAAAAGAAGAAGTAAAGCTGTCACTATTTGCAGGTGACATGATACTATACATAGAGAATCCTAAAGATGCTACCAGAAAACTCCTAGAGCTAATCAATGAATTTGGTAAAGTAGCAGGATACAAAATTAATGCACAGAAATCTCTTGCATTTCTATACACTAATGATGAAAAATCTGAAAGTGAAATTAAGAAAACACTCCCATTTACCATTGCAACGAGAAGAATAAAATACCTAGGAATAAACCTACCTAAGGAGACAAAAGACCTGTATGCAGAAAATTATAAGACACTGATGAAAGAAATTAAAGATGATACAAATAGATGGAGAGATATACCATGTTCCTGGATTGGAAGAATCAACATTGTGAAAATGACTCTACTACCCAAAGCAATCTACAGATTCAATGCAATCCCTCTCAAACTACCACTGGCATTTTTCACAGAACTAGAACAAAAAATTTCACAATTTGTATGGAAACACAAAAGACCCCGAACAGCCAAAGCAATCTTGAGAATGAAAAATGGAGCTGGGGGAATCAGGCTCCCTGACTTCAGACTATATTACAAAGCTACAGTAATCAAGACAGTATGGTACTGGCACAAAAACAGAAATACAGATCAATGGAACAGGATAGAAAGCCCAGAGAGAAACCCACGCACATATGGTCACCTTATCTTTGATAAAGGAGGCAAGAATATACAGTGGAGAAAAGACAGCCTCTTCAATAAGTGGTGCTGGGAAAATTGGACAGATACATGTAAAAGTATGAAATTAGAACACTCCCTGACACCATGCACAAAAATAAACTCAAAATGGATTAAAGACCTAAGTGTAAGGCCAGACACCATCAAACTCTTAGAGGAAAACATAGGCAGTACACTCTATGACATACATCACAGCAAGATTCTTTCTGACCCAGCTCCCAGAGAAATGGAAATAAGAACACAAATAAACCAATGGGACCTAATGAAACTTAAAAGCTTTTGCACAGCAAAGGAAACCATAAACAAGACCAAAAGACAACCCTCAGAATGGGAGAAAATATTTGCAAATGAAGCAACTGACAAAGGATTAATCTCTAAGATTTACAAGCAGCTCATGCAGCTCAATAACAAAAAAACGAACAACCCAATCCAAAAATGGGCAGAAGACCTAAATAGACATTTCTCCAAAGAAGATATACAGATTGCCAACAGACACATGAAAGAATGCTCAACATCATTAATCATTAGAGAAATGCAAATCAAAACTACAATGAGATATCATCTCACACCGATCAGAATGGCCATCATCAAAAAATCTAGAAACAATAAATGCTGGAGAGGGTGTGGAGGAAAGGGAACACTCTTGCACTGTTGGTGGGAATGTAAATTGATACAGCCACTATGGAGAACAGTATGGAGGTTCCTTAAAAAACTAAAAATAGAACTACCATACGACCCAGCAATCCCACTACTGGGCATATACCCTGAGAAAACCATAGTTCAAAAAGAGTCATGTACCAAAATGTTCATTGCAGCTCTATTTACAATAGCCAGGACATGGAAGCAACCTAAATGTCCATCGACAGATGAATGGATAAAGAAGATGTGGCACATATATACAATGGAATATTACTCAGCCATAAAAAGAAATGAAATGGAGGTATTTGTAATGAGGTGGATGGAGTTAGAGTCTGTCATACAGAGTGAAGTAAGTCAGAAAGAGAAAAACAAATACAGTATGCTAACACATATATACGGAATCTAAGGGAAAAAAAAAAGGCCATGAAGAACCTAGTGGCAAGACGGGAATAAAAACACAGACCTACTAGAAAATGGACTTGAGGATATGGGGAGGGGGTGGGGTGAGATGTGACAGGGTGAGAGAGTGTCATGGACATATATACACTACCAAATGTAAAATAGATAGCTAGTGGGAAGCAGCCACATAGCACAGGGAGATCAGCTCGGTGATTTGTGACCACCTAGAGGGGTGGGATGGGGAGGGTGGGAGGGAGGGAGATGCAAGAGGGAAGAGATATGGGAACATATTGTATGTGTATAACTGATTCACTTTGTTATAAAGCAGAAACTAACACACCATTGTAAGGCAATTATACTTCAATAAAGATGTTAAAAAAAAGAAAATAAGGGGGGATGAAAACAACTTGAGAAGAAGAATAAACTCAGAAAAAGTAAAAGGAAGAAAATCACCTGAGGTAAGGATTAGAATGTGAGTAGTCTATTAAGAAAGTACTCTCAGAAGAATCCAGTAAGGAAATGGGGAAGCATGATAAGGAAGGAGAAGAGTTGTTCTGTCTTGTGGCAAAGGAGTTGAGACTTCATACTCCCACACTAGCCAGTCATTGGCTAAAAGAATCCTGAGGTTGGAAGGGATATCAACTTCAGGCATTTCTAGCTATCCATACCAGCAGGTGGCTCCAGTGCCCAAGAGCAGTCCTTTGAAGGTTTCAAGTGAAAATCTTTAATAGCAGAGCGCGCAGAAGCTGGGAGATGGGCACAATGAGGTGGCAAACAGGAAATAAGTGTATTTGGTAAGGGCACCAACGAAGCCTTCTGCAGAATTTTACTTAGGAGAAAAACAAACAACACTACTAAGAGAGATGCTCAATACAACAAAACCAGTTATTTTAAAATAACAGTAGAGTATATAGATGTCTAGAAAAATAAATGAAGAAAAATACCAAAATTACACTTTTGAAAAGGCAATATTTGGGCAGCCAAGATTAAATAAGCCCAGGATAGCCTATCTCTTTCACCAATTACAACAAAAATTCTGGACAAAATGCAAAAAGCAGCAACCTGAGGACTTTGAAAAATTAAAAATTCTAGAGCAACCACTAAGAAAGAGTCAATAAATTAATCTAAACGAAATATACCCACCAAAATCCAAATAACCCAAAAGGAGGCAGGAAACTAAGAAGAGAGGAACAAAAAGTAGAGAAGACACACAGAAAACAAAAAATAAAATGCTGGACTTAAATCCAAACATATCAATAATCATATTAAATGTAAATTTTCTAAATATACCAAGTAAAAAGGCAGAGATCATCAGTTTGGATTTAAGGGGGGAAATGTCCAACTAAACACTGTGCAAACACTTAAGGGAGAATTAATAACAACTCTACCCAATTTATTCCAGAACATAGAAAAGGAATTAATATTTCCAAACTCATTTTGTGAGGCCTACATTAACTTGATTCCAAATTTAACAAAGACATTATAAGACTAATTGATAAATAAACAAACACGCTACAGAACAATATCTCTCATGAACATAGATAGATACAAAAATTCTCATGAAAATATTAGCAAATCAATTGCAATAATATTTTGAAAGAACAATACATCATGGTCACGTGAGGTTTTATCCTGGGAACTCAAGGTTAGTTCAACTTTGCAATCAATGTAAATAAATCACCATGTTAACAGACTAAAGAAGAAAAAGCACGAGATCATCTTAATAGGTGCAGAAGAAACACTTGACAAAATTCGACCATTTATAATTTTTTAAAGTTCTCACCAAACTAGAAATTTATGGGAACTTCCTTAACCTGATGAAGGGCATCTACAAAAAACGTACAGATAACATCAAATTTAATGATGAAAGATGGAGGGCTTCCCTGGTGGCACAGTGGTTAAGAATCCACCTGCCAATGCAGGGGACACGGGTTCGAGCCTTGGTTTGGGAAGATCCCACATGCTGCGGAGCAACTAAGCCCGTGCGCCACAACTACTGAGCCTGTGATCTAGAGCCTGTAAGCCACAACTACTGAAGCCTGTGCACCTAGAGCCCGTGCTCTGCAACAAGAGAAGCCACCCAAGTGAGAAGCCCGTGCACCGCAACGAAGAGTAGCCTCTGCTTGCCACAACTAGAGAAAGCCCACGCACAGCAACGAAGACCCAATGCAGCCAAAAATAAAATTTAAAAAAAAAGAAAGATGGAATAATTTTCCCCTAAGATTAGAAATAAGGCAAGGATACCTATCTTATCACTTTTATTCAAACTTATACTAGAAGTCCCAATTAGTACAATAATGCCAAAAAAGGAAATAAAAGGCATACACATTGCAAAGGAAGAAATAAATATCCCTTTATCCACAGACATGAGGCCTATGCAGAAAACCCCAAGGAATCTATAAAAGTAGCTCCTACAATTAATAAATGAGGTCACGGGATAAAAGATCAATGTACAAAAATCAATTGTATTTCTATATACTAGCAATAAACATTAAGAATTCAAATTTTTAAACAGTACCATTCGCAATGTGTTTAGACAGCTTACCAAAAAAACCCCAAAACACTTAGGTATAAATTTAACAAAACTTGTGTCAGGTCTGTATGGAGAAAACTTCAAAACACTGCTAAAAGAAGAGAAACAAAGACCTAAATAAATGGAGTGATAAATTTGTGTTCAATGATTGGTGCCTCAGTGTTGAAATGATCTACAGATTCAATGCAGTTCCAATCAAAATCCCAATAGAAATTTTTGTATACATTGACATACTCTCTAAAATTTATTTGGAAAGACAAAGGAAATAGAATAGCCAAAAATTTTTGAAAAATAACAGCAAAGTTGGAGGACTTCCACTACCATATTTTAATACAGTTGACCCTTGAACGACATGGGGGTTAGGGGTGTCAACTATACCTGCTGTTGAAAATACACATGTAACTTTACAGTTGGCACTCTGTATCCACAGTTCCACCTCCATGGATTCAACCAACCACAGATTGTGTAGTACTGTAGTACATATTTAGTGAAAAAGTCCACATATAAGTGGACCCATGCAGTTCAAACCATGTTGTTCAAGGATCAATTGTACTTGTCATAAAGCTACAGCAACCAAGACAATACGATAGTGTAAAGATAGTGTGACAGTATAAAAATAAACATACAAATCTATGGAATAGACAGAGTCCAGAAATAGACCCAGACAAATGTAGTCAACTGATTTTTTATAAAAGCACAAAGGCGATTCAAAAAAATGTTTTCAACAAATATGATTAAATAATTGTGTAGACATACATACACACACACAAAAAAACTTCAATACAAACTTCACACTTCATACAAATATGAACTAAAAATGTATTAAAGTCAAAAATATAAAACTAGAAAATTAGAAAAAAAGAAAGAAAAAATCTTTGTGACCTTGGGTTAGGAAAAGAGTTCTTAGATACATCACAAAAACACAATCTACAATAGAAAAAAAGGAAAATTGAACTTCATCAAAATCAAAAACTTTACTCTGTGAAAGACACTGTTAACAGAATAAATTGACAAACCACAGACTGGGAGAAAATATTTGCAAATTATATACATGACTATTGACTTATATCCAGAATATATGAAGAACCTCAAAACTCAACAGCAGGAAAACAAACAACTCAATTCAAAGTGGGTAAAAGATTTGAAAGGCACTTGGCCAAAGAAGATATACAGATAACGAATAAACACATTTAAAGGTGCTCAACATCATTAGTCATTAGGGAAATGCAAAGTAAAACCACAGTAAGATACTACTACCTACCTATTAACATGGCTAAAAGTTTTTTAACTGACAATACTAAGTGCAGAGAAGCAGGAACTTTTAAACATTGCTGATAGGAAGGTAAATTGGTATAACCACTATGAAAAACAGTTTGGTGGAATCTTATAAAATTAAACATGCATTTACCATTTGACAGCAATTCCAGTTTGGGGTATTTAACCAAGTGTATTGAAATTTACGTACAGGTAAAATTCTCTACATAATTGTTTATAGTGACTCTGTTTATAATCACCAAAAAAACTGGAAACAATGAAACTTCAACTGGTGAATAGATAAACAAACTGTGGTATAGGCATAAAATGGAATATTATTCAACAATACAAAGAAACAAACTATTGATATGTTCAGCATGGATAAATTTCAAATACACTATAGTCAGTGGAAAAAAAAAAAAG
Source organism: Balaenoptera musculus (assembly GCF_009873245.2). Lineage (NCBI taxonomy): Eukaryota > Metazoa > Chordata > Mammalia > Artiodactyla > Balaenopteridae > Balaenoptera > Balaenoptera musculus. The sequence goes on along the minus strand of NC_045803.1, from coordinate 22,022,639 downwards.
CCAGACTCAAAAAACTACATACTGTGTGATACGGTATTTTGGAAAAGGTAAAACTGTAAGGATGGTTGCCAGAGATTGGGGGTATAGAAAGTAATTGACTACAAAGGGACATTATGAGGAAGTTTTGGAGGGTGATGGAACTGCTCTATATCTTGATTTTGAGTGTGGCTACATTTGTCAAAACTTATAGAACTGTACACCACAAAGGTTGAATTTTTCTGTATATAAATTGAAAATAAATAAGAACAATTTTTTAAAACAATATTGGGAATGAAGGAGAGAGAAAATTGAAATGAAGTAAAGATGTTTTTCAATCATAAGAAAACAATATAAATAACTTTATGCCAGTAAATTTGAAAATATTATTGACAGAGACAACTTTTGAAAAAATATAAATTACTAATATTGATTCAAAATGGAAAACTTGAATGGACAAAGAACCATTAAATAAATTGAATGTATTTCCAGGCAAAAATCTTCTTCTTAAATGGACAGCAAGCTCAAATATTTTACAAGCAAATCTTCCCTAGATTCTAAATATACCACACCACCTTATTAAAAAAAAAACAAAAAACCCTATTTCAGTGAACAGAAAAACTAAAACTATCCAATTCATGTTGTAGGACTACTGTAACTTCAATACCAAAACCACATAAAGACTATACTGGAAAACAAGTAGAGACCAATTTCATCTACGAATAGAGACTTTTTTAAAAAATTAAGTTAAATATAGAAATCAAATCCAGCATTACCTAATGATCAAGTGTGTGTTATCCCAGGAATGTAAAATTTTCTAACATCAGGAAATTTTCTAATGATAATCACCATAATAAGACTAGAGGGGAGGAATAAGCACATGATCATCTTTACAGATACAGAAAAAAAGCTATTTGCTGAAATAAAACATGCCTTCATAACTTACAAAAATATTAGCATACCAAGGCAATTTCCTTAACTGGTAAAGTTCAACCACTAAAATTTTTTGGTAAACATCATACTTCTTAGGATAATTTATTAACTTTAGAATAATTTATATTAAAGATAGTAACAGGATAAGAATGACAATTTTGACTGCTGCTATTCAATATTTTGGTGGAGGTCCCAGTCAATTAAATAAGAAAAGATAAATAAATCAGTGGAATAAAGATTGGAAAGTAAGAGATAATTATGATTATTATTAGAAAATAAAAATTCCTACATAGTATACACACACACACACATCAGGAATTCTGGATTCAAGAAAAGCATACAAAAAATAGTAGTTCTTCTAGAATCCAGCAAATAAATCATTAGAAAATGTCATTTGTAAAAGTACCATTCATAGTAGCTGAAAAAACCAGCCAAAAATATAATGCAGCTGTTTAATATATTTATGCAAAATATTACAAAGAATATACAAATACCAAAATAAATGAAAATATATACTAAAGTTCATGGATGAGAAGACTCATTATCATAAAGATGTCAAGTTTTCCCATATTAAACTATAAAATCAAAGCTATTTAAATTAAAATCCAAATGCTTTTTTTTATGGAGCTTGGCAATCTGATGCAAAAATTCAAACTGAAAGTTTAAAAAAAAGGATAGGTGGGCTCCCCTGGTGGCACAGTGGTTAAGAATCCGCCTGCCAGTGCAGGGGACGCGGGTTCGAGCCCTGGTCCGGGAAGATCCCACATGCCATGGAGCAACTAGGTCTGTGAGCCACAACTACTGAGCCTGCGCGTCTGGAGCCTGTGCTCCGCAACAGGAGAGGCCGCGACAGTGAGAGGCCCGCGCACCGCGATGAAGAGTGGCCCCCGCTTGCCGCAACTAGAGAAAGCCCTCGCACAGAAACGAAGACCCAACACAGCCAAAAATAAATAAATAAATTAATTAATTTTTTTTAAAGTAAATAAAAAATTAAAAAAAGGATAGGTGACACAGTTTTAAAAATAAAGTGTAAAGAGGGAGAACGTGCCTGGTAATAGATTTGTCATAGAGCTAACCTCATTGAAACAATGTGGTATTATTCAGAAAAGACAAATAGACCAGTAGAACCTAAGAGAAAGCACTGAAACAGACTCAGGCTAACATAGAAACTTGAATTTTAACAGACGTAGAATTTACAAATTAGTGGGGAAAGGTGAACTGTTCAACAAATTGTGCTGGGACAATGGTATATCTATTAATACATACACACATACATATGTAAGTCTGTATGTATATCTATATATGATGTGCAGAGAGATACCGAGATATTGATATAAGTCTCTGTGTATGTATATGTGTGCATATATACATAAGAATATTTATATAAATACTGTGTGTATATATATATATTTAGAAAATGCAATCCAGGAATTGTAAGATTATAAAGGTGAAAATATAAAAAGGTTTAGAGATAGAAATCTTAAACACAATACCAAGAGCGTACACCATCAAAAAGAGTAGAATGATAAATGTGATTACATTAAAATTTTAGATGGTGTCTGTGTGTCAAAACACCACAATTTTTAAAATAAGTCATAATCTAAGAGTATATATTCCAACACATAATCAACATATTAGTATCAAGAATATACAAAGTACTCCCACAACACAATTAGCAACAAATAGTTTAATAGTCAAATTCATAAGAGATGAAACCCTAATGGCCCATATGCATATGGCATGCTGCTTAATTTCATTAATATTCAAAAAGAATTCAAATCTAAACAATGAGATGCAATTATTCCACATCAGAGCATATCACCAGATTAGCTGAAATTTTAGAATCTGGCAATATCAAGTGGTGCTTGAGGTTGAGAGGAAATAAAAACATTCACAAGTTGTTGGTAGGAATTAAAACTGATATAACTACTTTCAGAAACAATTGGTAAAAATTGAATGAAGTTCAAAGTTCATGTACCCAGTGGCTCAGGAACCCCACTTCCAGGCATGTACTGCAGAGAAAGTGAATACACGTGCTCAGGAAGATGTGCTCAGGAAGATATGCTCATGAATGTTCATGGCTACAATATAAAGTCCACAAATAGGAGAGCAGATAAATGATTGTGGTGTAGTCATACGATAGGATGTAACCTCATCATTAAAATGAATGAACTATATGTATACACATTAACAGGGATAAATCTCAAAAACATAATGTTGAGTAAGAAAAAACAAAGTGGCAGGTATGTGTTGTATGACCCTGTTTCTGTTAAATGTGGGATCACACACAACAATCCTTCATGGATACATATACATGAGGTAAAAGTATAAAACCTGATAAGGAAGCGTAAACACCCCACTTTAGGGAGTGGCCCTGGGGAGATGTATAAAAAGGGTCTTTGATTCTATCTGTAGCCATTTTCCTTAAGAAATGAGAGAGGAAAGGAGGAGAGAGACATGGATGATGAGAACATGGTTATTACTCTATTTTCCCCTGTATTTTGTCTTTCTGTGTGAATTCTTTTGTAACAAAAATAAGAAAAAGAAGGAAGAGATGAGGGAGAGAGGAAGGAAAAGACTGAATGGAAATTCACCAAAATGTTTAGAGCAACTATCTCCTTAGAGCATTGTGGGGGATTTTAATTTTTTCTTTACACTTTTTCATATTTTCTAAATTATCCCCAGGAAGCACGTATGACTTTTATAATCTGAACAAAACAACGCATGCTCTTTTAAAAGCACCTTGCTAAGCTGCTGTGATTTAAAAGCCTGGATTGTGGAAAAGAGACTGGTATTTTGGACATCCAGGCTAGCTCCCATAGCGACTTGTCCAAGACAGGTTTCTGGGGGAACTGATAAGGGTACAAATGAATTAAATTCCACTATCAGAACCACCTCTGGGTCTGAGGGGTTGAGGGTTCCAGAAGTCTCGATCCCTGTGCCAGCCTCCGGGGGGCAGGGGCTGCAAGAAGAGATAAAAGCCAGCTTTATTGTTCTCTCTGAAAATCATTCTTGAGAATTGAGGTAACTGTCCCCATAGCCAGCTTATCAAGGGAAGGTCCCCTTGATGCCCTTGAAAACGTGGCTGTGACCCCCTAGAGCTCCCAGCACGTGGGCATGGTCCTATGATCCTATATGCATCGTGTGGGCACCGTGCTCAACACCTTAAAGTTTACCCGGGGTGGCTTTTACATTTACTTCTCAAAACGACTCTGGGAAGTCTCAGTCTTGTCTCACAGTGGCAAAAGACTGGGACTCAGAGAAGTTAATTAACTTGGACAGGGCCACCTAGCTAATAAATGGGGCAGAGTCAACAATCCAGGAGGCCACATAGAGCTCTAATAGTAGAATATTAGGCACCAGTAACAAACTAAGAAAAGAAATAATTCTTGGATCAGGATGGAACGTTCCCAAAAGTCCTAAATCGACACCAAGAGAGCAGCCCCAAGTGTAGGGGCTGGGCGGGCCTGTCCGGAGATTAGACTCTGGGCATTCCCATCCAGACACCAGTCCTCTGGTTCTAAGTGGGGGCGGGGGGGTCCATGTAAGTAAGAGCCCGCCCCCTGCTCCCACCTCCACCTTCTATGCTTAATTATCAGGCACTTAATATATGAGATGTTGGAAAGGGCTAAATGAATGGGAATGAGAGAAATCCCAATGTGGTCTCCCATCAGTCTTTCTGATTGCTCTTAACTCTATTTTCTGGGGAGGATCTGTTGTAGTCAAGCTCCAAACTAGTCATTTTTTACCACCATCAGGAAAAACACACAGTACTTAGAGGCCAGCATGGACCCTTGTGCGATCCAGGCAGGGGGCAATCCGTGGGGTGGCTATTCCCCAAAATTGAAAATGGCTCTGGAAAGCCCTGCAGGTTTCTGTATACCAGCCTAACCACCGAGGTCCCAAGAGGGAAGGGAGGAAGGCTGGAACCTCTGGCCATCTCCTGACTTCCTTCCCAGGACCCCTGAACCTGCCAACGCCAGGCCTTAGCCCAGTATCCATACTGGGTAACTTCATCCCCTCTCCCCATGGGGCAAGCTCCCTCTGTATACCAGGGCATCCTGGGGCCGAGAATATGCCCATGAAGCAGGTCTCACCCACCACACAGGGGATTATCTCAGAGCAGCAGGAACAATTACTCATCTGCATGGAACTGGGAGCCTCTGGGGGCAGCACACACTGCTGTACAGGTCTGAGGTTGCTCTCCAGATGGTCTGGGGTCCACTGTTCTCAGCAGAGCCTGATACCCCTTCGGCTGTAGCATCGTCTTGACCCAAAACCAGGCTGCTTCTCCCTCCACTCCTCACACAGTCCTGCAGGGACCAGGCAGGAACAAACTGGGGACTCCAACTGGGGGTCCCTGGGGTGATGGGGCAGCAGCCTAGAAAGTACATGCTTCTCTAAAAGGACAACCCCACTCAGGTTATAAGTGGGGTAGAAGCAACACCCCAGACAACTACATGTTACCCTAATGGTGGCATTCAGGCACCAGCAGCAGGCTAAGGAGAGAAACAGTTGGGGGTAGGGGTGGCTGAGTTTTGACACATGAGAAGGAAAGACCCATCATGCCAGAACTTCCAATTTTTCAATTTTTATACAAAAGTACTCAAATTTGTAACAGTGGCAACTAATTTTAAAAGCTCTAAATCTGTCTTGACCAAATCAAACAAGTACACAAGTTGGATTTGTCCTCTGGGCTACCATCTGGTTTGTGGACTGGCTAGTGGCAGGTCCAAGTAATATACAACCATCACCCCAATAATGATGACAGAAGACAACTCTCACTTATTATTCACTTGCCGCCATTGACATCAGTTTTTGCTAAATCAGCCAAGTTAGGTAGGGTCACTGGAACTTTCAGTGCCTCGCACCTGGCGCATCCCAGGTGTCAGCGGTGCTGGGGTGGGCGGGTCCACGCATGCAGACACCCAGGCCTGCCCAGTCTCTCCACCCTCCTTCCAGAAGGCTGTCTTCTGGGGATGGAGGATGAAGTCTTCCAACGGGAAAGCTGGGCCAATGTTGGGGAGCCAACTGTCCAGAAGTGGGGTCCCTTGGAGACAAACTTCAGCCAAAGGGGGACAGGAATCAGTGGACAAATGCCTCAACCTGCTGGCTTTGGGGTGACAATTCTGAGGGCATTCCGCATGCCACTTTGCAGGGTCCCCAGCAGGAGGGAGCCTCGCTGCCCACGGCAGCAGCCAGCTCAACAGCACACTGTTCACTCCCTTTTCCTCTTCCTTCATCTCACCCCCTCTCCACGCCCTCACTCCTGCTTCCTGGCATCACCTTCCAAATAAACTGCCTGCACCCAAGCTCTTCAGTCAGTCTCTGCTTTCAGAGGAATCCAAGTTAAGACAGATGGTTTGCAGATAAAGACGCTGAAGCTCAGGGAGGTTAAGTAACTTGCCCAGAGCCACTCAGCTGAGAAAGGACAGAACTGGGGTTGAATAAGGACAGGCTGGCTCTCAAGCCCTGCCCTTAACCACTGCCCACTGCCTCCTTACAGAAAGCCAGCCAGCCCCTTTGGCCTCTCTCCCTCTAAGCCCATGGCCAGTTCTCACCGTGTGAATCTGAACCCCTTGGTATACCCAGGGGAAAGTGCCAAGAATGTAGCACACCCACCGAAAAGCAAGAGTGTCTACCCTGGAACTGGGCAGAACTGGTCCACTGCACACCCCAGAGGGTCCAGGAAGAGTCCACTGGGAGACCCCACCCCCATGGGCTCAGGACACCGCCCCAGACACCCTGGGAACTTACCTGCCTGCTCCCCCTTAGGAAGGGCCCACAGCACCCTCTAGGGATCAGCAAGACCCATTCGAGCCTGGAAAATCAGAGCTGAAAGAGGCCTGGAGGCCCTGGAAGCCTCTTTGCTCTACAGACGGGAAGGCTGAAGCCCAAACAGGGGCCCACTCTTCCCAAGACCCCACCCCCACCCCAGGTCCTTGATGAGCAGAAGGCACATAAAGAAGAAGAATGAGTTCCAAAGGCTTTGCTTTCTCCACTGCGGGGAGAGGCAGGTCTCCTGCTTCCCAGGACTGCCCACTCTCTCAGCTGGGAGGGCGGAGGCCAGGCAGGCCACAGCCTGATCGCCTCAGGGGCATGCCAGGGAAGCCAGGCAAAGTTGGAGAGACAGGGTCCTGGGCACGAGGAAGTCAGGGAGGGAAGTGAGGCTTCCCTCCCTGCAGAAGGACCCCGGCTAGGAGCCCAGGCCTGGCTGCAGGATTGGCTCTGGCATCCTCTGTGGAATCCTGGGCCCACGGGCTCCTCCTGCATCTGTTTCCCATGTACCCAGCAATAACCACAATACCAATTAAGCTTTCCCTCAGTGTAGGCTTTTCCTGCATCACAAGAGCCCAAAGGCTCACTGCTGATTTCCCTATTTTAGAGCTGAGGAAACTCAGGTACAGAGAGGTTAAGAAACTCGCCCAAGGTCACACATCCTACCCACAGCCCTGTGGGCTCTCTGATTCCAAAGGCCATGTGGGTTCCCTTTATTTTCAGAAAAGATGGTCTTAAAAGGAGCCTCAAGTCTAGCACTTCCAGGTTCCTTAATCTGCTGGATGTGGAGGAAGGAAAACCCTAAAAGGTCTGTGTTGAGAGCCTGTGCAGACAAAACAGCCACCCTGAGCAAAAGGGGCAGAACACAGGCTGAGGCATCCAAGGGGGCAGTGAGCGAGGAGCAGCCAGGCCAGGTCCCAGGATGCACGGGTGGACACGTCACTGGGCTGGGAGCTGGGGGCTCCTCGAACCTGGAACCCCTGGGCCTGAGCCCTGGGTTTGCCTGCAGACCCCAGGCCAAGCCACACCCTGAGACCTAACGGGGTAAACCCACCTAAGGGCCTGAGCCCAAGCAATGAAGACTCAGGGGCATGAGAGCAGAAGAGTCGCTGTGGGCTGCGAAGCCTAGGGCCACACTCCACATCCCTAGGAAAGCAGAAGGTCATTGCCAGAGGGGCCTGCTCCTGGCCCCATACATGGCCACAGCAGAGCAGAACCGCTGTCGGCCACACCAGCCACCTCAGGGTTGTGAGTGACCTGCACGGCCTTTTCCCATGGGAGCGGAGACTTCTCCAGCTCTCCTACACATCCCACCCCTGCAGCCACGCCAGCCAGGGTCCACCATCCCTCAGGGCCCAAAATGCAGTCACTGACCTCAGTCAGGAGAGAAGTCGGCCCAGCCTCTGTTCTCTGCCCACCCTACTCCCCCCTGCCCTGCCCCCGCACACACAACCAGAGCATTTTAACCCCTTCACAAGACACACACCCCCAGCTCCTTTGGGGTCCAGCCCCTGGGGAGAGTGTCAGTCCTTCCCAGCCTTGACGGGCCCCTCCCCCACAGGGTGGGTGCAGATTCTAAGAAGGAGGGGAGGGGCTTGAGGCCTCACAGGCGCCCTCACCGTGGGACTGGAATCCCTCTTCTCTGCCTCCCCGCCTGGAGCTCTGTTAGCCATGGCTCCCCATCCCCCCATCCCCCCCATCCCCCGACTCCGCACGATTACCTGTTATCTTAGTCTCGGTCCAGAAAAAGGGAGGGGGCAGAGGAGAAAACCGTCAGCTCACACAAATGAATCTCATCCATTTTGGTGAGGCCCTGTGAGCGGCCCAGATAGCTGTGCTGTCCCCGTGTTCCTAGCGTAAAGTCTGAGGTCAGACAGGGCCACACTGCAAAGCTGGGCCTGGAGCCCAGGCTCCTGACACCCAGATGCTTTGTCCCTCCCTCCTGTGTGCCCCGGTCATCACTTGGTTGGTCACACATCCATTCAACAAATGCTTGCAGAGCGCCCAGGCCAGACCCCATCGGGCACTGAGCGGCACAGCTTGGATTCTAGCTGGGCCTCTGGACCGCCTTCTCCTTGGGGTCTCAGTGCCCAGAGAAGCATGCATGGTGCCTCTGGTCTGGGTCTTTCCCATTGGACCAGCCTCCCCACACGGCTCCAGCTCAGAACCAGCCCAGGGAGTTCTGTTTTGCAGAGACAAAGCCAAGGAGAACATCTGCTCCCCCATGAGAACAGGAGAAACCCTGATTTTATTTCCCGGGTGGGGAGGATCTTGGAGGTGCCATCGGAGCTCTCAGGAGGAAACGATTTCATGTCAGCGTGTTTCACTGGCTGGGCCACAGCGCACAGATTTACTGTTCCAGGAAGAACGGGAACAAGGACTGTGATAAACTGTAGGCCGGAGGCGACCAGAAGAGGTATGTGGAGAGAGCTTGGCATCAGGAGAGATTTGTGGAAATTTCTTGAAAACAGAAAAGAGCCCTAGTTTAAAATATACTAAATAATTCCCACCAGCATATTCCCTTCCCACTGTGCTCCCAGGAACACTCCTCCACATCCTCACAAAATCTGGAGAAAGAGCAAGCCCAGAGAGCCCGCCCTCCCAGGGGCCCCTCAGCACAGTGTTCCTGGCGGCTCCACGGCCTGGGGAAGCGACACTGACCGTTATTTCACCGCAGAGCCTTTCCGTGTACCTAGCACATGCTTAGCGCTCCCACACACTATTATTTATTGCCCACATGGACGCTCTGAAGACGGCATCTCTATTACCCCCATTTCCCAGGTGAGGAAACTGAGGTTGCGCGAAATTAAGGAATTTACTTGAGGTCACAGGACTTGGTTCATCTGACTGCAAATTGACTCTTCAAAGTGCTGTACCAGGCTGCCCTCAGCAGTGACCGAAGTGGCCCAGGATGAGGACCCTTACCTTTGAGAGTACTTAGGAGTCTCCCTGGGTCAGGATGGATGCTTGAGTGAGGGGTGCAGGCAGCCAACAGGCGTCTCCTCTGTCCCTCAGAGCCCCTCAGTGTCATACCTAATCCTTCCCAAAGTCCATTCTAAGCCACCACTACATTTGATCCTGAGGAAGGAAAGAAGGTCTGTCCAGTCCCACTTTGTACATGACGAGGGGGGAGGGCCAGGGCCTCCCAGCAGAGTGGACACAGTGCCATGCCTCTGGTTCCAGGCAGTGGAGAGGAGGTGTGGGGGGACCACGTGGGTCCTGGCCTGGTGGGAAGTGGGGTGGGAGCCCTAGGCCAGGCCACAGGCAGCAGAGGTGGGGATGTCTGGTGGGAGCCTGGCAGGTGGGGGCTCCAGGTGCTCCCAGTTTCTCTCCTGGCCTCATTTCCCCAGGTCGCAGCTGTGCTCCTTACATTCCTAGGGCCTGCTGACTGACTCTGATCTACCTGGTGCTGCCAATTCCAGCTCTCAGATGCCCCACAGGGAAGTGGAGTAGTGGGGAGGCCTCTCCTGGACCCATCATCCACTGAGCAGTTCACCCTTGCCTGCCCTGGGGCCTGGGTACTCAGGGAGGGCAGTGGGGCTGGGAGAAGCAGGGTGAACAGCCCGAGCCCATGGGCCTGGGCACTAGGAACCTGAGCTCTTATCTCTCCTGGGCCACCAGCTCTGGCTGCGCCCCTTTCCACATCCATATGCTCCTTGTCAGTGCAGGGGCTGCCAGATGGGAAGTCCTGCCTGGCTCCCATCTGTAGGCTGGGTTTCCTGGGAGCAGACTGGAAGACTTGGCCCAGGCAGGCTGGCCTGAGCAGGGCCCCCTAAGTCAGAGACCAGAGGAAAACATCCTGTCTGGTGGAATTTGAGAGGCCCTCCCAGAAAAGCTCCGACAACCACTTAAATATGCCTGAAATGTACCATCTATGCATCATTTCTTTGAGTTATGCATAAGCCACCAGGCCCCCTCAAGCAGGATGCCTCCGGTGGTGTCTCTTATCCAGCAAGATGGAAGGAGCAGTCCCCAGAGAGGCATGGGAGGGGGGACCACTCAGATGGGGAGAGAGGGAAGACACCTCAATCTTCTCTCACCTGATCCTCCCTGCAGCCCTGCCAAGTCTGTGCTCATATTTTCACTCCACAAATGGCCACGATGGAGAGGCAGCTGGAGCCAGAACTCAAATCTAGGTCATCTGACTTCTGAGCTCTTTTCCCACAAAGAACTGCAAGGAAGAAAGGATGAACAATACAGTAAAACTGGAAGTGAATAATAAATGTTTAATTTTTTAAACTTAATCCTTTGTAGCTTTTAAATTTTTTTAAATTTAAAACTCTCCCACAAAACTCTTGGATTAAATATTAATAGATTCTGCATGCTACTTAGAAAAGAACAACAAAGAGCTGTTCATATCACCATATCCCAAGCTATGGGATCCATCCAAAAGGAGACTCAGAGGAAAATTAATAGCCTTGCTTGGTTTCATTACTAAACAAGAATAAAAGTAAATGAACTGAGCATTCAATTCTATACATTAGAAAATAATAGATGAAATGTAGCATAAGAAAGGCAGAGAAAGGAAGAGGCTTCAATAAGCAGGCTTCTGTCCTAACCTGAGAAGGAGGGATATCCAGGTTCCCACTTCATGTAAACATGGACGCTTTGCATAAAATAAAACAATATGGATGCTTGAGAGTATTTTGTAGATGATTTTACCAGTAGAATCTGTTGAAATACACATTGTGGGATACTTCCTTAGATTAAAACTGTTTTCTCTGTAAAACATTAAATAGATGCAGCCCTTCAATATGAGGACCAGACCGGACCTTGTGAATGAAGGTTATCAACCCATATCCAGAACGACCCAGATGCAGCACTTTCTCTTGCTTACACTTTCTCTCTCTCTCTCTCCCCCCACATTTAACTCCAGCTATCAGATTCAAAACTAAAATGTCCTACATATATGGTTCTTTATGACCAATACAGATTAATTGAAAAGGTGAATTGATGTTGATGAAAATGTTAAGGTTAATTCATGCTAGTAACTAATAATGATTAAATATTAACGTTTTTTTTTTTTTTACAAAAATGTCTATTGGCAGAAAAGACTATAATGAGGGCAGAAATTCTGAATCAGGTTCTACAGACAGTCCAAAATGAGTGACTTTGGAGAACACAGCATGCTGCATGCATGAGTTTGAGGAAGGACTTCACCAAGTTAATGCCTCCTTCCCTGAGGGCATCCTGCACCTCCAGCACTAGCCCTGCCCTCAGGAAAGCAGAGCAAGCTGGCTCTCCTGCACCTGTGAGCATAAGTCACATGATTAAAGACCATGCATCTCCTCTTGGGCTTCAGTGTTTGTGATAACAGCTCCTCTTCCTGCAGCCTATGAACTGCCAAGGGCAGAGGCCAGAAACTGGGGCTCATAGGACCCTCCAAGAAGCCCACTATTATGTTAAGCCTAACGTAAGTACACATCAAAGAATAAATTCTGTAAAACTTTAGCACGACTGGAAAGATTCCACCCCTAGCATAAACAAGGCCAAAAAAATAGGAGATGATGAGGAAGGAGGAGAGGAAGAGGAGGAAGAGATAAAGGGACAGAGGAAGGAAGGGACGAAAGAAAGCAGCTCATTGTAGACAGATGGCTACCAGCGTTTACTTTGGACATCTCTGCCAATCAAATCTTAGGATCATTCAGTGTCCACCTCCACATTCCCAGGTCATTCTCATCCCACAAGATCTGGCCTGGGCCCACAGTAATGATTATCTCTATGATACATACATTTCCATATTTGATTATAATTAAATTAATAACTATTTTATTTTTTACCAGCTTTATTGATGTGTAAGTTACATACCATGAAATTCACAGAAACTACTTGTAAAGAATGCATAATGAGCAATTAGGAGCTGAGCAAAGTTATTGGGCGAAAAGGAGCTCTGTGAAGTTGCTTGGGGATGTGCAATTCAGACACACATGGAATCGGACCCTCCCTGAGGAGTGGCTTCTGTGCACTGGACCCTTTGATGACCTTCCTGAGCAAGAGCAAGGGCATGTGGATTCCAGGAGGCAGATGCATGTGTCCAAGAATTCCAGACATTCCTGCAGGCTGAAGAGCCCCATTTCATTGCACAAATTATTTCTCTGAAAGCTGTTGAAAGGGATTGAGGGCTATAATTAGAATAATGACCTGCAGGATTACATTCACAAATGTAATTGCATAACCGTTTAGAGGTAAATGGCGCCAAGAGAGGACAGAGTTTCTCAGGAGCGCAGGGAGGGAAGGTACAGGCACCTCTTGTGGAGCAGCCCCTTCCTGATGCCAACTGAGCCAAGAGACAGCAGAAGATGAATCTGAAGATCCCTCACTCCTGAACCAGCTTGTCTTGGGCATCAGTCCACCACAGACTTCTCAGTGATGGTGTTATCGAATACAAGTTCATGTGTCCGATGCTCAGTGAGGCCAAACAAACCGAAATGATGGAGTTTGGAGCAGAGAAAGGTTTATTGCAGGGCTGAGCAAGGAGAATAGGTGGCTCGTGCTCAAAAAACCCTAAACTTCCCAAAGGGTTTCAGCAAAGCATTTTTAAAGACCAGGTGAGGGAGGGGCATCCCAGGGTATGGGATCAGTTCATGTACAGTTCTCTGATTGGTTGATGGTGAGGTAACAGGGTGGGTAACATTATCAATCCTTAGGCGCCTGTAGGTCTGGCGGCTACGTGCTCTTGATCATCAAATAGTTAATTTCTTCCATTTGATGGTGTTTTTTAGCAGCTGAAAAATTCAGGAAATATACATGAGATACTATTATCTGGGTACTTCAGAGAGAAGCTACAGCAGAGGATACAGGGGAGGGGTCTGACCCAGGAAGCCCCAGAGGGTCCTGCTTGATTATAATGGGGAAACATTCAAATATGACCCAAACTGGAGTTTTCAACCAGCTCCCATTAAACACACCTCAGAAGAGATGATGGGTTTAGGATCCATCAGCTGCTTCTTATTGTGCTCATAGAAACCCCGTCTGTGGCACATACGTGGTTGCAAGCACAGTGCACCCGGTCGCATTGGGAAGGTACATAGAATCTGTCGTCTCACTCTCCTGAAGCCTGGGGAGCATTCAACCCTTTGGAGGTTCTCAAGCATTGTCTAGATGAAGATAATGGATTGTTCCTATTTCATAACCGAGATCAACATGGTGACCACACACCTGGGCTTCCCAAGAAGTCCTGACCTCCTATCGCTTCATTCTATCTGCCGTGCATTATTCATATCTATTCAATGTGCCGTGATTTCCATAACTTTGTAAGGTAGTCTGTATGTTTAAATGCACAACTAAGAAAAATACATTTTGTTGGTCCAAGTGTCCTAAATTTTGGCCCAGGAAAAAAAAAAAAAAAACATGGCTGTATAAGTAGACCACAGTTTTGAAAGCCATGACAATAAATCGCATTAATTTGGTCCCCATTAATGTGGAGTATGTGCTAATCCCATAGGCCTAGGAGGAAGCTTAGCTTTGAAGAAAGAGTTTGCTTTCTAAGCAAAGAAGGATGTGAACAAACCACAGTAAGCATAACCTACTTAAAAGCAGATGTTGTTCTTAAAGAAAAAGGTGCACATTAAGTTGTACCTGCTTGCGAGTCCTAATCTCCCAGGTCACTCTTCACTTTAGACATCAACCGACCCTCCTACTGCAGAATTTGGAACTCCAGGTCCCTCATCCATTCCAGCAAGCAAGTGCTTCCTCCAATACTGAGTTAAGAAAAGGATGTGCCCCTGGAGATCCACTGAGGCCCAGAGAGGAGAAGGAACCAGCCCAAAGTCACACATCCTGCAGTTCCGCCCAGTTGTTAGCGCCTCAAGCTTTGCCTCACACAGATCAGGGTTCTAATCTCAGCTCTGTCTCCTATGGTGTCTCTTAATGGTCTCCTTGTGCTCACCTATGTAACGCAGATGAAGGCTGGAGCTTCCCTACCCTCTGAGGTCCAGATAAGACTGGTCCAAACTCCAACTCCCCACTCTGTGAAGTGATCGCCCCAAGATCTCTGCAAATCCTGCTCCACTGCACAGCCTCTGTTTCCTACTGCATTGGCTCTGTCAACTTTAATAATATAATAGTCAGATATTTTACCACCAAAAGCAAATTTATTTGGGAATAGCCAGAAGAATTGCAATTCGGGATATGCAAACTATGGTAGACCATAGGCAAATCCAGAGAACAAGGAAAGGGAGCTGGCTTTTATAGGGAAAAGGAGGGAGTTGGGAGGGGCTGTAATAACCAGAGTCCATTGAAGGAAGCTGGGAGCCCAAAGTATGGAGGCTTCTCATTGGTTGGGCTGTTGCAGTCTCAGATTGGCTGGGCTGTCAGGGTGGAGAGAAGTTTTTTCTTCTTCCTGCTTGATAGTAAGGTGGGTTACACCTTCCTGTCAGGACGTAGGCACCCTGGTGGGGGGGTGGCGGTGGCGGGGCGGCGGGGTATGACAGCTCCCTCTACAGGCCTTCTTGACTCCAATTTTAGCTGAGGTTTCTTTAATTCCACAAATCCAATGGAATGCCTGGCCCATCTTTAAATCGCACACACCCACTTGCAAATGTGCTAGGCTTTGCTGAAGCGAGTCCTCTTAGGTTAGGTTCCCTAGCAGCACAAGACGGGGGCCAGATTTTGCACCCCCTTTGTCACTCAGTCATCTGCTGTGGGGAGCAGGGGTGTGTAATCAGCTTGGGGCAATTCCCCAGAGAGGGGGCAGCAGCTAACGTTCACAGTTTGGGGATGGGGGTGTGAAGAAGCAGCCCAGTAACCCTGTAACTGGGTCTGGCCGGGCACCACCAGCATCCGAGACAGGGATGAGATAGAATGGTGCTCTGAGGTTTCCATCACAAAAACGCAGCTCCATGCTCAGCATCAGGCACTCAGTTCTTACAATGTCCCAGGCCCACACCTCAGGGTGCCCCTCAGCCACACGACTCCACCTTCATACCCTCCTGCCCCTTTACTCCTGTTTTCTGCCCCTCTTTCTGCTATTTCCCCTCCCTCTCTGGAAAAAACAATTTTCATTTTCTTCTGCAGAACAGCTTAATCATTCTTTTATTCTTCTGTTGCCTGAGCTGCTGCTAACACCCTCTGTATATGGTGACCACCATCCTGGTTCACCAGTTCTAAGACTAAAAGTCCCACATCCCAGAAACCCCTCTGTCCTGGGCAAACTGGAACGCTTGGTCACCCTCCAATTTGCTCTTTCAGCCACTGTGACTTATCAAGTCTCCCTCCCAAATGGACATTAAGTTCGGTGTTTGCTAACATGGCTAATCATCTTTTCTTTGGGATCAGGAATGAGTGGTGAATTACATCAAATGCTGCTTCAACCTGTTTTAAGAGAGTCACATGATTTAATCTGCCAGTGAAGTAATTACATTAGTATATTTTCCAATGTTGAATGGTCCCTTGTTGCCGGAATAAGCCATAGTTGAACACACTATATGTTTCTTATGATCTCATTCTTGATTTGATGACACAGCAATATTTTGTAGGTAACTTGTTTCTAAATGAGGTTCATCTATGGTTTTCTTTTGCTGCCTGTGTCTGATGTTGGTGTCTAGAATAGACTCGCCTTGTAAGCTAAGCTTGGGAACCTTTCCACTTTTCTCACACCCACTTCCTTCCTGCCCAGCCTGAGCACATGAGTGAAAAATGAAAGAAGAGAGATATTCAAATATATAACACAAGATATTTTCCTCAAGATGAAGAACTTAATTTTTGCACCCAAAAGGCACAACATGTTCAGGAAAAATTGTGTTAAAAGTGATAGATATCAAGAAACAGAATAGTTAATAAAGAAAAATAATTCTTTGTGCATTCATAGAGGAAAAAGTCATTTTCAGAAGGAGAGAGGTTCGTGAAATCATACTGGGTTCAGGTTTTTCCTCAGCAATGTTCAATCCAGTGGATAAGAGAGAAATGTCTACAAACTGCAGTGAAAATGTGAACCTAAAATGCTATGACCATTCAATTTGTCATTTGAGCAAAAAGAGCAGCAAACATTATGAAAGAACATGAAGGGACTCTGTAAATATAGCACCCAGGAACTTTTCTTTAAATGTCTAATTGACAGTTATATATAGGCAAAGTATATCCAAAGGAAAAGGAAACTGGAGAAATCATGATATTAGGGGAAACAAATAGAGAGGTGGAGGGGGTTTGGTGTAACCTGGGAGTCTCTAGAGCATAGCTAAGGAAAGGCAGCTTTAAAGGCAAGACTGTATATGTTTCAGGCTGTCCTTGAAATATAAAATCACGAGACAGTCATTTCTTAGCATGGAGAACTCAGGCAACACAGCACCAATGATTCTTGAAAAGAAAAAAAAAGCTATTTCATAATAAAATAGAGCATCAAAATAGAAAAAAAAAATTAATGGAAAAATAATGAAAAAATGACAAGCACTGAATATAATAAAATATAGAAAGAAGAAACCCGGTAGAAGAGAATTCAAAAGTTATAAGCATAGACAAAGTAAAAGAATAACTTTGTGAATAAAAATTGGCAGAGAATCTTCAGAAGGAAAAAAACCTGCTAATTTCCTCATCTTTTAGAATCCAAAGGCAGCTCAAGTTGTCTAGAACTGAAACATCCTTAAAATAAAATGACTCCCAGCTTATACTGTTTTTCGTAACTTTTTTTTCTTAATCTGAGGCACTCTTTTAGGAATGATGGGTTATGAGGTAAAGAAATATTGTTTCCATTTCACTTCAGGTTCTTCATTGCTGCTATTAAATTCAAGTAAAATTTGACAATTTTATTTTTAAATAGCATGTTGAAATAATCTCATTTTATCAAACTCTATTTATGAATCTGTACATGTTCCTAGAGAGATATCTAGAATGACCACCACCTAATTTTAACAGTTATGCCTGGATGGAGAGATGTTAGCAAACAGGACTTCTCTTTTCCTCTTCTTTTCTTTTTGCCTCTCTCTTTTGCTTGAATTGTTTGTGATCATGCATTATCTTTGTGAAATCAATAAAGCCATTATTCTTAAAGGAAAGAAAGCAAGAGAGAAAGAGAGGGAGGAAGGCAGGGAAGGGGGATGGGAGGAAGGGTTCAGGTATAGAAACGTGACTCAAATTGGTTGATGGCACTCACTCCTGCAAGTACTGCTAGAACCACTGGGGAAGGGGAAGGGGGTCTCTTTCTGCTTGAGCAGCTAACCTGGTCAGATGACAGCACATAGACAAAGGGGGTATCCACATGGGGGAGCGTGCAAGGGGATTAAGCTCAGAGAGAGGAAGGCAGATAAACACATAAAAATAGACAGCAGTTGAGCCCCTGGATCAAGCCATGCCTGAAACCTAAGCCTTCTGGTTACTGAGTCAACAAATTGCCCTCTTTGCCTAATCCAGGTATATAATGATTTTCTACTGTGTACAACAGCAAGCATTCCAAAAAAGCAGCCTCCAAAGGCCTGCCTAGTTTAGATTTGGGAATCCCTTTATCCTATAAACACCTCCCTGCTAAGCTCCTGCCAGTACTCCTGATTAAGTCTCAGCTGCACATCCTGTTCCCAAGGCTAATTGTCAAGTAAAGCAGTAGCAAGTGGCAGAGGCCCACTGAGCTGACACCGAGGTGGAACAGGAGGCTGCATGTGACAGTTCCCACATGACCAAGACACCACTCACCAGCCTCATCTAGACACTGCCCTGGCAGGCCTTACTCCGCTTCAAAAGAACTTCAAGGGAGGACTTCAGCTCTCCCACCAATTTCCAGGAAGAAAATTCTGTGGTGGAAAGCAGGAGGAATTTAGGCCAAGCATCAGTTTGAAGGTGACTTTGATAAAGATCCAGGCTGACTTCCCCAGGGAAGATGGTCCTGTGGGAGTGTTGTGTGCTGTCAGCCGCAAAGGCTGCTCTTGGTGAGGACAGTGAGTTAGGAGCTCAAGGCTCCCAAGGGTCCCAGAAAATAAGGAGGGGGGTGCAGGTGAGAGGCACAAGCCTGAACTTCCTCCCGTGGCTTGCCGAGCCCCACACTGCAATTCTTGGCTCCCTCCCTGCTTTCCTTGACTTGTCATAGGGGCCTACCTCTACCTCGGAGTAAAGAGCTGAAATCTCGCAACACCTTCAGCCTAGACCCCAGCCTAGCCCAGTGTTCAGAACTGAATGAACAAATGAATGAGTGAATGAATGAAGCAGGTTCTGTGTACCTGGCACTATTCTTGGCTCTGGAGATTCCAGAAGTTTAAAGCAGGCAGGGTTCCTGCTCCATGGTGCTCACATTCTTTCAGATCACACGTCTAACTGAGAGAAAGAGGCCATCTGGACAGGAGCCTGGTGTTGGGGACATCAGACCACCTTGGGCAGTCTCTGCCAGTGAGAATTGCCCAACCTTCTAACTAGTGCCAAATATCTCCTGTCCAAGCCAATTTCTTCAAGTGTCTGCCCCAGGAGAGAGGGGCAGGTTTCCCTGAGCAGCAGAGCTGATGCAGGGAAACAGAGGGAAGAGACTTGGGGACAGGAGCCCAGGAGGAAGCAGCCCTCTCCTTTCCTGAGCTCCTATGGTGACAACTCAATCTGGTCTCAAGTGTCTGTTTCAGCAACGGGCTTTTCCATAGAGTCCTCATGTGGAGAGGAGTGTCATGATCCAATTTATTGGAATCTAGAACCTATTGCTGTGGCCAGACTTGGGTGTGACACTTCAGGGGGTTAGGGCTGGGGGGGAGTCTATTCAAATAAGTCCCCTCTTCCCCAGCAGCCAGCCCTGGGGCTATGAGGCCAGAGGAGCAGGTCCTGAGGGACCCCTTCTGCAGGGCCATAGCATCCCCCTCTTTCTCTGTTTGTACGATAAGAGGGCCACTCAGGTGCTCAAGGTCAAATAAGTTCAAGGAATTTCTATGTCCATCCAGAGAGAGAGAGAGACAGCTGGCCGACCCTCCCCTTTAAAAAGTGAGTTGTGCATCCGGGCATCCGAGATGTAGTGGGGGAAGGGATCCTGCTCCCCATCTCACCAATGGAGAAACTGAGGCCCAAAGAGGGGAAGTGATTTCCCAAAGGTCATGTAGAGCCTCCCCTGTGGACTCCTGGCCCAGTGCTCCTCCCTGTGCTGCAACCTGGAAGATGGTGGATCTTTTCCTCTCATACTGAAGTCACTAAAACAACCCAGGCGTCAAAAATATCAGGTGCGAGAAGAGGCAAGAAGATTACATGCAAAAAGTAGCAAAATTTGGTGATTCTCCAAAATTCTCTAGTTATTTGAAAAATACTCCCTTCTCTAAAATTTCCCCATGCCTAACATGTTACCAAATTTTTTTAAAGTCACAGATCAAATTGTTTCTGATATTTATTTTCAGGAGCTCCATGTCAGAAGCTGATGTTAATATTTCGTGAGAGACAGGCACAGTGGAACAAATGCAAAATCAATGTCAACTGTCTCCAGGGAACTACTCGAGATTCCAGACATCAGAGAAGCCTGATGCAAGCAGATTGAGGAACGATAGCCCCACAGAAGCGGGGAAAGATGGAAAGGGAAAAGATCGGTTTCTGGTCAAGAGAAATCCTTTGATTGTTAAAAACAAAATTAGTGAGATTAGGCCATTTCTGAATGATTCTTCCTTCTTTAAAATCCTCAGCCCAAAAACAAGTTTATAACACATTCAACACATTTTGAAGCAGGATAGCATGTGGTCAGACAGCAGGAGAGACTTCCTCAGTAAAGAGATGTGGAGTTCAGGAATAAGAAAACCAGTGAGGCTGACCAACGTGAATGCCCATTAGCCCAGGGCTGGGGAACTGCGCACGATGGCCTCCCAGGGCACTTAGAAGCCAAGTCTTCCTGGAAGGCTGGCTCGGCAGGTATACAATCAGAAGCCAGCTCTGGGAACTCGGGCAGAGGGAATGGTTAGAAAGGACCTGAGGACTCACAGACTCACCAGTGAACCACCTGGGCTTGGGAAATGGGCCAAGGTGGCTCCAGAAGTCCCAGCTGCAGGACGCACGCCCCAGACCTTAATGGGAGCCTAAGTGTGATGATGGCAAGATGTGTGTGAATGGGGAGCAAGGGGCAGGTTTGAAATCAAGGGAATTCTGGCCCGTGGGTGTCCTCATCACAGCCATGGACCATCTGGCAGCCATGCCCCATACAGCTCTGCGTGCTCCAGCTTCCCTGCGTGTCAGCGACATTTGCTGGCCGGGCACACAGAGCCTCCCTACCCCACGGTCCCAGCTCCTCCCTCTGTCCAGATCAGGGTCTCCTCTCCCAGACAGTGCTGAGTGGGTGCCATGGAAGGTTAACCGACAGCTCCCCCCCGACACCATTTCCTCTAACCATGTGTCCCGCGGCAGTTGAAGGGGCCACACCTCTTGTCCCTTTCGCTCTCTTTTCAGCCTGGTTTCCCTGAGGAGTGCCTCAGTCCTTGATTGGACTGGGAGCCGCCTCAGTCAGAGCCCTTGGGTCATAAATGATGTTCACTGAATGGCTGAATTGGAGCAGATCTGCCAAAGGACGGGCTGCAATGCTGCTGCAGCCATCAGGGGCACCATGAGCAGGGGAGCCTCGGTGGCTGGACGAAGATGTCTCAATGTGGGTTGACAGGACCCAGGGTGACAAGTGACAGAAACACAATCCAAGCCAGATCCGGCAAAGAGGGAGGATGTGTGGGCTCAACAGCAAACCCCAGGAAGGGTGTGAGTCCAGAGGGACCTTGGGGACGACCTGGGTCCTCAAGACTCTGCTCCTTCTCTCACCCTGGCTCTTCCCAGGTGAGCAGCATTCTGTCAGATACGCAGCCTCCACGCGGCTGGACCATGGTAGCCACAGCTTCCGGGCTCACAAACCCCCAGCTTTTGTAGGGATGATGGGGTGGGGATGGGGCTCTTCCCTTGGCTCCAGGTCGAAAATTCCTCCTGGCTTGCTGGCTTGGTTCACATACCCTCACCCCAGGAACTGCACGATGGAGTGAGGGGAGAAGTTCTCCCAAAGAGGACAGGTACTATTGTTAGAAAAGAGGCAAAGGTGCCACCATCCAAACGAAGTGAAGGGTGCCCATGAGAACTGGACTGCAGCGCACGTGGAGGAACCAGCTCCGTCAGGGCTCCCACACTGGCAAGAGCTGGCCCCGGGTGTCAGTTATACTCCCTCTATTATCTGACCGGGGGCTTTTCCTGGCTCCATCCCAATCCGTGGAGCTGCTGGCAGCAGTGGAGGGAGGGTAGTGGGGCTCCCCTCCCCACATGTGGTCTGAACAAGGCCCTCAAAGCTTTACTGTCAGCTAAACACAATCAGCTCGCTGAGCATGCGTATTCGCCAGCGGGGGCCAGCATGATAAAACATCACAGACTGGGGGCAACAGACATTTATTTTCTCACAACTCTGGAAGCCAGATGTCCAAGATCAAGGTGCCAGCAAGGTAGGTTTCATGCTGAGGCCTCTTTTGGTTTATAGGCAGCTGCTTTCTCTGTATTTGCTCACATGGCCTTTACCCTGTGCTTAGGGTGGGGAGAGAGATCTCTTTTCCTCTTCTTAAAAGGACACCAGCCCTATAGGATTAGGACTCCAATCTTATGACTTCATTTAACCTTATGACCTCCTAAAGACCCTATCTCCAGATACAGTCACATTGGGCATTGGGAATTAGAGCTTCAACATATGAAGCTGGGGGACCCAGTTGGGTCCATAGCAGCATACCAGGCACCAAAATGAGTGGGGGCAGTGGAAGATGCCTGAAGGCAATGTATTCCTTATGCCCTTCAAGTCCCAGGCACTTCCCAGCCCTGGCACCAGGCTGAGGGCAGGTACACCTCTGAGTACACTTCCAGGCACACGGTCATGCAGTCAGGCCCCGGCCTACAAGTTGTCCTCCATCCTCTCCAACACTCTGGCCACCCATGCAGCAGACCTGAGCCAGGGCTTAAGCTCCAGTAGTTCCGTTAGGGACTGCCAAGGAGCAATGCAGGATGTGATAGTGAGCGGGTTGCTGCTGTGGGCAGCGCACTAGGAGACTGCAGACCACGTGTCAGAGCTGTCCTACCCAAAAGGTGAGGAAGTTGGGGTGTGCATCAATCAACGCCCACTTGTCATTGCTGAAGGCTGCTCCTGGGAGTATCAGTTCCTGTGTATCTCCAGGCACGTGCTCCATGGCTAGAGGGACAAGCAGGCAGAGTGGCAGGTACCCACAGCAAGAAGCTGCTGGTGAGCAAAGCAACCATGAGTGACAAGGAGATACGGGCTGGTCACTACACTCTCCAAGCAGACACCTCTATGGGGAGAGGGTAGGCACCCCACAGGGCTTAGTCTCTATGGACAAGCCCAGGCCTCGTTCAAAAATGACCAAAAGCCACCATGGGGACCTGGGCGCCTCCCGAGGACTCCTGCCCACCTGATGCAAGTGTGGGAAGCCGTGCGCCCAAGTTGGCTGCTCATAAGTGACTCTTCCCTGCCTGGGTCTGTGCGCACAGCGGGACCAGGGCAGAGACTCAGTCTACCAAGTTAAATCAAGTCAGATAATTCTCTTGACTGCATCATAATTTACTTTCTTCAGAGGAGCACATTATGGCAAAATGTTGGGGATTTTTTTAAAAGAAAAGTCATTTTCCTCCCTAGTTTTATTTTTAATGAGCTAAGTGGTGCCAGTTTTTAAATTGTAAGAGAGAAAATACACACACACAGAGTAGATGACAATTTTAATTTTCAACAATTGTGATTGTGAATAATGCTACTAATGGCTTCTGCAGTGGTTCATATTCATTTGCCTAAAAGCCAAACCCCAAACTTCCATATTGAAGAATAAAAAGATGACTTGGGCCATTTAGTGACTGTCTTGTGCATCTCACCAACCTTTCTCTGGAAAATCATTCTGTGATATACCCATTTTTCAGAATCATGAGATGTACTGGGGACCTTTACTGGGAAGTGGAACAGTTTGGGGGAAGAGGTTAAATTTAGACCCTCTGGCTCATGACCTGAATCACGCATAAAGCGGGGCCCGGCCATTCCCTGCAAATGACACTCCACCACCAAGAATATGAAATGCTCCAACACAAAATAATCAAATGGAGGGCAAGCGGCAACCAGCATGCTGTGGGCTCCTTTAAAAATAAGCCCCATGGGGCTTCCCTGGTGGCGCAGTGGTTGAGAATCTGCCTGCCAATGCAGGGGACACGGGTTCGAGCCCTGGTCTGGGAAGATCCCACATGCCGCGGAGCAGCTGGGCCCGTGAGCCACAATTACTGAGCCTGCACGTCTGGAGCCTGTGCTCCGCAACAAGAGAGGCCGCGATAGTGAGAGGCCCGCGCACCGCGATGAAGAGTGGCCCCCGCTTGCCGCAACTAGAGAAAGCCCTCGCACAGAAACGAAGACCCAACACAGCCATAAATAAATAAATAAATACTTTTAAAAAAATTAAAAAAAAAAAATAAGCCCCATGTTCCCCAACTGTCTATTAATAGCTTAAAAAGACATCTGCTCCTAATTTGATCTTCTTAAATCAAGAAATCTTCCCTTCAGTTCCCTCCAGGGCCCGGACGAAATCAATCAAGCAACGAAATTTATCAAGCAACAGGCACACTCTGGCCCAGAGCTCAGAGCTGTCTGCAATCTGACCCAAGCCATCCAAAAGCCCAGGTCTGCAGGGAGCATGCACCCTTTCTCCAGCCCAACATCCTTCATCCTGCACACTCAAGCAGTGCAGAGACCACTAAGGGAGACCCCAGTGTTGGCAAGTCCCACCCCCTTCAGTACCCAAGAGCCCTCTGCTCCGTCACCAAGGGTCGGCTGGTGCACCAGATCCTGACTCCGAGCATAGCCCCCCTTGGACTCTGCCAGTAACAGGCAGCTCACTGCTTCTCGGGGTGATTCTTCTCATCCCTGAATATCTACAACCATTAAACACACCTAAAACCCATCTCCGCCAGCAGGTCTAATTCTGCTCTCAGGGGCCACGTATAGCAGATCAATTCTTCCTATGATAGTCCTTCAGCTACTTGAGAAGAGATGTCTGCCTGTCACTCCACCTCCTCTCCAGCTTTGATACCTGGGTAGCAGGGGGCTGTTATGGACCCAGTGCCAAGACAGGACAACTGAGTCTAGTGACATAAAGCCACAGGGTGGTTCTGCTTCATTTCTGGGCAGCACCCCCGAGTGTTCATGTATCCCCCCTCCACACCCCTCCTGCAGTCCCACACCTGCAGCTCTCCTTCCCTGCATGCCATGGTCACTCCCACCCAGGGACATCGCCAGCCCTTCTCTCCACACAGCATGATTTCTCTAGTTTCTACATTGCTATGTAGAAATAGTTTCCCATCTTTCAGGTCCCAGGTCCACAAGCAGCCTTCCCCAATCTCCCTGCTAAAATGCACCACCCATCATGCCCAGGCACACTCCTCTTTTTTTAATTCTCTATAGCAGTGAACACTATCTGCTTTATTTTTCTTCCTTTTTATTCACGTGTTTATTATCTATCTCCCCCTCTAGGATGTAAGACCATGAATAAGCACAGGGTAAGAACTCAATAAATGGTTGTCATTTGAATAAAGAAAACAGCTTTCCAGGCAGAACAAACAGCAGCTGGAGCCAAAGCGCCCAGAGAAGTGGTAGAGCCTTTTGATTCTGAGCACAGGCTTTGAAATGAGAAAGATTCAGGTTAGCCAGCTGTGTGGCCTTGGGCAAGTTACTTGACCATCCTGAGTCTCAGCTTCTGCACCTGCAAAGTGAGGACAATAACAGCACATGCCTCCCAATGTTGTGAGTGAGGTGGTGTCTAGGGAGCATTTGGCAAGATGACGGTTCAGAACAAACTCTCCACCTATGGGGCTATGGTGAGTAGTGGGGGTGCCCAAGGAGCCCTGCCCTGTGGAGGGAGATGAGGCTGGGCTGGGCAGCGTGGAGGGGACAGCACGGTGTGGGGAGCTACCCAGGCCGTGGAGCTGAGGGTAGAAGAGCCAGAAATCAATGCCACCACTGAAGCCCAGACTGCGAACCCAGCCCCGACCCTGTCAGCTGTTTCCCACACTTCTCCTCCTTTCCACCCCTTGGAAGAGCCTCAAGCCCACTGGTGGCATCAGAGTCAGGGAAGGTGGCTAAAGGGGAGCAAATCCACAGCCGTCTCATCTGCTGCTCACATCCCCCAGGAGTGCAGAGGCCAGTGAGAAAGGAGCCAGGCCCAGCACTTCAGACACAGCCTTCAGCATCCCTTTCAGGAGGCTCAACGGCCTCCCCCTTGGCCAGTGTTGGCTCCCCATGGGCAGGGCTGTGAGAGAAAGTGGAGGCCCTGGAGAAATGGACTCCCTGAGGGCCCCGCCTCCAACCTCCCAGGCCCAAAGCCCCCCACAGGTCCTGGGCCAGCGCCAAGGCACTTCCGTTGGTCCCTGGTTCCCCAGGACACAGCCAGAATTGTGTGGCCTACTGCAGGCGCCAAGCCACAGCTGAGGGGACAAGGCCCAGCTGTTCCTGGAGACAAGCAGGCAGCTTTCTTTCCACATGACAAGAGAACCTGTGTCCCCTGGGGGAAGGAGAGGAGCAGAAGGGAAGGGGCCAGGGCAGACCCAGGCGGGGCTGTAAACATCTCCTCAGGGTCCCCACTGTGCCCTGGAGCAGGGCCAGGAAGGGGAAGGCAGCAGGGGTCCTGAGCAAGCTTCCCAGCCTCCTCACAGCCGTGGGCTCAGCCCTGACTGGGGCCACAAAAGGGGGACAGACAACATGCCAACAGGGTTGAAAGATGAAACTGTGAGCACACAAGCAAGGGCTTCTAGAAAGCGGGGGGCTCATTTATGCTGGGTCTTATTAAAAAAAGCAGTAGCTTCTATTTAATGAGTAATTTTTAACTGGGGATAAAGACCTGGACAGATACTGCCGGAACTCTTCCAGTAGGAACTGACAGAAAACTGCACTCCAACTGGAGTGTACAGAGGAGGGTAATGGCCATGGAATTGAGGAGTCCGGGGATGCACCTCCTTCCAAGTGTGGCTGCACCAGGGACGCGAGCAACTTCGTAGGATCAGCTAAGTGTCTGCTCTGCCTTCCCCCAGAGGGAGGTGGCTCTGGCCATCTTCACAGCCCACCATTCTGGAGACCAAGGAGTGCTGCCTTACCAGTAACTCTGGCCAGACTCCTTGTCATGACATGGACATTACCTCCAGCCAGGGTCCTCTGCATCCCTGGACCTAATCTTGTGGTCAGGAGCCACAGTGTTCTGATTGGCAAGGTCTGAGTCACATTTCTACCTCTGAAGCTGGGGAATGAAATTAGCTCCACTCATCCAATAAGGATAGGGTGTGCGAGAAGGGGTTTCCTCCATGTGGAAAAGCTGCAGGTTTTTTCCTTTAAAAAATCAGCCATTGGCTATAAATGTGAACAGCATGCCAATATCACCCTTCCCCACATGGAGGGGGAGGGGTTGGTGGGTGCAACCTGCAAGAGTAGAGGGAATGAGGCTAACATGCAGAGAAAGAGCCTAGAGAAAACAGACAAGAATCCTGATAAATTCATTTGTGTCCCTCGATCAAGCTCTGCCTGAAAGCCATTCCAGTTATGAGTCAATAGATTTCGTTTTGTTTGCTTGTTTGTTTTAGATACTGTGAATTGTTTTTCTGTCACTTGCAACCAAAATGAAAGTACGTTTAAATGCCTGCCCCTCCCACCTAGATGGTGAGCTCCAAGAGATCAGACAAGACACCATATCTTCTCCATCTCTGTACACCCACCACCTAGCACAGGGTTTGACATGGAGTAGATGCTTAAAGAGTGATTGTTGGACTGGCCCCAGCAGGCTGTCGGGCGAGGCCAGGTCTTGTCACTAAGGAGCTGGAGGCCGGCATCAGCCTCCCTCAGTGGAAGGAGCTCCCAAATATGGCTGCTGCCAGGATAAGCCCCAGTCTCCCCTCCTCACCCGGAGACCTTCCAAGACCAGCAGTTGCAGCACACAGGATCTTCGTTGCTGCCTGCAGGATCTTCAGTTGAGGCATGTGGGCTCTTCGTTGTGCTATGTGGGATCTAGCTCCCTGACCAGGGATCGAACCTGGGACCCCTGCACTGAGAGCATAGAATCTTAACCACTGGACTGTCAGGGAAGTCCCTGTCTGTTTTATTTTAAAAAGTAGCTATTGGCTTCCCTCTTCGCCGCCCTACCCGCGCTCCCGCGGGTTCCACCAGCCTTCTGGCTTCTCTGCCCAGGGCAGCCTAGCTTGGACACCTCCCTCTAACGGCGGGAAAAGCGTTGGGGACCCGACTCCAAATGGTAGCCGTGTGGAGGACAGGCTCTTGGTGCTCCAGCCAGGCATCAAGGCTGTGCCTCTGAGGTGGGAGAGCCAAGTTCAGCACACTGGTCCACAAGAGACCTCCCAGCTCCACGTAATATCAGACGGTGAAAATCTCCCAGAGATCTCCATCTCAACGCCAAGACCCAGCTCCACTCAATGACCAGCAAGCTACAGTGCTGGACACCCTATGCCAAACAACTAGCAAGACAGGAACACAGCCCCATCCATTAGCACAGAGACTCCCTAAAATCATAATAAGGACACAGACACCCCAAAACACACCACCAGACGTGGACCTGCCCACCAGAAAGACAAGATCCAGCCTCATCCACCAGAACACAGGCACTACTCCCCTCCACCAGGAAGCCTACACAACCCACTGAACCAACCTTAGCCACTGGGGACAGACACCAAAAACAACAGAAACTATGCACCTGCAGCCTGCGAAAAGGAGATCCCAAACACAGTAAGTTAAGCACAAGGAGAAGACAGAGAAACACACAGCAGATGAAGGAGGAAGGCAAAAAGCCACAAGGCCTAAAAAATGAAGAGGAAATAGGCAGTCTACCTGAAAAAGAATTCAGAATAATGATAGTAAAGATGATCCAAAATCTTGGAAATAGAATGGAGAAAATACAAGAAACATTTAACAAGGACCTAGAAGAACTAAAGAGCAAACAAAGAGTGATGGACAACACAATAAATGAATTTAAAAATTCACTAGAAGGGATCAATAGCAGAATAACTGAGGCAGAAGAACGGATAAGTGACCTGGAAGATAAAATAGTGGAAATAACTACTGCAGAGCAGAAAAAAGAAAAAAGAATGAAAAGAATTGAGGACAGTCTCAGAGACCTCTGGGACAACATTAAATGCACCAACATTCGAATTATAGGGGTCCCAGAAGAAGAAGAGAAAAAGAAAGGGACTGAGAAAATATTTGAAGAGATTATAGTTGAAAACTTCCCTAATATGGGAAAGGAAATAGTTAATAAAGTCCAGGAAGCGAGAGTCTCATACAGGAAAAATCCAAGGAAAAACACACCAAGACACATATTAATCAAACTATCAAAAATTAAATACAAAGAACAAATATTAAAAGCAGCAAGGGAAAAACAACAAATAACACATAAGAGAATCCCCATAAGGTTAACAGCTGATCTTTCAGCAGAAACTCTGCAAGCCAGAAGGGAGTGGCAGGACATATTTAAAGTGATGAAGTAGAAAAACCTACAACCAAGATTACTCTACCCAGCAAGGACCTCATTCAGATTTGATGGAGAAATTAAAACCTTTACAGACAAGCAAAAGCTAAGAGAGTTCAGCACCACCAAACCAGCTTTACAGCAAATGCTAAAAGAACTTCTCTAGGCAGGAAACACAAGAGAAGGAAAAGACCTACAATAATAAACCCAAAACAATTAAGAAAATGTAATAGGAACATACATATCGATAATTACCTTAAATGTAAATGGATTAAATGCTCCCACCAAAAGACATAGATTGGCTGAAAGGACACAAAAACAAGACCCGTATATATGCTGTCTACAAGAGACCCACTTCAGACCTACGGACACATACAGACTGAAAGTGAGGGGATGGAAAAAGGTATTCCATGCAAATGGAAATCAAAAGAAAGCTGGAGTAGCAATTCTCATATCAGACAAATTAGACTTTAAAACAAAGACTATTACAAGAGACAAAGAAGGACACTACATAATGATCAAGGGATCAATCCAAGAAGAAGATATAACAATTGTAAATATTTATGCACCCAACATAGGAGCACCTCAATACATAAGGCAAATACTAACAGCCATAAAAGGGGAAATCGACAGTAACACAATCATAGTAGGGGACTTTAACATCCCACTTTCACCAATGGACAGATCATCCAAAATGAAAATAAATAAGGAAACACAAGCTTTAAATGATACATTAAACAAGATGGATTTAATTGATATTTATAGGACATTCCATCCCAAAACAACAGAATACACATTATTCTCAAGTGTTCATGGAACATTCTCCAGGATAGATCATATCTTGGGTCACAAATCAGGCCTTGGTAAATTTAAGAAAATTGAAATCGTATCAAGTATCTTTTCCAACCACAACACTATGAGACTAGATATCAATTACAGGAAAAAATCTGGAAGAAATACAAACACATGGAGGCTAAACAACACACTACTTAAAAACCAAAAGATCACTGAGGAAATCAAAAAGGAAATAAAAAAAACCTAGAAACAAATGACAATGAAAAAACAACGACTCAAAACCTATGGGATGCAGCAAAAGCAGTTCTAAGAGGGAAGTTTATAGCAATACAGTCTTATCTTAAGAAACAGGAAACATCACAAATAAACAACCTAACCTTACACCTAAAGCAATTAGAGAAAGAAGAACAAAAAACCCCAAAGTTAGCAGAAGGAAAGAAATCATAAAGATCAGATCAGAAATAAATGGAAAAAAATGAAGCAAACGATAGCAAAGATCAATAAAACTAAAAGCTGGTTCTTTGAGAAGATAAACAAAATTGATAAACCATTAGCCAGACTTATCAAGAAAAAAAGGGAGAAGACTCAAATCAATAGAATTAGAAATGAAAAAGGAGAAGTAACAACTAACACTGCAGAAATACAAAGGATCATGAGAGATTAATACAAGCAACTATACGCCAATAAAATTGACAACCTGGAAGAAATGGACAAATTCTTAGAAATGCACAACCTTCCGAGACTAAACCAGGAAGAAATAGAAAATATGAACAGACCAATCACAAGCACTGAAATTGAAACTGTGATTAAAAATCTTCCAACAAACAAAAGCCCAGGCAGATGGCTTCGCAGGCGAATTCTATCAAATATTTAGAGAAGAGCTAATACCTATCCTTCTCAAACTCTTCCAAAATATTGCGGAGGGAGGAACACTCCCCAACTCATTCTACGAGGCCACCATCACTCTGATATCAAAACCAGACAAAGATGTCACAAAGAAAGAAAATTACAGGCCAATATCACTGATGAACATAGATGCAAAAATCCTCAACAAAATACTAGCAAACAGAATCCAACAGCACATTAAAAGGATCATACAATATGATCAAGTGGGGTTTATCCCAGGAATGCAAGGATTCTTCAATATACACAAATCAATCAACGTGATACACCATATTAACAAATTGAAGGAGAAAAACCATATGATCATGTCAATAGATGCAGAGAAACCTTTCGATAATATTCAACACCAATTTATGATAAAAACCCTCCAGAAAGTAGGCATAGAGGGAACTTTCCTCAACATAATAAAGGCCATATATGACAAACCCACAGCCAACATCGTCCCCAACAGTGAAAAACTGAAACGATTTCCACTAAGATCAGGAACAAGACAAGGCTGTCCACTCTCACCACTATTATTCAACACAATTTTGGAAGTTTTAGCCACAGCAATGAGAGAAGAAAAAGAAACAAAATGAATCTAAATTGGAAAAGAAGAAGTAAAGCTGTCACTGTTTGCAGATGACATGATACTATACATAGAGAATCCTAAAGATGCTACCAGAAAATTACTAGAGCTAATCAATGAATTTGGTAAAGTTGCAGGATACAAAATTAATGCACAGAAATCTCTTGCATTCCTATACACTAATGATGAAAAATCTGAAAGTGAAATTAAGAAAACACTCCCATTTACCATTGCAACAAGAAGAATAAAATACCTAGGAATAAACCTACCTAAGGAGACAAAAGACCTGTGTGCAGAAAATTATAAGACACTGATGAAAGAAATTAAAGATGATACAAATAGATGGAGAGATATACCCTGTTCTTGGATTGGAAGAGTCAACATTGTGAAAATGACTCTACCACCCAAGGCAATCTACAGATTCAATACAATCCCTACCAAACTACCACTGGCATTTTTCACAGAACTAGAACGAAAATTTTCACAATTTTTATGGAAACACAAAAGACCCTGAATAGCCAAAGCAATCTTGAGAAAGAAAAACAGAGCTGGAGGAATCAGGCTCCCTGAGTTCAAACTATACTACAAAGCTACAGTAATCAAGACAGTATGGTACTGGCACAAAAACAGAAATACAGATCAATGGAACAGGATAGAAAGCCCAGAGATAAACCCACGCACATATAGTCACCTTATCTTTGATAAAGGAGGCAAGAGTATACAATGGAAAAAAGACAGCCTCTTCAATAAGTCATGCTGGGAAAACTGGACAGCTACATGTAAGAGAATGAAATGAGAACACTCCCTAACACCATACACAAAAATAAACTCAAAATGGATTAAAGACTTAAATGTAAGACCAGACAGTATACAACTCTTAGAGGAAAACATAGGCAGATCACTCTATGACATACATCACAGCAAGATTCTTTTTGACTCAGCTCCCAGAGAAATGGAAATAAGAACACAAATAAACAAATGGAACCTAATGAAACTTAAAAGCTTTTGCACAGCAAAGGAAAACATAAACAAGACCAACAGACAACCATCAGAATGGGAGAAAATATTTGCAAATGAAGCAACTGACAAAGGATTAATCTCCAAGATTTACAAGCAGCTCATGCAGCTCAATAACAAAAAAAACGAACAACCCAATCCAAAAATGGGCAGAAGACCTAAATAGACATTTCTCCAAAGAAGATATACAGATTGCCAACAGACACATGAAAGAATGCTCAACATCCTTAATCATTAGAGAAATGCAAATCAAAACTACAATGAGATATCATCTCACACCAGTCAGAATGGCCATCATCAAAAAATCTAGAAACAATAAATGCTGGAGAGGGTGTGGAGGAAAGGGAACACTCTTGCACTGTTGGTGGGAATGTAAATTGATACAGCCACTATGGAGAACAGTATGGAGGTTCCTTAAAAAACTAAAAATAGAACTACCATACGACCCAGCAATCCCACTACTGGGCATATACCCTGAGAAAACCATAGTTCAAAAAGAGTCATGTACCAAAATGTTCATTGCAGCTCTATTTACAATAGCCAGGACATGGAAGCAACCTAAATGTCCATCGACAGATGAATGGATAAAGAAGATGTGGCACATATATACAATGGAATATTACTCAGCCATAAAAAGAAATGAAATGGAGGTATTTGTAATGAGGTGGATGGAGTTAGAGTCTGTCATACAGAGTGAAGTAAGTCAGAAAGAGAAAAACAAATACAGTATGCTAACACATATATACGGAATCTAAGGAAAAAAAAAAAAGGCCATGAAGAACCTAGTGGCAAGACGGGAATAAAGACACAGACCTACTAGAAAATGGACTTGAGGATATGGGGAGGGGGTGGGGTGAGATGTGACAGGGTGAGAGAGTGTCATGGACATATATACACTACCAAATGTAAAATAGATAGCTAGTGGGAAGCAGCCGCATAGTACAGGGAGATCAGCTCGGTGCTTTGTGACCATCTAGAGGGGTGGGATGGGGAGGGTGGGAGGGAGGGAGATGCAAGAGGGAAGAGATATGGGAACATATTGTATATGTATAACTGATTCACTTTGTTATAAAGCAGAAGCTAACACACCATTGTAAGGCAATTATACTTCAATAAAGATGTTTAAAAAAAAAATCAAAAAAACAAACAACACAATCCAAAAATGGGCAGAAGACCTAAATAGACATTTCTCCAAAGAAGATTGCCAACAGATACATGAAAGAATGCTCAACATCATTAATCATTAGAGAAATGCAAATCAAAACTACAATGAGATATCATCTCACACTGGTCAGAATGGCCATCATCAAAAAATCTACAAACAATAAATGCTGGAGAGGGTATGGAGAAAAAGGAACCCTCTTGCACTGTTGATGGGAATGTAAATTGATACAGCCACTATGGAGAACAGTATAGAGGTTCCTTAAAAAACTAAAAATAGAACTACCATATGACCCAGCAATCCCACTACTGGGCATATACCCTGAGAAAACCATAATTCAAAAAGAGTCGTGTACCAAAATGTTCATTGCAGCTCTATTTACAATAGCCAGGATATGGAAGCAACCTAAGTGTCCATCAACAGATGCATGGATAAAGAAGATGTGGCACATATATACAATGGAGTATTACTCAGCCATAAAAAGGAACAAAACTGAGTTATTTGTAGTGAGATGGATGGACCTAGCGACTGTCATACAGAGTGAAGTAAGTCAGAAAGAGATCATAGTTGACAGAGTTTTGTCTCTGAAAAGTTCTGTGACCCAGGAAAATAAACATTTATGAGTTCACAGAAAAAAAAATCTATGCTAACACATATATATGGAAAAATCGTATGCTAACACACATATATGGAATCTAAAAAAAAAAAAAAAGTGGTCATGAAGAACCTAGTGGCAAGACGGGAATAAAGATGCAGACCTACTAGAGAATGGACTTGAGGACACGGGGAGGGGGAAGGGTAAGCTGGGACAAAGTGAGAGAGTGGCATGGACATATATACACTACCAAACATAAAATAGATAGCTAATGGGAAGCAGCCGCATAGCACAGGGAGATCAGCTCGGTGCTTTGTGACCACCTAGAGGTCTGGGATAGGGAGGGTGGGACGGAGGGAGATGCAAGAGGGAAGAGATATGGGGACATATGTATATGTATAGCTGATTCACTTTGTTATAAAGCAGAAACTAACACACCATTGTAAAGCAATTATACTCCAATAAAGATGTTTTAAAAAAAAAAGAGTGCTTGTTAAATGAATGAGTAAATATTATTAATGATGATGAAATTTTTGTCACTGTCCTCTGCAAACTCCTAGAATTTGTAGAACATATTCGTCTATTTCATTGCACCTGAGCATACAGCATCTTTCCCAGCCCCCACAATGTCTCTGGGACTCAGGTTGGGCAGCTGGCCTGGTGCCCATTCTACAAGAAGAATGAGGGCTGAGGAAATTACCCAGCCTTCTTTCCTCAGGGACTGTCATTTTTTGTGTGCTGATTAAGATGTCTTGGAGAGGCCCGTTCACGTTACTAGAGAGCCACCTTTTGGACAGGTGGTGTCCGTGCCTCCTCAGAGGGTATCCCCTCTCCAGGGTCTCCCTGCAGAGCTGCTGATGCACACAGGCCCCCACTCATGTGGGGCTCCTGCAAAGCAAGGCAGGCAAAGCCTCGGACATGTTTTAAGAGTGAGATGGAAGTTGTTAGCTCCCATTTTAATTTAACAAGCTCAATTTTATAAATAAGAGTAAATTTTCCCAGGCTATTATTTCTAATTATGCATTTACATCAATTCACATTATGCGGTTGATGAAATGTTAATACCAAAGGCAATTTTCTGCTGAAGGGTGGCATGGAAAAGAGCTTTCTTCACATTACAAGTCAATATTTTTGGAAATAATTACCAAGTTGCTCACCAACGTCTGCACTGACTAACCCAGTAGCTGCATTTACACAGCCCCCAATTGGAGATACTAAGAGGGGAAATCCCCCAACGGGAAAGGAAGAGGAGACCAAGGACGCGAGGAGCTGAGCCAGGGACCCTGGACAGCTCCAATTCCTGGCCTCTGCTGGCAGAACAGGCTTCCCTCAGCTCTACTGGGAACCAGAGCTGTGCACTTTGCTTATGTTACTAAGTCGCTCCAGAACTCAGACTTTTCATCTGCATAATGGAAATGATAATAGTAACTCTCCCATAGGGTGTTAATGCGTTCATGCCTTCATTCATTTATTTGTTCAGGAAGAATTTATTGCAGATCTACTCCCTGTTGGTACTCAATAAATGGTAAGAATGATTATGAGGTAAAGAAGGAAACACACTGGACTTCCTGACAGACCAGGCTGGTGGGTGCCTCTCAGTCCTAAGTGACAACACATCTCAAGACTGACTGAGCCTTGCAGGAAAGAGCCAGAGGCCCACCCTTCAGCACAAAGACCCAGCAACTTCACAGAGCTTCTTTCACAATAGAGGCAAATGCTAGGTGCGGGAGACCTCAGCATGGTCCAGGGATGGCCAGGCCAGTTACCGAGACAGAGATGACCACCGGGTTCACAGCAGACCAGGGTTGTGGAGGGAAGTCATGAGCCTCAGGTCGACATCATGAGGATCCTTTGTGTCATCTACATGGAAGCCCACAAAGACAAAGGACCACCCCCATCTGAGCCAGAAAAGAGGTCCTGGGACCAAGTTGTGGGGACTCCAACTCAGCAGCTTGGCAAAGATGAACAGCCAACAAGGAGACTGAGGGGGTGTGTCCAGAGCAGTGGGAGGGAAGCCAAGAGACAGCGTCGCAGAAGCCAAGGGAGCAAGTGCTTCAGGGAGAAGAGGACGCCCAACCATGCCGAATGTGCTAGAAGGTCCAGATTAGGACTAAACAGTGTCCCTTACATTGGAGAATTTCGAGGCATGGAGGCATCTTTTTGGGAGCCATTGCAATGAAGGAAGAGGGTGAGGCCATGCTGAGAAGGACTGAGCAGCAAGGACACAGTCACAGAGCTGCCCCAAGGAAGGGAAGAGAGAGGTGGATGGTGGCCTCTGTGGGCCTCTGCAGGAAGGCCTAGGAACAAGACATACCATCTGCCCTCCCTAGCCTGAGACCTTCCATCCCAGGAGCGGGGGGACAAAGCAGGCAGTGCAGGACCTATAGGCCAAGTTCCTCCTTTCTGTGTGTGAACCCAGCTTCCTCATCTGTCAAAGGGACAGGAATTCTAGACACAGGGTTGCTGGGGGGGTGAAACAAGGGAACAGAGCCTGACAGGCACCAGCTGCACTTCCCACCCCTCCAAGGCCACTGCTTCCCTGCAGCCAACACCACCCCAGGCAGTCTTTGGGCTCAAACACTCTGGCGCCAGCACAGGTAAGAGACCTAAACAACTGAAAAAAGAAAAAAGCCCGATTCAAGAATAACATTCTCACCTGAACTTGAAATGGACAGAAAATTCAGGTGAGTCTGAAAAATCCACGAGTGCCGTACCTCATAGATACCTCCGGTCTCACAAGTGTCCCCACAGCTGGCACAAGAGTGTCAGTGTCAGTCCTGCATCAGTGTCTCCACAGTTTCAGTGGGAGGGTGAGGGCCACCCTCCCACTGATTTTCCCTCACTGGGCCATGCACACAGCAGGTGCTCACTAAAGGCTTGCCAAAGTGTCTTGCCTCTGGGGCCTCGGCTGGGACTGCTAATGAGGCAAACTGGACCCCGGGGTCAAATTTAGCCTGAAGACCCTGTAGGGTTTATTTTTGTTGTGAAATCAACTTTTAAAAATTAGATTTTTCATAAGAACTTGGATTTCCAGCTTCATCGAAAACACTAGAACATCAGGCCTCTCAGGGTCTGCACTGAGCAGTGCCCCCCCAAGGTGGGGTGTGACAGCGAGGGCTGCCCTGTCCTGGGTACTCCCCAGCACCTCTGGGACCAGCTGCCTCACCCCTTCACATGTCCGCCTGGCCCCGCAGGCCGGAGAATCCACATGCTGGGCTTCGGGCCTCCAAGAGAGGCCTGGGACTCAGCATGAGGGGTGAGGGAGTACCATGCTGTGCGGGCAGGTGGGCCCTCTTCTGGCCAGCCCAAGCCTGTCCAGAGTCCCCATCCACTGCCCCAACCAGAGCAGCCAGGCACAAGATGGAATGGCCCAGAGGAAGGAGGAGGAAGGGAAGCTGGCTCAGATTTGCAGTCCTTGGAGAGAGGAGAACCATTAAAAGGGGAGGAGGAAGGAAGAAAGGAGCGAGCTGGAGTCAAGGGAGGGAGAGAAAGAGGAGGAAGTGAGGGACGGGGAGGGGAGGCAGGACAAGGAGAGCAGAGTCTCCTGCTTCCTGTTCGCCAGCCCCCTGGCCACAACTTGCCTCCCTGCCTATGTGTGTACCACACACATACTCCACTTGCACACACACTGTGCACACACTGTCTGGGCAGAGGCACACCATTTACACACACCTATGCTGTCTGCTCACACCAGCTATCACTCATCCAGGCAAACACTGCCTGTGCACACACACACACAGAGGGCAGGCTGTCTGTGCACAAGTGCCCCATCCACACACACAGACACACACACACCCTCCCTGCACGTAAACACACTCAGCACGTGCCTACCACCCATGTCCTGAGGGCGCAGCCTGGGACTCCAGTCCGTGCAAGAAGGGTTGGGGTAGGAGGTCGGGCCCATCGGAGACTTGTGGAGCCGGCACAGACTGGCTCGGAGAGAGAGGCTGCAGGATGTGAGAGGACGCACAAGCGATAGGGCCTGGCCATGCTGAAGGCGGACGTGGGGTGGGCTGCCGCCCCAGTCTGAAGGCCAGGCCCAGGACTGCAGGCAGGTGTGGGGAGAGCCATGTTCCTTCGTCACCCCCCGGGGTGACTCCAGGTGCACGCTGCCGTTCTTTCTTACCACGGAGCACTGCCAGCTGTCACCTTTCACAGCTGTACCAGCCCCTCAACCTGGCCACGCTGGTCTCCCTCCACCACCCTCAGCCGGGTGGGCCCTGGAAGCCACAGCCGCTGCGGAAGCCCTCCTACCTCAGAGGAGGCCCACAGCGGATGCTGCTGCGCTCCCGTGGGGCCAGACCTCCTCGTCCCCGTCCCCGGGGAGCTCCACACGTACTCAGAGCCCCCTCGACCGCTCCTCTTTGTCTAGGCTTGATTTTCCCTCACTGGGCCATGCACACAGCAGGTGCTCACTAAAGGCTTGCCAGGCTGGGCTGAGTCTCTAAATACCACCTCTCGAAATGCCACGGCACAAGATCAAAACCTGACAAAAATTCTTGCACCCATACTCCACCCTGGAATGAGCAGGACTGGAGAGGGAAGGGCCCAAGCCAGAGACAGGAGGAGAGGGGCACAGGCTAGTGAGGGTCGGGGCCTGGGGTCTCCCCAACTCAGACCTCTTCCCAAACCGAGAATCTCATTCAACAGTTTTTTTTTTTTTTCTGGAAAGAGAAAAATGACATTTTGAAACATTACTGTGAAAAATTAATTTAGGCCTGAAGCATCAAAGACATTTTGTAAACAAAACCAGGGCATTTTGTGGCTGGCCACTGCCTGAGTTTAAACCCCCAGGCGCCTTGGCCCAGCCCTGAGTCCCCACAGGGAGAAGTAGCTGCACCCACCCGCAACTGCTCTCCTGGGGAAAGTGTGGCCTGACTCCAGAGCCCAGGGGGACAGAAAAGTAATCACGCACGTTCGAAGCCATAGCAGCCCCTGGCTCCCCAGGCAGGGTGTCCTTTTGTCAACTTTGGACAGGAACACAAATCTACCTACCAGCACTCTGGATTGGCCTTGATTGGATCAAAATCCCATCGGAAAACAGGAGTGGGGGGACAATAAAACCTCCAGAATTGATACTAAACCACTGACATTTCGCAAACCGAGCAGCACTGGCAGCTGCCAGTCTAAGGGCAGGAGGAACTCTACAGGGGCGAGTCAGGCATGAAGGTCACCGCTGTGCTGTGGAGCCTCTCCCAGGCCCAGGCCTCAGCACCGAGGGGGCAGGGGCCTAGATGGCCAGGGTGGGAGCCCCTGCGTGACAGATCTGTCCCTTCTGGACCCTGTCCGTGCGCTTCCCCAGGTGCCCCCGAGCAGGGGACGTGAGCTGACCTCCAGAGTCTCCCAGACCAGACGCTCTGAGGCTCTGAAACCAAAGACGATGTTGAACTCAGAACTTGTGCCCGTTCCCTACTGTACCGACTGTAGCCCCAAAGTAGGGAGGGGCCACCATCTAGTATGAAACCGGGAAAGGTCCTTCGAAAACAGCCTGGCTCTGAAACTCTCCGGGAGCCGTGCAACTGCCCGAGCTTCCTGCCACGTGCCAGGCAAAGTGTCCAGGCAGGTACAGACAAGCGTTCTCTTTCTGTGGATAACTCCACTTGGGCAGGAGCAGGGAGGCAGCCTGAAATATGGTGCCACCAGTACCCTGGCACCTGTCCCTGCCACTACAGCGAGCCCTCCGGTTCACTCCCAGGCTCTGCCAACCCCAGGCACAGACCTTCGTGTGCTGGCCTTGAGGGGAAGCAAGAAGAGGAAGCTCTGTCCAGAGATCAGGGAGCCCAGGAATCCACTCCAGAGGTGGCATATCCCCTGCTCCCTCTCAGCGCCCCCATGCTGTTGGCAGACGTCACCAATCCATGACAGCACGCTTCCCTGCAGAACCCGGCTGTGCACCCCTGCTCTCCTCAACCAGAGCCCCAGCAGGCACCACCACCTCACAGGAGTCAGCCTGTGAGATGAGAGCAGGTCTAGGCCTTCCTGAGAAGAGAGCTTAACCCAGGCACGAAGGCCGCTCCGGGTGCAGGACAAAACGCAAGGGCAGCCAAGGGGGAGGAAGAGACCATGAAGAAGGCTTACTGGAGGAAGAGGGCCTGGCTGGCTGGAATCAGCCAGAAGAGTGGGGTGGACAGGCAGGTGAGCAAGCCTGAACTGCTTTGGCAGGACCACAGGCGGCTGTGAAATGGGACTCGGGTCAGCGTCCTGAGCCCAGCCTTGGGGCTTCTAGGTGGCGCCAGAAGTGAACCTCCCCCCAGACCTGCAGGGGCCGCCTCAGCCCAGGACGGTCTCCGTGGATGGAGAGCCCTGCTGCTTCCCCTCGCCCTTCAGAGCCAGTCACGACACCCGGTCCAGCACCACTTCAGCCCACCCTGCAGGGAGGGAGAGGGAGCCACCAAGCGCCCGGGAGCCTCCTGTGGGCCACAGTGCCTCTCATTGGCCCCAAGGCCCCCATAGGGGTGCTCTGGGCTGAAACTTCTAGATGGTGGCTCAGAAGGATGTGGAAGGAAAGATGCCAAAACCTTAGGGACCTGGAAATGAAGCCATCTGTAAGCCCAACTGGCATTTCCTGAGTGGCTCCTGAGACCCAGAAATGCAGAGGATACAGTACCATAATCATCAGCATGAATCCCCCACCATGACAATTCACAAAGCTATTTCCCAGACTTCAGCTCATCACTTCCCACAGCAGCCCCAGGAGGTAGGGATCCTGGTGCCCTCTGACAGGGGGAGCTGAGGTTCAGCTCAGCATGGCAGAGAAACAGCCAAGATTCCCAGCTTTGACCATCCCATCACTGCCTCCATAGCACTGTGCCCCAGGCCTCTCGGCTCTGTGCCTGCCTTGGTTCCCTGACCACATGACGCCGACTCTTCAGAAGGCTAACTGGTCAAAGGTACTGGGAGGTCACCAGAGGGGTCACCTCTGGCCCCCAACAGCATCTCCAGCGGAACCATCAAACAACATCTCGCCAAGGGGGAGATTCTCATGGGTCTAGAGAAAGCATTGGAGCCAGAGCCCTGGCCGGCCCCTGGTCATTATTAGCCAGCTCCATGTTTTCTAATCACCATTCTCACCATTAAGGTGAAGAACACTCATGGGGAAATATGAGTTTTATCTCAAGCAGATCGATCCACTCAGATCCATCCGCCCCAGCCTCTTAATTCTCCATAATGTCAAAGCAATTTTTGGTTAAGTATACAGTCTGTCCTGTACTAAATTAAACTAATAGATCCAGTGGGAAATAAAACCCCAAGTGTATTGCGAATATTAAAAAACACACAAATCTCCATGGGTCTGTAAGATTTACTCTGGCAAATAATTATGTACATAACACACACAAAGGCTATAATAAAATCCATTAGAGGACACTCAGCTCTACTTATCACCTCCCTCTAATGACATCATCCCTCCCAAGTGCCCAGGCTCAAGGAGAGCCAGTCAAGACCCTGAAATCCCCCATCCAACATTGTCACAACACCAAAGTCAGATAGGCATGCACTT
Organism: Balaenoptera musculus; assembly: GCF_009873245.2. Taxonomy (NCBI): domain Eukaryota; kingdom Metazoa; phylum Chordata; class Mammalia; order Artiodactyla; family Balaenopteridae; genus Balaenoptera; species Balaenoptera musculus. The sequence continues at coordinate 21,981,026 of NC_045803.1, read as the reverse complement.
TAAAATGTGAACTGCTGCTGTTAGTACTACATTCCAGGTGCTGAGTGATCTGCTGTAAACACTTTATCTTAAAATCAATCCTTCTATTCACTCTCTGCAGTCAGCACAGCTGGTATACCCTTTTTACAGATGGGAAAACTGAGGTTCCAAGAGGCCAAGGCAAGACCAGGATCTGAACCAAAGCCCATCTGACTCCATAGCCCTGGACACCACCTTGCTCTGCTTTGTTTTGTTTTGCATTTGTCTTAATTTTCCATTGAGCAATGGATAGCCCAGGCCATGAAGATGATGCTCATCAGAGATGGTATCTAGAGGCCCGGGAGCCTGCCCACATACTACTATTCCTGCCAACCCTGGCCTAGCACCATGGGCCTCTCCATGGAAGGTGGGGGAGAGAGAGCAGATAGGGCAGAAATTAGAACCCATATTGCAGTTGGAGAACCTGAGGCTTGAGGGCTTTCCCAACCAAGCCCAGAGGTCCAAAGACCTCAGCAGGTCAAGGACCCAGGAAGGATAGGGTGAGGCACTCTGCTGGGGAATTGGGCACCATGTGGTTCACCTGAAACCCTCACACCTTTTTTGGGCCACGTGTGCTGCTGTTTGTCAGAGCCAACTCTCAAGTGCAAAGGGAGTGGAGAGAAGAGAACAGTGACAGGTGAGGACTCATCAAAGACCTCTCCTTGGAGTTGCGTCCAAACAAGGAGCGGTCTGTGGCAACTGCCTTGCACCTGCTCCCAGCTTCCAGACCTTGTCCATCTTTGGGACCTCCAGTTTCCCTGCTCCCACCCCTACCTCATGCTGCCATCAGGGTCAGATTTCCTCCTTGTCACCTCCAAGCCCAAAGCCTTAGCCTGTCCTGTCCCTCAACTCCACCTGATGATGCTGTCACTGGACTCTGCTCTTTGTCCCCAGATCTGCCACCTCCCACCCTTGCACAGGCAGCTACTCTGGGATGCTGATGCACCCAAACCCTGCCCCCACACTCAGTCAAAATCCTGCTCTGGGCTCAGGGCCGAGGAGTTCAGGAAGTCTTCCCAGGTGGGATCCACCTGCCACCTCCCTGAAGGTCCCCTGCCAGGGCTGGGGTCACTCTGGACTGGATTTGTATTCCCATTGGGCTCTGAGCCCCACTCTTCTAGGCCCAGAAATCCTTACTGTGGCTACAAGGCCCCACACGCCGTCACCTGCCTGCCCCGCCTCCTAGCCCCACCTGAGCCCCTCATTCACCACACTCTGCTGCCTCCTACCCTCCAACCCCCCTTACCCTACCCTTGGCCTCGGCATTTGCCACGCCTTCTGCCTACAGCACCCTTCCTCTCCCAGGTCTTTGTCTGGCTGACACTTCACATCTTCCCTGACAACCAGGACTCCCACTGTGTGTGTCTGTGTGTGTGAGCACGTCCGTGTGAGGGCTGTGGGCTGCACGTTACACATCACTGGCCGAGAGGATCAGGCTCAGTTCTTGTTTCCTCTTTGCGGGTGTGTCTCTGCCCCCTTCTGGGCTGAAATGCAGATTCTCCGTAGGCAGGACGCTGTGGGCTCCCCACCACCGGGCACACGGTAAAGTTGGTGCCCACAGGTAATGCGTTGGATAAATGAATGATGAGGTTCTCAGGACACATTGGCTAAATAAATGTTTGAGGTGAAACAGGCTCTGCCTGGAGTTTCTCTCCCTTATTCCATCTCTCCAGACAGTCTCCAAGTCCCAGCAATCCTGTCTCTGACAAGCAAACAAATAGCCCCAGGCTCAGGGAACCCAGCGTGGTGACACTGACACAGCATTCGTGGGCCAGACCCTGGGGCCTGATAGCTATGGGTCCCCAACTGCTGCCAACCCAGCACAGGCTGACTGCAAGCCAGGCCCACTTTGCGGTGTGCACACAGGCAGGGGCGGGCTCACCTCCCTGGCGGCCATGAGGCCTGTGAGAGCAGAAGGCCCTCTCTTGCCTCTGTGCCATTCAGGGGCTGACGCCCCACTGTCTCTCTCCTGGAATGCAGGGCAAAAGAGGGCAACAGGAACCCGAACTGTGAGCTTCCCCACTGGCCCTCCCCGCCTCGGAGGCACTCCATCATCAGCTCCCTCTCATCATCCAGGACACAGACCACCAGGGCACAGAGGGGGCCACGCCGCTGCCATCCCCACCACCCCTCAGCTGAAGCAGCTGACCTGAGGCGTGCCCTTGGAGGGGAGTCTCCTGGGGCTAGACTTCAGGCCTTTATCCGCTGACACTAATGGCAAGTGAATGACTAAACTGGCCAAAAATAAAAGTCCCCATAAATCTGATCTTTTCCTTTAAGCTGTAGGGTACACAGAGTGTGGCCGGGATTATTGATAGAAAAGTTTATGGATGGACTGCATCTTAAAATCAAAATACATTACGCAAAATCAGTGTTGCTGTACGTGGTATGGGGAGGACAGGAAAGGTCAGCCGAGAGAAGACTATCGAAACCAAAACTCCAAGAGGGCCTGAACATTAAAATAAATTTTGAAAGTGAGTTCCAGGAAAACCATTTACTCAGGGCTGTAATTTAAGGGTGCTTTCATGAGAGGCTGGGCAGTCTTTCTAACTAGCACTTTTGAAGCATCTTTGAGAGTCCAGTGAATTCAGCCACAAAATGGTATTGACAAGCACTGCATACCTCAACTCACAGCCTGATCAGAACAGCGTGTGCTGACGGTGGGCGTGAGTTAGAGAGCTGAGGATGGGCACAAGCAAGCCCCCAGGCACTGCCAGACCGTGGGTCAGGTGGGTTGAGTGCCTATTGATCACATTACAGGAGGGCTCACCTCCAAGTCCCTATACACAGCGATTCTGCAGGCATTTCAGAGCCTGTGGATGGAGAGAGAGAGGGAAAAACCTTGTAGCCCAAAGGATGGTTGTCACCACCTACTGATGAGCACTCAGGACTGGCGATGCAACGGTTCTGAAATGTTCTCTCCCAAATCCATCCGTGGGAAACCAGCTTCATTTCACATGGTCAATATTCCCTCTAAACAGGGCATCTTTGTGGAAACCCAAGGGACACTGGCAGTTGGTAGGGTTGAGTAGCTGTGTCCCCAGAGAGTAGTTTTCCTTTGGAGAAGCATCACAGATGCCTTCCTTAGAGCTTCCAACTGAGACCATGTCCCACCATGACTCAGTGAGAAGGAACTGGCTTCCTTGCAGGAGCGGGGGCCAGCCAGACATCGGCAAGGACTGGTGGGGGCTGCGGGCTGGTTTCAGCTCACCGATCCTCCAGATGGCCAAAGGGCTAGGTGAAAGAGACAGAAGTCCCTGCCCTGCCCACCAGGAAAGCCCCAGGAAAGAAGGAGCAAAGCACCCTTCTCGACACTTCCTAACAGTGCTCCTAGTTCCTACATTCACGGAGCCCTACGCGTGGGTCAGGCCCAGCTGGGAGTTAAAGACACAGAGAAGAAAGATGCAGCCGTGGCCTCACAGTCTACGAGACAGGACAGAAGAGCAAACAGACCCTTTCGATACAGAGCTGCTGTGCACCACTGAAAAGCAGGGAAGAAGATGCACAACTAGCTCAGGCCTCACCAGGCTGCCATCAGTCAAGGCAGAGAGGCCTTACCTTCTATACCAACTCCAGGTACAAGGACCACAGTCTCACCTGGGGTAGGGGTGTTTGGGTTAAGAATTAGGACCCCAGAGTAAGACAGACCTGGGTTGAAGCCTTACTTGGTTGTGTGACTTTGGGCTAATTCCTCAAGCTCTCTGAGCTCAGCCACCACATCTCTAAGATGGGTAAAATCACAGTGTCTACCCACTGTTATAGGGTTTAAATGAGCTCATTCATTCACTCCACAACTATTTACTGAGTGCCTACTGTATGCCAGACCCTATTCTAGGTGCTGGAGATACATCAGGGAACAAAGCAATCAAAGAGCCCCACCTGAGTAGAATCTACAGACCACAAACAAGAAACACTATAAATAAGGATATTGGATCGTATGTTGGAAGGAAGTTAGTGCTAAGGAAAGGAGAAAAAGAAGAGCAAAGTGAGGGATTGGGAGTGCTGGAGGTGGGGGGTGGAAGAGTGCAAATTGCAATATTAAAATGGTGGTCCCAGTGGGCCTCATTGAGAGGTGACTTCTTAACAAAAAATCAGAAGAACATGACAGAGTTAGTGAACCAGGTATCAGAGGAAGGATCATCCCAGTCAGACGAAACACCTGGTACAAAGGCCCTGTGGGTGGGAATACACCATGTGAGTGGTATTGTAGGAAGGAGGCCAGTGTGGCTAGAAGAGTGTGACCAGGAAAAAGACAGAAAACATGAGATGAGGACAGAGGAGGTGGAGGTGGAAGGCAGATGGTTTGACCTTATCAACCACTGCAAGGTCACTGATGTTTGTCCTGAATGAAAAGGGAGCCACTGCAGGGTTTTGAGCAGAGGAAGAATAATCTGAATTCTGTTTGAGAAGGATTGCTCAGTTGTCATGTTGACAACTAATGCATGGAAAGTGCCTGGGACATGAAGAGTATGTAAAAAAGTATAGCTATTATTCTTATTAATAATAACACCAACTCATGCAGTGGGAAAGAAACACCTTACCCCACAAGGTGGTACAGGTTTACAAGATTCACAAACCTTAAAGTAAGCGAGGTATAACTCCCTCTAGCTGCAGGAATTCTCCCCATGTGCATCCCTGATCACTGGCCATCCAGCTTTACTTGGAGCTGGTATCAGGACAGGAGATCACTGCACCTCCAGGCAGGCCACTGCACAGTAGGCAGCTCTTGCCATCATAACCCTGCTTGGAAGCAGCCCCCAAATGAATCTGCTTTCCTAGAATCCCACTGGTGTCCTGAGTCTGTGTAGTACAGTGCAAGTCTGCCCCCTCCCTTTAGAAGTTGAGGACAGCAATGGGGCCCTGCAGGGTTTTACATTCAGCGATCCAAGGGTAGTTTCTAAAGAAAGGTGGAATTATCAAGGGAAAGTCTCCTCTTGGGGTGGGGTGGGGGAGTTGAAAGGGCAGAAGGCAGCTGGCAACTGCTTCCTTGGGGCACCTGGAGAGAAACTGTAGGAAGAAAAGGAAGGCCCTAGACATTCCTCCCTTCCTGGCCAGAGACCTTGGCTAACAAGGGCTCAATAGATGAGCAACAGTGGCCTGAGGGGGTAGGAATGACTCCTTGGCCACAGATGAGATGCTGAAACCCAGGCCTAGGAGGGGTAAATGGCCCTGCCCAGGGCACCCCGTTGGTAAAGACATAGCTTAGAAAGGGCCTGCGGCTTCTTCCCCACCCCACCCCCTGCCCCCCGTGAGCATCCTGGACCAGGTCAGCTGCTGGGAAGTATTTGCCCAGTCGTTTTCCTTCTCCTTAGTTCTTGGGGAGCCCTCTGGCAGAGCCTCCAGGAAGCTTAGTGAGCAGGGACAGCAGCCTCCTGAACCTGCAGGGGCTCCTCTCACCCCAACCTTAGGTCAGAGCTAAGGGGTTAGAGACCAGGGATAGCGACAGAGATACTGAAATCCACGGACTGGGGTCTCGCTTCAGGAAGGGAAGCAAGAGAGAGCCAAGGCGAGGTGTGGGAGGCGCCCCTACAGCAAGGTGCCCCTCCAAACCACAAGCCCGCCCCACGTTTCCCTTTGGGGACCAGACTGCACCCCCGCAGAGGGCTGAGGAGGGAGAAGGCTCCGGGTGAAAGCTGTGACAGGTACGGGTTGCGGGGAGGTGGGGGGGGATGCGAAGCCGGGGGATGGGCTCTGGAACGTGGCTGTGGACCCGACCTTTGCCTCCTGCCTCTTCGGGATACCCCCCTGCACCTGGTAAAGCGAGGGCCGCGACCGGCGAAGAACAAGTGGGGACGCAGGGGCCAGCGATCAAGGTGCAGGAACCCCACCCCCTCTCGGAAACCTCCGGGGCCTTGAGTCGTGCCGGGCGCTACCCCCCCACCCCACCCCCGCCGCCTCTGCCGTCACTCACGGCTGCTGCTCTCTGGCTCGCTCTTGCGCTCTCCGCGCCACTGGCACCTGCTCGCCGGGCGCTCTGCGCTCACTTCTCGTTCGCACACTGCAGACTCCCGGCGCTGCCGCCGTCACCCAGCCTCGTCCCCGGCCCAGCACAGCGCTCCGCCCTTCTCCCGGGCCCACGGCGCCCACCCACCCGCCATGGCCTGGGCCTGGGACAAAGAGCGGGGCAGCTTATTGCCCAAACCGGGGTAAGAAGTTGAGGACGGGGGTCTGCGGAGAGGGCCTCGGTACCCGCGGGGCGCAGGGATAAGCGGCCGTCTCTGGCTCTGGAGGCTGGAAAGAAGCAAGGGAGAGTTTTGGTGGGAGGACCCCCAGCCAAAGCGGGTGCGGGGCGCAGCTGCGCTGCAACCAGAGAGACTGTGGTCCCTCCAAGCGACCGGGGTCGGGGGGGGGCGCTCCGGGGCGGGGGCGGTGCCTGCTGTGGAAGGGGAGAGGAGGGGAGGGGAGGGGAGGGGAGGGGAGGGGAGGGGAGGGGTGATGCAGCGGTGGAGGTGGCACAGTGCCCAGCCACTGACAGCCCCCTCCCTTTCTCCTTCCCCTCCCCCACTCCTGCCTCTCTCCGGCTCTGGGTCGGCCACGCCGGACCCTCTCTCCCTGGCGCTGCGCTGGGTCGGACGCCAGGTCTGCGCGCCGCGGCTGAGCGCCCACTTGCCTTGCGGAAAGAGCCGAGGAGGGACCGGCGGAGGCGACAGCGGGAGGGCTGGGCGGGAGCCGGAGGAGGTGGCAGTCGGGAGCCAAACCAGAAGGAAACTGAGAGGCAGAAGCTCACGGCTCCGAGGCGCACACTCTCTTGGCCAGGGATGGGTCCCGGGGCGGCCCAGCCCCTGACCGGCCCGCCGGGCAGAGACTGAATTGCGGGTCCCCATCGGTCCAGTGTATAACCAGAGAGAGGGAGGCACGGACCGATCGCCAGTAGCCTCCCGGCGGGACCTCGCGTTCTGCCCACCCCGAGCAGCGCCCCCAGCCGGAGCCGCGCCGGGCAAGCCGGCGAGGGAGCGGGGCTGATTGGCGGCCGCCGGCGGCCGCGGGAGGGGGAGCCGCGCGGGGCCATGGCAGGCTCGGAGGCGTCCTAGCCCGATCCCGAGCCGGATCCGAGCCCGAGCTGCCGCCGCAGCCGCCTCTCCGCGCCCGCGCTCCCGTAGCCGCCCCGCCCCCTGCGGGAGATGGAACAGAGGAACCGGCTCGGTGCCCCCGGATACCTGCCGCCGTTGTTGCTGCACGCCCTGCTGCTCTTCGTGGCCGACGGTGAGCGCGGGAACTTTGCTGCCGCTGGGGGCTCGGGGGTCCTTGCCGGGGCCGCCAGAGCCAGTCTGCCCTGGTCGCCGAGGAGGAGGAGGAAGAGAAGGGGAAGGCTTCACAGTCTCCAGCAATCCCGGTGTGCAGCCCGGGCCCGGCGGGGTAGGGGGTTGGAGAGAGGCGAAGGGTCGCCGCATCGCTGGCGCCCGCGCCCGGGTCGTTCGGAGCCGGACCGGGGCTCCAACTGCGGACAGGCGGCTTGCGGGGTGCCGGGAGTTGGCGCGCCCCAGCCTAGCTCTGGTAGTACGGCCAGGCGCGGGGAAGAAGCGTAAGCCGCCCCTGCTGCCCCTCGCGATCTGGAGGGAAGCAGCCTGCAGCGGTAGCCGGTCTCCCCTGCAGCCCGGCAGCTGCTCGACCGAACTTTGCCAGCGCCTGGGCCACACGAGTAGCTGGGGGGTGGGAAGCACACGGCCAAGCGAGCCGGGGACCGACCGTCTCGCCTGGGGTTGCCCCAGGCCTCCGCCCCACAGCTGGTCACGCCTCTCTCTTCCCCCGCCCCCAGCTACATTTACTGAAGTCCCCAAAGATGTGACAGTACGGGAGGGAGACGACATCGAAATGCCCTGCGCGTTCCGGGCTAGCGGAGCCACCTCGTATTCGCTGGAGATTCAGTGGTGGTACCTCAAGGAGCCTCCCCGGGAGCTTCTGCACGAGCTGGCGCTTAGCGTGCCCGGCGCCCGGAGCAAGGTAACCGGCCGCCCACGCGGCGCCAGTGCTCACCCGGCTCGTGTCGGGCGGCTGGGGTAACCCGGGCGAGGAAGGCAGGGCGCCGCCCTGTGGTGCAACCCATTTCCTACCCTCCCCATGCCCACAGCACCTTCAACAGCAGCATTTGTTACCCCCAGATCCTGTTAATTCACTTCCTTCGCCGGAAACCTCCCCGAACTCCACGCCTAGCCCCTAAGAAGCCGCACCTCATCCAGTTCGCCTGCTCTTGCTGGCTGCGGGCCCAGAGGCTGATGGGTGCTGGGTGTTGAAAGAAGACCCCTTGCTGGGGCCGGGTTTTCCCTGCCCTCTGCCACTTTGAGGTCCCCAGGGCACAGGGCCAAGGAGTTAAGCTCCTCTGGGCTGCGTTCCAGAGGCTGGCAGAGCACGGTGTACAGGTTACCTCCAGCCCACGCAGGATCAGAGGGACTTCCCCCACTGCCCATCTGCCTCTTAAACCACAGTCTCTAGCACTGGCGCCCTCTCTCTCTCTCTCTCTCTCTCTCTCTCTCACACACACACACACACACACACACACACACCACCTACCTACCCTCTACCCAGAGTCCCACCCTTAGTTACTGCTCACGTCTCCCACTGGGTCCTGTGCAGATACACCGGCCCCTCCATCCAGCTTTTCAAGGGGTTTAGAGAAACACGGCAGGGAATGAGGATGCTCCTCCGGAGGGAAATTGGCCTTTCTTCCCACCAGGTGGCAATCCAGCCTCCCCTCTTTGGCAGGCAGGTGTGCTAGGACAGCCCCTCCTTGGCCGGGCGCCATGCTAGCTGCAAGCCCTGCTTCCTTCGGGGTAAAACTCCTGAAAATCCTGATGTCCTTCGTGCCCTCAGCTGTGGCTACCTCCCGAGCGGTTTCGAGTCCCAGTCCGCCTGCGGAGGATCCTCTTGCAGGAGGCTCATCTGAGTTCCCTGAGCCTGAAGGCCGACAGCCTAATATCTCTCTCTCCCTCTTTGCATTTTAGGTAACAAATAAGGATGCAACTAAAATCAGCGTAAGTGTGGAGCCCAGCGCGGGCCGCGGGAGACCCCTTCTGGCCGCTTTGCGCCCCGCAGCTTCCTCCCTTTTAGAAAGGCTCAGCGGCCGTGCGGTGTAGGGCCCTGCTCGCAGCCTTGCATTGTCGGCTGCTTGGCGTGTCGGGGCGCCATCTGTCACCGGTAGCGGATAGGGTTCTCTTTCGTGTAAATCAAGGGTCCCAGGCCTGAATCTCCTTCCTCCTCTGTACAGTCACCTGTAAAACTCTCCTTGCCTTAGCCGCGACCGGTGCTCAGGCTTGTGGCCCCCACTCGTGCCCCGCACACACCCGGCGCCCAGGCGGCGCCCTCCGCTGCAGCCCTCTCCTCCGCCTGGGTTGCGGGTCGCGGTGCCGGGTGTTGTGGGCTGGCTTGGGGAGTTGTGGTAGGGGGAGGAGTCTTGCCAGTGTTGGGGAGGAGACGTGCCCAAGCTTTCCCAGCTGGAGCGTGGAAGTATCAGGGCCTGGAGAAGACCAGGTCTTATGCTCGGTTCAGAGGTGACGGTTCTCTGGGAGCTCGGTGAGGGCTACAAAGCTGTTGCTCCCCGGCGTCTCCACCAGGCCGCAGGGAGATGAGCTTTGTCCGGAGCTTCATGCTGCCGCGGAGAGGCAAGTTCATAAGTAGCAGGGACTGAGCGGGTCCGGCAGCAGCCTCTGCATCACCTGCCTCCTTGGGAGAGCGGAGGGTTACCTGAGAAGGGCTGGAGCCGGGAGCAGGTATATATGCGCACTCTGAGGGCAAGGCGGCTTTCCTACGGACACCACTCCGGTCCACCGGATTCTAGAATTAAGGAACGTTAGTGCGAGTAGATGTGGAGGACCGGACGTAAGGCCATGCCTCACAGTGGATGCGGGGCCGAGCCTGAGGTTTCTCCAAGGTGCCAGAGGGAGGAAGAACGGGTGGGTTCTGCAGCTCTGAAGGGAAAGCTATGGGAAGACATGAAGGTAGGTTTGTATGAGCAGTGGGTGCAACCTGAAGCACTCCTTTAAGATATGGGGCAGCTGGAGACACGATGCAATGGGCAGGGCCACCCAGGGTCCACTCAGAGTTGGGAGCTCCATACCACTGGGGAGCCACGGGGGTGAAGGAAACCTGAATCGTGATGATGGGCAGAGCCGGGTGTGAGAAGTGTTGGGGTGCTGTGGCCTGGGAGCGCCCTGCGGGGCTGGGCGCAGCTGCACTACGCCGGCCAGGAGCGCGGATTGCGGGCCTGCCCATCCCGGCCTCTGACCCCAGCCCCCGCTGTCTTGCAGACCGTGCGCGTCCAGGGCAATGACATCTCGCACCGGCTGCGGCTGTCGGCCGTGCGGCGTCAGGACGAGGGCGTCTACGAGTGCCGCGTGTCGGACTACGGCGACGACGACACGCAGGAACACAAGGCCCAGGCGCTGCTGCGCGTGCTCTCGCGCTTCGCGCCGCCCAACATGCAGGCCGCCGAAGCCGTGTCCCACATTCAGAGCAGCGGCCCGCGTCGCCACGGTCCCGCCAGCGCCGCCAATGCCAACAACGTCGGCGCCGCGGGCCGCGCCACCTCGGAGCCCGGCCGTGGCGACAAGAGCCCGCCTCCCGGGAGCCCTCCCGCTGCCCCTCGTCCCGGAGTCCCCGAGGCCGCCGCCAACTCCGCGGCCCACGCAGCCACCACCACCGTCGCGGCCGCGACCGCTGCTTCGTCAGCGTCGCCGCCACCCCGTGAGGCGGTCCTTCTGCGCCAGAGGCACGGCTCGGGTAAGGGCGGCGCCGAGAGGGCGCGCTCGCGCGGGGGTGGCTCTCGCCGGAGGGGCGGTCCGGCTCGGGTCGTTTGCGGATGCAGAGTCGTTGGTGGTTCATCTGGGTGCGCCCGGGAGCGTTTTCCGCAGCCTCGCTTCTGCGCTCTTCCTGCTGTTTTCCTGTCTTCACTGTTGGCCGCTTGGAGCATTCAGGGCGTGTGTTTATGAGTGTGCGGGCTGCCCAGCCGGCGACTTCCCGCTACACACGGGCTGGAGGGAGGGGAGCCCTCCTTGCGTTGGGAGAACTGAACCCTGCGGGCTGCACTCCGACGGCGGTGGGCCTGCTTTTCTCCTGGAACCCTTAGCGCCTAAAGGGTGGGCACTAGCGCCCAGTCTAGAGTGAGAGGAGGTGGTTACGACTCAGGTCTTGTAAGTCTGGCTGCTGCCTGGCTGGACTGAACGGACAGACTTTGTTCAAGCCAACGCGGGTGGCCTGGCTGTGTAGGCTCTGCTCTCCTTGGCTACCTCCAGGCTGGTCCTGGACACAAGCTCTGCTATAAATCGCCACTCCAGTCTGCTTTAGGCCCTCGTGGTGGGGGGTTGGGGGTGAGGATGGAGCCCTACCATTGTTAGGAGGGCACCCAGAGGTTAAGGCCTGCTCTCCTAGGGAGCTGAGAGGGTTGGGGGAAGGGGAAGGGAGTGATGGTGAGAAGGGAGTCAGAGAACAGAGAGTAAGGACAATGGACTGACTGCAGAGCAGGCAGCTCTGGAGAAGGAGGGGCTGCTTAGCAGTGGTGGGGTTTTATGGAGGGTGGAAGGGCCTACTGCCCACTGTGCCCTTCCTCCCAAGGCATCCCCCACTCCCAACTCAAAAGATGGGGCCTCAGAGATGAGCTCAGCCCCAGTGCTCACTCTCTGTGTCTGACTTCAGGCTCATCACTCCCTCTCAGTCTTGTTTGATGCATAGTCCCATAGAGAGCATCTCTACTGGCCTTGCATCACTGGGAGGCTGGGCTCTGGGACAGTCGTATATAAACCTACTGGGGGTGGGGGGGGAGCACACTGTCATGCCCTACTCTCATGGTTCTTAAAGTGCAGACCACCTGCCACCAGCATCAGCACTTTTTAAGCATGCAGGCTCCTGGGGTCTCCTGCTGAATCCAAGGAGACAGGCATCCTAGCCTCCCTCTCTGGCTGATTCTTAAGCCTTCAAGCAGTTCAGACCCTGCCAGTTGTCTTCCACATCAGTTCAGTTGTTTCTCACTAAGTTATACTTCCTGTGGGAGCTTCTCCATGTGGCTCAGACTGCTGGCTACATCTGGAGACCTCGTCCCTCTTAGGCTCCACATGGCTACCCACAAGACCTTCCCCCAGACTGTGGGGGAAGGGGGGTCAGCTGGGAACCTGTGGAGGTCCTCTCCCCAAACTCCCCCACCTGTCTTGGAGCTTTCCCCCATATTAGTTTAAGGTAATACCAGTTGCTGTGCAAAACCTCAAAATGCCAGAGGCTTAATACAATTCAAATGTATTATTTCTGGTTTACATCACTGGGGGGGAGGGGGAGAGGAGTGGCTCTGTTCCACGCAGTCATTCAGGGACTCAGGCTGAAACTCTACCATCTTCAAGAATCTTTAAGAGGTGGCTTCCAAGCTCACTCTGGGCATCAACATACAGCCCACAAACAAGGGAAGAGAGAATGGAAGCAGCCCTTCTCAACCCAGTTCTCTGAGCACACCAAGCCCTAGGGCTCTAAGGCACACATTGCATGTGATGAATTGACTTCTTTCTTATGCATTTAGAATGGATCTAGTTATCTGTCATTCTTGGAAGATTGAGAAAATGGCCACTCAGATCATTTTGGTAGGGCTTAATTCTCTCAGAGAAAAGCTGATTTGGAGAACGGCAAGGGAGTTTTTAAAGGCCAGGCCTAGAAGTGGTAAATGTTAATTCCACCCTCATCCATTGGCCAGAACTCAGTCAGATTGTTCAACAGATGCAAGGCAGGCTAGAAAATATCCTCGGCTTGGCAACTGTTATCCAGCCTCATCTCTTCAGGGTGGAAGAGGAGCCTGAATCACGGGGCATGTAGCCATCTCTGACTAGCACACAGTACGTATACTGGAAAAGCGCTTACTGACTTACAGGGTGACTGACTTAGTTGATGCTAGTTGGTGAAGAAAACACCCTTCTTCCTCATCCCCTTGGGCACTAGCAAGTAAACATGTGTGTCTTGGGCTGGAATATTCCTCTGGGATATCCCATAGACCGTGAGTATAGTGGCAAAGCAGAGGATTTGGAAAGCCAGAGCCCAGATATGCATTGTGCCTCCTTCATTTACTGGCTGTGTGACTTTAGGCAAGTGGCTTACCATCTCTGAAAGTACTTCTTTCAGAAATACTTTAGTAATCCCTGAACTCAGAGGGAACTCAGAATGGAAATTGCTGTATAAAGTTCATTGTTATCACCAAGGCCATTATCTGCTCTGGCCAAAGAGGAGAGGTTGAGGGAGATGAAGTTGAGTGGCTGGTGGTTGGCAAGCTGTGGAGGGCCTTGAATGCTGAGTGGAGCAACCGGGATCATTAAAGCCTTTGATCAAGGAAGCGCCATGTGAAAAGAGATCATTCCTGCTTGAATCTCCCTTGCCCCCTGCCCAGAGCCTGACCCCCTGAGCCTAACCAAGGCTGACCTGACTATGCCTGCCATGGCTGGTCAGATGTCCAGTCTCTGGGCTCAACCACAAGGAGACTCCAGATTAACTCATCGCTATAGCAGGAACCCAGCCATGGAAGGTGGCATGGACAGTGCCCTTCTTTCTGGAAGGTCCTCAGGTCAGCCCAGTTCTGATGGCACCTGCCAGCCACAGGATAGCATATTAATGCCCACATGGATAAGGGCAGCAGCCCAGGCAGGGGGCTCCTCTGCCCTCCCTGGAGTGGAAAGTAGTGTTCATTTCCCTCCAGAAAGCACAGCCAGCTGGGCTCCCACCAGGGCTGACAGGGCAGCACAACTAGGATAGGGGTATGGTGACCCCTAAGGTCTCTGTTGCCCCAGAACCATTGCTAGCTCCTGAACAGGCCAGTAACCATGCAGACATATCTCAGAAAGAACCCCAAATTTCTCTCCATCTCCTGTTTGGAAGGCCAGTAAGGTGGGGCCTTCAGCTGGAAGACCAAAAGGCTCGTAACCTTCACTCTCCAGGTGAGCTCTTGGGAGAATCACTGTGCTGTGGGCCCCTCTGTGTCCCACTCTGGGCATGGAGAAGTGGATTAGAGGACTTCTAATCCACAAACATACCTGAATGGCTTGATCCCAAGGAGGGACCCATACCATCTTAAGTGCCCCATCCTGCCTCACCACTCAAGGCTGCCAAGCCTGTGGGCTGTGGACGGAATGAAGACTGCAGACTGTGTTGTGAGTCACAGCATTAGTAACCTTTCTATAGGGCTGTGTTGTTGAGCAGCGCTTGGGCCTCCTGAGCCTCCCTGGGATGCAGCAGGCCAGCCAATCACCCAGAGCCACCACCAGCGTGAGTCAGAAAGGGAGCTCGAGGCGGTGACCTCAGTCTTGCTCCCCCCCCCCCACTGTCACCACTCCCGTCACCCCACTCTCAGTTCTTGGCAGCTTAGAGGGGAGGGGACGAGGAAGGACTATTGCCACTTGGTTACCAGGCAAGGGTGTTCGCAGAGTACAGCAGTGAGGATGCTGGCAAAGCAGATGGCACACTCAAGCAGAGCCATGGAGGAGAGGCAGCGAGAGTATTTTTTAAAGGTGTGAACAAGGTTAGGACAGCCAAGGATGAGAACTGGTCCCCAGGGCTAGTAGCACTGAGGGCCACTGGCCTAAAAGGGCCTGAAAGGGGCAAGGGGAGGGAGCAATTAGCAGAACCCAGAGAGGTTAGCTGGACGGAGAGGCCTCCCTGAAAGAGCTGAGGCCTTGGGAGAGGGACACAGCCGACCCACAGTAGCCCAGCAGAACCTCTCTCTTCTCCTGCCCTCCAGTTCCCTGTCAGGGCCTCCCATTGGCCAAACCTTCCTGGGCGCGGAGGGTAAGGGTACCAGGTGATGCACGCTCTACAGGCCAGCTTCCAGGGGCTCAAAGCGGAGTGGAGAAAGCCGACGGGTGGATCTGGAGGGACAAAGGGAATAACCCAGCTCTCAAGGGAGGAAGATGAATTCTGCCCCACCCCAACTCCAAGACAAACCCAGAGCTGAGTTTCTAATTAAAGAGGTCACATAAGGCCTGGGTTGAGTGGATACACTAGCTGTTTCAGATTGGCAACCTCAGAGATGGTCCCAGCCCAGCTCCCCAGACAGTCACCTGTTAAGCAATTGCTCCTGGGGGAAAGTCAGAAGCCCCAGACAACACTGTGTTGCTCTGTTTTTTAAGCAAGCCTCTTTACTAATGCTAGGAAAGGGATGAGGGTACTTACTCAGAACTTCATACTTTATAGCTACTGCACAGCCAGGCCAGAAAAGCCTTCCTATGCTCCATACATGCCCAATGTAGCCAAATACATATTTGCACTAAAAGTTTATGTGCAAAACTCATTCATTTCACATCTCATTTGTCAAAAGACATTTTGATATTTGTGCTTAAAAATAACATGGGCTAGATTAGCACAGCAGAGCCAGCACAGGAGATTGGGCTCCTTCTTAGCCATGTTCATAAATCTGACTCCTAATTAATCTGAACACTGAAAATATTTCATGAACACTTTGTTGCTGGCTGCCATTTCCAGAAAAAAAAAGAAAGAAAGAAAGAAAGAGAGGGAAAGAAAGAGAGAAAACAAAACGGTATCTTCCAGATAAACCCTTCTAACTGGAAAGTTGCCACAGTGAAGCCAAGTGTGGCCTTAATAGAATACAGTTTGCAACTGAAATGGCTTGTATGTTGGCAAGAGGTTCCCCTCTGCAGGGACCTGGGGATCAGCTCTGTGGCGTGTGAACCTCTAATTAGCCTTGGAGCTCCGGCTTCGAGAAGAGCCACCATGGCCCCTACAGAGAACCAGCTGGATGTGGCAAACTGCTGCCTGGTGCCCACACAGAGAACTGGCTCTCAATATTTCAATTAATAATGAGAGAAAGACAACCAAGGCCATAGGTGTGATGGCTTTAGAGAAACTGTTACTGCTGGGAGCCATCAAGAGGAGCATCCTTGGGTGTGGCCATGGCAACCGTAAACCATGACCGAAGGGGGCTGTGGATAAGGTGAAGGCATTTACTCTCGACCCATGCCCCTGGTGGATGACAAAGCTGGCGGAAACAATACCAGCGTGACCAGGGAGAATCTCCATGCTGTGGGGAGAGTCTCCAACTAGGCCAGCAAGCCAGGCGGCAGTCACCTGGTCTTCCCATCTTCCTAGGCCCACAAGGACCTGAAAACCATCACCTTAAATAAACAATCCACTCTTCCCTCAAGCTCTGATGTGACACAAGGATCATAATTAAAGAGAAGATAAATCTGGCAAAAGTTGTCCCAGAGAAGAGAAAGTGAGGCTCTCTGAGCATCCTGAAAGAGAAAATTAAAGGATTTCATAAAGGAAGTGGCTGAGCCTCACAGCTGACAGGAGGCACCCGCGTCAGTGGCAAACGTGTGCGATTATCAACTACATGGCGTCCTCTCCCTCATCAGCCAGTCCCATGGTTGCCATGAGCAGGAACCAGTGATGGCAGCCACAGACTCAGCTCAGGGCCTCAAGGGCGCCCATGGAACTCCAGGACAAAGCTGTCTGTGTCAGTGGGAGTCCTGAGGGAGGATAGCCCCAGTCCAGCTGAGGCAATCAGAGGAGCCCTCCTGTAGGCAGTGTGTGATTTCAGGCTTGAAAGAGGCTCCTGGGGCTTTGTCCTCCTGCTTAGGTCAGCCCTGGGGAAGTTTCTGGAGGCCTCTCTTTTCCTCCCCACTCTGTGCCCCATGGATTGAGAAAGTCACACCAAATGGAAGGGCCGTTGTCCATCACCGAGCAGTGAGTCGGCTCACTGTGCAGCTGTTCTCTCAGCATCAGGGAGACCCCAAATTAAGGATGAAACGGCTGCACTAAGGATTGTAATAATGATAAATCATACTTGCCTTTCACCGAGCACTTGGTGTATGCCACACACCCATCTCACTGATGTCCCCCCTTTCTGCAGTTCCCCATGACTCTTTCTGCCCCACTTCATCCAACAGTCCCCTCCCCAGAGCCCAGACCCTTTCCTCAGCCAGGGTGGCAGCCCCACGGGAAGGGCGGAGAGCCAGGCTTTCTAAATGTCACTGGGAGCCGAACCCACCAAGGAGCTTCTCATTAAATATGCCAGGCACACACTTTAAAAGCTCTGAATATTAAGGATTCCCCAAGCATCCATGGGAATAAATGAGGTCAAGAGCTTTTGTAATATGATATTGATTACTTCTGCCCCATGTGGACAGAGGCAAGGGCTTGGCTGTGGTCTAAACCTCTAAGCTTTACGGCAGATGCCGACTTGGTTTTAAGACACCTTTGCAGCGCAAGAAAAAAAAAAAGTATCATCTTTGCTATTCCCCCATGCTTTGCTGACCGTTACTAGGCATCTCTTGGAAACTCCAAAGCAGTGAGAAGCTTCACTTTGTCTTATGTAAGGGCTGCAGGAGAGTTTAAGGTTACAAGCGAACAGGCCCAGCACCTGCAACTGCCGATCCCTACCTTTTCCTTATGAAGGATGACAAACCTCCTCCCCTGGGATGTAGCTTCTGGGAGAAACAGCCTGCTTGTTGGTGGTTTTGGTGTTCTCAGGGAAGGTGTGGTATAAATACAACATGGATTACCCAGTTTGGCCTCCTCTGGGTTAGGGTTTAGCTGCCGTTGAACAGAGAGCCGTGCAAGCGGCTGCAAGGGGTGCTGAGCAGCAGCGAGGGCGTGAGGCCGGCCGGGACCTCACTCGGGCCTCCTCTCACGCCACACCCTCCATGAGACAGCCCTTGAGAGGCAGGCCTTGTGAAGCCTTGTCCCTGCATCGGCAATCCTGGGTGAGGCTATTTCTGGAAAGTACTGGTTGTTCCATTCCATCATTACCATCCCCCGGGCTGAAATATCAAAGCTACTCTGGACTGGCTTCTGGTCTTTGTGGTTCAAGGAGAGTGTTTTGGGGGCCCCACCATTCACCCACTCAACCACACCCTCGGGCTCTGCTCCATCCATCTCAGAAGTGACCATCCTTCCAGAGGGCTACTCATGTGTGAAGGCCAGCTGTGAACTGGGCACCTCCCCAGTGCACCCAGCTGGACACCCAGCACTGTTAAGCAGGGAGACTATGGTCAGTCAGGGCCTAGACAAGATCTCTTAAAGGAGCTGCCCATTATGGTGGAAAAAACAAAACAAACCTGAGAGAGGCTGACAACAGTTCAGGAGAAAGTGTTACCACTTTTCCAACCACTTAATTCTTCCTCTGCATTTCACACATTCAGCTAGCTGTTCAGCTAGCTGGCTAGTAGGCAAGCCAGGGTTTGAATGCCAACCAATCTCCCTATTTCTGGGACTTACAGAGCTCCAGCCACCCAGAAGTCACAGTACATGCCTCATTCTCTCACCCTTCATAAGTACTATGCTTCTCATTTTCCACATGAGTCCAGCTGCTTGCATTCGAATCCTGATCCAACGCTTCCTGCCTCCCACGTGCAAGTTCTCACGTCTGTTATCATCTGGATGGTACCTGTGCCCCATGCCAGAAGGCGAGGGGCAGGATCAGAGGAGATAATCCACAGAAAGAATGGAGCTTAGCACAGGGCCTGGCACCTAGGAAATGCTCAGTAGATGCTGATTCTTATTATCGGCATTATTCGTGGGAACGGCACTGACTGTCCAGGGTCGTTTCATGAGGCCTGGGGGCTGGCATGGGGGCTCCGGTCTTGAGACTTCGCTCTGAGACGTGTCTCCCTCCATGCACTGTACATGTCATGGGGCTAAAGGTGAGGAGAGGAGCTGATGGAGCTTCAGAACAGAAAATGCACTCAGATTGCCAGTGGCTCAGTGAGGTGCTATTTTTGTCCTTTCTCTCTCCGTGCCATTTGGAGGGGGGAGGAAAGGAAATGGGGATGATGCCACGTCCTCATCCTTGTCTGGTTGTGGCTATTTTGCATGAGTCAGGAGCTCCTTGGTGAGCAAGGACAGGTTCACTATGGTTCCTCGTGTCCCACCTGCACATTGCACCATCACATCTGTGCACCTGGCCCCCTAGTGACGGTCAAGCAGCCAAAGAGCCTCCAGGGCTGGCCTAAGTGGAGAGGAGGTGCCCAGTGTCCTCCTCACTGGGACTCTTACCACACGAGATGGAGCCACTTGTGTGGGGAGGCCGGGTGCCCCGCAGGGATGGGCGTGTCAAGTGATGGGGCTCGGGCCAGTGTTGCAGGCTCAAGCCTGCACTGTCTTCCACGTGCTCTGGCATTTTGTCTTTCATATTCATACCTGCCTGGATCCCTTCACCATGGCTCACTGAGCCTGATGACTGCCAATAAAGGCGCTGCTTGGCACCCAGGGACCAATGGGGAGAGGGTAGGGTGAAGAGCGGGCTGCATGCAGAAGCAGGAGGCCAGGACCCCTTCGGGCCCCACATGAGCCTCCCTCCCACGCAGCACTGCAGGCTCATCAAGAAGGAGGTCTGCCTGCCTTTAACGGATGGATATAGCCAAAGATCCAGAGCCCCTCCCTCTGCTGCCCCCCGCCCCCACCGCCGCCCCTGCCCTTCTGCTCTCCTCTGGAAAGTCTCGGTTTTCTTTAAGCCAGGAAAGCCCAGCTGCAATGTCAGTCCCCTCACAGTGACTCTTATTACAATTGATTATCACACAAATGCCGCTTAGCCCAGAGAAAAGATCCTTAATAAACCCCCTGGGGAAATGGAGCTGACATACTTCCACGGCTCATTCTGAGCTGGGGTAGGGGTTCCTAGCTAACTATATCTGGTCTGGCTAGGGCCAAGGGGTGGGGGCTGCCCAGGGCATCAGGTAGACCCCGCCTCTGCCTCAGGGAGGGGCTGATGGCCCAGCAGTGGTGGCCAGACTGAGCAGCAGGTACTCTGAGAATGAACTCAGGGCTCCGCTGGGACGCAAAAGGGGCTCAGAAAAGGTGCAGCCAGGGTGGGTTGGTAGTGGGGGATCACTCCACAGAGGGAGGAAGTCTTCCTGGCCCTGCAGCCCAAGGGATCTCATCCATCCTGAGCACTCAGAAGGGCCCCACTGCTGTCTTAGGCCCCCAACATTTCCCTCCTGTCCTGGAGTCAGTGCCTGACTGAGCACCCCATCCAGACTGATGCCCTGGGAAGGCAGGCCCAATTCTTTCTCATGTCTGTATCCCTACCACCCCACATTCATGTTCACTGGGCCTGGCACTGGTTTGTTCAATCATTCATTTCCTCGTTCATTCAGAAAATGTCCGTTGAGCATCTTATGTGCAAGAAATATGCTAGGCACTGAGAACACAATGTGAATAAGACCAACAAGGTCCTGGGAGTCAGAGGAGGGAGAGACAGACATTGATCAAACAGTCACATAGCAAGTAAAAATTTGCAGCTGTTGCTGGCACTCTAAATGAGGGACCCATGGGCTATGGGAACTAAGAATAGGGAGACGTGACCCAGTCAGGAAAGGGTCCCTGAGGGAATGACACTTAAGCCATAATCTGGGAGATGATTAAGAGTTGGCTTGAGAAAGAGAGAGAGTAGGGCCTTCCAGGAAGAGGGGACAGCACGTGCAAAGATCCTGTGGCAAGGCCTGACAAAGAGTTACTATGGCTAAGGCAGAGAGAGCAAGAAGGTGTGCAGGGGGAAATTAAAGTCAAGGGTAGTTCAGGGGTTAAACCCCATGGAGATGGAGGCTTTGGCTTTTGGCAATGGATGGGGAGCAAGTGGCTGGCAGGGCATGATGCTTTTTGAAATGACACCCTAGCTGCAGTTGTGGAGAATGGAGAGGTAGGAGCAGAGTGGATGTGGGGAGACCGCTTTAGAGCCAGTGATCCAGCCAAGAGATGGCAGGGCTTGAACTGAACGTTTGAATGGATGAGTGACGGGATGGATGGATGGATGGGTAGCAAGACAAGTATCTGATGAGTGAGTGAAGGGAAGGATGTGTGACTGGATGACTAAGAGGTTGGGGGTGGGTGGGAGGAAGGATGAATGGACATGTGGATGGATGGATGGATGGAAGGAATGTGTGGGAAAAGGGTGTGACTGGGTGGATGGATGGGTAAATGGGGGATAGAAAGAAGGATGAGTGGATATGTGCATGAAACACGGATGGGAAGATGAGTGCATGCGAGACGCAAGATGGGCCTTGCAAGGAGGAGTGGGGCTGGGGCTGCAGACGTGCCTAGGGTTCGCATTCCCCACACCTGCACTCTGTACACTCAGTCCACATCCTCCAGGAAGGGGAGGCCACAAGGAGGAAGGTCCCAGGTGGTGGCATGGCACAGACTGGCTAGGCCCAGAATTTCATGCCAGGTCATGCCTCTGCCTGCCGTCCCAGGCCACGGGTAGAGCAAGGGCACACGGCCAGTCCCCAGCCTGCCCCAGGTCCCTGAATCCCTCAGTCTTCAGAAGGTGCCTCTGTCACTCGCTGGTGAGAGGCAGGAGCAAGGGACCCCTCCTTCTGCTGGACACCGGGCACTCTGGTGGGTGTAGCCTGGCCAAGACTTGATGATGATTGCCCATGTAAAAGTTAATATATTTTTTCAAGCATTTAAAAAATCAAATCTCCAGGTGGGCAGATGAATAACTGTATTCGCATTAAAGACTAATGTAACAAAAAATACACAAGGCAATAATTCATAATGCATTCTGTTCTACAGAGTCATATTTTAATGCATGACATATCCTGGGCAGCTCCTCTGTGCTAATTTTATTTAATGAGCACATGTTATAGAATTTTCAGAGCACTATCCCTGGGCAATTAAAATGTGCTAACCTTTTCAGTTAAATTGTGTTTCTGAAGAAAAGTCCTCAGTGTGAAACAGAAAGAAATATCCAGGTGTCACCTCGGTGGAATCTAGAGGAAGGAACTGCTGTTGTGTCCTTGCTGCACTGGCCTCAGGGACCTGCAGCCCTTCTTCCCTAGCCTTGGGCCTCCAGTATGTCATTCCTGCTTTTTCTTGGCCAGGCCCAGCTCCACTGAGTGGGACAAGGGAGACTGGGGCCTGGACCCACACAGAGAGAAGCCTTCACTGAGCAGGCATTGAGTGTTCACTGTTTGCCTGACCTGGGGAATTTGGGGCACACTCTGCCTCGAGGGACATAAAGGCTATGGAGGGGACAAGTGGGATTTAAACAGGGCTGCAATGCCCCAAAGAGGGGAAGGGACCACTCACTTGAAGCCTTGACAGGTCTCCCTTTCCCCAACTGTATAATGGGCACACCAGCACTCCAGCATCTACAAGTCCATGAGTTTTAGGTCTGGAAGGGGCCCTGGAGAGTCTCTAATGAGTGGTTCCCAAACTTTGTTCCTTGGAACCCTGGGCCCCCAGCCCTACCTCCAGCTTCAGCCAGAGCAGTTCTGCCTCTAACTTTTTTTTGGGGGGGGGGGTGTTGTGTGGGTTTTTTTCCACACCGCCCGGCATGTGGGATCTTAATTCCTCAACCAGGGATGGGGCCCACACCCCCTGCACTGGAAGCACAGAGTCTTAATCACTGGACCGCCAGGGAAGTTCCCACTCTAATGGTTTTAAATATTGGGGTTCCTTGCAGCATTTAGCTTGAAAAAGGAGTTCCACTGCTTTAAAAGATTTTAAAACAACTGATTTAGTCCAAATATTTATATATATATATAAATATATATATATATACACATACATGCAAATATATAAATTATACAAAATACACAAATACATTTTTATATTTTTATGTATATAAATTTTTTTCTCCTAAGGGAAAAATTTGAAGCGGTTTATAAAGCTGCACGTGGCATAATAGAACAAAAATTATCTAATGAAGAAATTGGAATAAAGGGAAAATGGTGAAGTTCATTTGAGAAAAGGTAGACAAAGAGATGTGTGCACACAGTCTTGGGCAGTTGAAAGGTCAGACAGCGATGGGCCTCCAGCCCCAGCGTGTATTTGAAGATACAGCTTGTGTCTAAGATGACAAACATGAAGCATCTGGCTGATGCCTGGCGCACATCATGCCTGCTTAGACTGTTGGGGGCGTCTAAGAAAGACTCCCATTCATTCGTTCAACAAATACTTTGTGAGCACTGCAGGTGTGGGCAGGGTCCTAGGTGATGATGGGTTTACCCACTGGCAGAGGAGACAGGGGTCGAAAGGTAAACCGCAGTGGCCGCCCAAACACAGCCCAGCGTAAATGTGACTTGCTCCGGAGCCCATGGGACAAAGGGAGCCTCCAGCAGGGCCAAGGAGGACGTGGTGTCTGAGGGAGCCCCATGGAGGGGAGGGGCAGGTGGTGAATGAGAGGACAGGGGGTAAGCAGTGTGGAAGGATGCTGGACCCGGAAAGGAGAAGTAAGGGTGCAGGGGGGCTGAGGAGGGGCCCAGTGAGGAATTAGGTCTTCAGCCTAGATGAAGCCTCTAGGGGTTTGATGGGGCTGGGGTATGATGTGTACTTTACATTTGAAAAGGGCACTCTGGCCTCTGGCTAGGCAGTTGCCTGGCTAGTTCGGTTAGTGGCTGTGGAGAGGCCAGTCAGGAGTACTGCGCTGCCCACCTGAGCGCTGATGTGGTAAGAGGGAGGGTTAAAGGACCAGGGCAGGGGTGGGCCTGGGGCAATGTGGGTCGGGGGTGAGAAGCCGACAGATTAAGAGCTGTCTTGGAGGTCACCTTGTGGGTGTCTCTGGGCTGAGCTGCGGAGGATGGGTGGGTTCTGGGCAGGAGGGAACAGGAAAGGGCTGTCTATCAGCACCAACAAAGGCCTGGGGGGCAGGAAAGTGATAGCACATGTGGCCTCTATGCAGCAGCCCAGTTTGCCTGGAGCTTGGGGCACCTGAGGCAAGTGTGGAGGCAGGTGAGGCAGAACTTTCCCCGAGGGTAGGGTCAGGAAGGCGTCCTGGACTTGATTCGAAAATACCAGGGAGTAAACTAGAGATAACTCCTCTACTGCCTACCAGCTGTGCAACCTTAGGCAAGTCACTTTACCTCTCTGTCTCACCTGTGGAAGGGCATAGTGGTTCCTACCTCCCAAAGCCTCCTGAGAGGGTTAAAGGAAAGAATTCTCTTGGCATCAAGTACCAAGAACCACAGGCCTATTTGCACCCCGCAGCCTCAAAGTTTAAAGAATAAGAATGGGCAGGTGGGAGATCCTCCCCTGAAGACGAGACCCAGGACTAAGAGAGACCCCCCACCATCCCTGCCTGGAAAGTACCCTGGTACTGTGGTCAGGGCTGCCCCTGGCCCTGCAGACACCAGCTGCCTTACCGTAGGGAAAAGCCTGTTAACCATTTTCATTAAGTGGCACCATTAAAGGATCATCTGGGGCAGGACTTCATTTCAAAAGAATTAAGAAGCTGGAAAGGAGCTAGCAACAAAGTTGACCACATTTTAAAAGCCATTATAAATGTTAAAATACAAAAAAAAAAACCAAAACATCTCATTCCCATGCTCTCTCCCTTAGAAGCAGCCTGGGGCTGTGGTCTAGCCGAGGCACTGTGGGAAGAAGAGTTCTGGCTCTTCAGCCCTGAGAGTTGGTGTGTGGTGGTTAGGTATGTGGACAGAAGCCAGGTTGTCTGAGTTCATGTCCCAGACCTGCCATTTATTTTAGTGTGGCCTTGGTAGGGCTGCTAGATTTAGCAAATAAAAATATAGGACACCCGGTTAAATTTGAATTTCAGATACACAATCAATAGCGTGTGAGCCTGGAGTGCACTCGAGGTGCTGGCAGGGAACAGTGGACCGGAGCGCAGGACTGGTGGCAGAGGAACGGAGGGGGTGAGGTTGCTGGGGAGGATTACGAAGCAACCCCAGCTGTGCCACTGACATGGTGGCACTTTCTCCTGAGGGCAGAGGGAACCCATCGAAGGTTTGCCCCTTAGGGATAGTTATCCAGGTGCGTCAGAAGGTGGGAGATAGGCACGGGGTGGCAGTTGAGGCAGGAAAACACTTTAAGAGGTCACTGCTGCACTGGGGCCATGGCAGGGGAGAGGGCACAGTGAGGCGTGGCTAAAATAGGCGCGACCCCTGTGTCTGCCCCCTTTCAGCCCAGCAGCGCTCAGGCTCCTCCCACTGCCTAGACAAGGAGGCTGCCCTGTGGGCATCACTCCCAGTAGACATGCTGTCACCCACCAGGAGGACAGCTTGTTCTCAAACCCAGGAGCCAGCTGCCTAAGGCTGGGGTAGGACAGGCCAGCAGAGCAGGGTCAACACAGGACTGAGGGACCCACATCTCATCCCTTCTCTTGCATCTCCACATCCCACACTTCCAATTTCCTTTAAAACCCAAGGCCATTTGTTGCTCCTAGTTTTTGCCCTAGTTACCAGCGCACATTAATCTTATGACAGAAATTAATTCTGTCCGATTCCGTTAGTGCTTGATTATTCCTTGCTGACTCCCTTTGAATAAATATCCATGAAGAGGCTTAAATTAAAACATCAACAACGGAAGTAGCCTCTTGCAAGGTGGCATCTTCCCACCCAGCTGTGGCTGGGCCACCTGGCCTAACCAGCACAGCGTCCAGGGGAGGGCAGAGAGCCAGAGTAGGATGGGTGCAGGTGGTCATCAGGAAGCCAGGAATGTCAGGGCAAGGAGGGCTAGCTCCCCATCATCACACAGTGGTGTAGGGATGAAGTTGGCTTGAAAGCCAGGCCCCCTGGATCCCACACCAGAGCTGGCTCAGAGGTTGCAAACTCAGTCACCCACAAAGGGCCAAGTGTGGGGGATGGAGGTGAGCGAGGCGGGTTGGGAAGGGAGGCCCGACTGCACAGGGGGCCAGGGAGGTAACTGGCAGCCTCCCTGTGCCCAGCTGGGGTTCAGGAGAGAGCAGTGAGGAGGAGATTCCTGCAGAGAAGACAGCTGCTGGTCGTGTAGCTTGGTGACTAAGCAGGCCCAGAGCTGCTGTGTCTTGAGCCTTTCCAGTAGACATTCGGATCTGTGCTTTTAGGTAGAAGTCTCCCACATTTTACATGTTGGATTATAATTTACAATTTTTAGAGCTCTGTGTGCACCAAATCAGACCCTTCTGCAGTCCAGGTTGAATCCTCAAGTGGCGACTTGGTGCCTTTCTGTTGCCCCTGGGCTCTGCGACCTTACGCATCTCCCCTGCAGATAACGGCATGGTGTTTAACCATAGCCAAGATGACTCCTAAGAGCTCTCTCTGTTCTACTCCACAAGCCCCTGCAAACGCACAGAGAGACTCCTCGTACCGTGGCCCCAGGAAGCTCCAAGGGGAGCCTTCCTCTTTGGCTGGGCTCGGCCACCACCACACTCACAGCGTGGGTCCAGGATGGAGCTGGGTCAGGGCTGGGGGTGCAGGGCCAGTGATGGGAACAGGGTGTAAGAGCTGGTCTGTTCCCAGCTGCCCCAGGCAGACAAACCGTGGTCTCCATGGTAAGTGGATGTCCAAGTCCAGCCCATAAAGGCCAGCCAAGCTCAGACTGTTGCCACTTGGGAGCTGGCCGTCTTCTCTCATTCTCAGATGGCAGCAAAGGGGGAAAGGAATAGAATCCAACATCCACGCTGAAAGAACCTCATCCAGGGCACTCCACTTGGTTTTCTAACTTTTCTAGCCAAAAAGCCCTTATTCAAAAGACATGTCATGACAGCACAAAATGCTGAATGGACATAAGTGGGCTTGCTCTGCTTGACACACAGGAGGGATCTGTCCTCCAGGCCCTCGTCATAGTCCTGATGTCAGGATATCCATGCTTACCGGTGGAGTGGCTTTGTCCACTGAGACTGGACTAGTTCTTTTCTGGCTACCTGTACTCAACATGGGAATATTCTAGTGCAGCGCTGGAGGGGGCAAGGGCAGACCCACAGAGTGAACCTCCAAATTTGCTTAGGTCACAAGAGCAGAACCAGCCTGTTAGCCATTCTTGCATGTAGAACCAGACCTCAGATGTATCTTAGTTTTACTTACTTTTCTCAAACCTGAAATAAATTTTTACTTTTTAAGCTATAGCCAAAACAAACAAAACAAAAAAATACAGCCTTTGAGCAACACCAGACTCTGAGGGGCACTGTTTGCAAACTCCTGACCCAGACTGGCCCCTCGGCTGCAGCTCCCAGGCCTGCAGTGGGGAAGCGGAGAGGCTGCAGCTCTCTCCTATCCACAGCCTGCATGACAGGTGCTGCAGACCACAGCTGGGACAGAAGTTACCCTTGAGACCAAGAGAACCATCCATGATCCTAGAAGCGTGGGCTGGGCAGGTGGAGGGAGGGCAGTGGCTCTCCTGGCTAGCCATCCCCACTGGTCAGCTGGGGAGCAGCCCACCATGATCCTGATGCCTGCAGAGTGGGAGTGGTCCCCTCAGTGCCCCCAGGCCTGTAGGAGTCCAGGCCAGAGTTGGGGTGTCCAGCTACCACCTCTGCATCCCCCCAGGAACCAGACTCACAGGCTTGGCCTCCAGACAATGTGGGCAAAGTGAGGATCCCAGAGGGTGGCTGGAGCCAAGCCTCCTCCTTCACTTTCATCACTAGGTGACAAATGGCCCCAGAGGTTCCCTGTTGTTTTCTGACACGGTCTTTGGAGTTTTACCATTGCTGGGTAAATAGAGAAGCAGGATTTTCCAGTGGAAGCTGCTTGGACTGGCGCCTTTGCTGTGCCCATGGGTCTGGGTGAGCCCACATTTTTGGGAGCTCCTTTTAAATGGCTCTGGCGTGAGTCTTATCCCACTCACCATCCACATGATAAAAGTTAATATTCACAGAGCAGCTTTGATTTCTTTAAGAATGATTAACAACATGGTGATATTTGTTTCATATAAAGAGTGAATCAGCTACTACTCCAGCAGATGCTTCCCTCACCTCTCAAGCAGCCTGATTTTCCAGCTTAACCGTGACATAAGCTTCCGCGTGTTGTAGAGCTGTCCCCGGTACTCCTTAGGAAAGGACGAAATAGATAGACTGTTAGCAACCAGTCATCACGGCAGCCTCCACGTCCTCGGGAACACCAGGAACACAGACCTTTCCACGCCGCGTGACAAAAGAGGCCAGGATAGGAGGTCCTGCCTCAACTGAGGAGCCAAAGGCACCCTCCTGGCCCCTGCCCTGGAGGGTCGAGGTGAGCCCTGGATGGCAGTGGGCAGTTCTAGCTTGCTCCAGGAAAGTGAGAACAGGGACTAGGGCAGCAGATGCTGAGGGGTGGGGGGGAACAGCCAGGTGCTAGACAATTGTCAGTGTCCCTCCCAAGTGGATAGTATGTGGGGAGGGGGACAGTGGGCTGCCAGACTCCTGCATTCTAACCCATTCTGATGTGAAGACCCCTCTTCCTCCAGGAGCAGCCTGGAAGCCAGTCTTCCTTGGTCTGCCCTGGCTCATTTGGGTATCCGATGAGTGATGTAGCAAGAGGTTCCAAAATCTGAGTCCTCCTTTGCCCTGAGGTCCAGGGATGTCGGTCTGTCTTGAAAACAAATGCTTGGGGAGATAGTTTCCCCTGCTTATTCTATCTTGGAAAATGTTTCTCTTAAAAGGAGGACAACCCTCAAAACTGGTTCTTCTCCAACACTTTTCAGAAAAGTAACTGTGTTGCCTGTTTCATTGACATTTTATTCACTTCCAGGCTGTTTGAGGCCCTTTTGTTTACATGATTGTATCTATCAGTGAGCTTTTGTTGTGTAACACAAGACCTAAAACTTGGTGGCTTTGGTGTGACACCACAGTCATCAGTTTAGGTCATGATTCTGTGGGTCAGCTGGGTGTTTCTCCTGCTGGTGTCTGTCAGGCTCATTCATGCATCTGTGGTCATCTGCCCTTTCATTTGGGGGCTGGTTGGTCTAGAGGGACCTCTGCTAGGATATCTCCTGGCTCTTATCCTGCAGCAAGCCAGCCCAGTCTTCTTCACATGGCAGTGGGTTCCAAGAGCCACAGAGAAAGGGCAAGCCTCAGTGCACTTTTCACGCCTTTGCTTGCTTCACATTTGATACTATTCATTGGCCAAAGCAAGTCCTGTGGCCAGCCCCAGCGTGAGTGTGCGAGGGCACTATCTAGAGTGTGGACACTGGGGGCAAGTGGATGAGGGAGGATGGGGCATTTGTAGCCATTTTTGCAGTCTGCCACTGCAATCTTGCTAATCTGGACCCCAACCTGGTGAGACGTGCCCTGCACATACTCGTTTCGTGGAGCCATGCATATGCACATCCGCATTTTATGGAGTGTGCCACAGGACCCAGAGAGGTGAAGGGTGTTGCCCAGGTCACACAGCAACCTGGCCTGGAAGCTGTCCTGGTGCCAGCCCACTGCCCCATACCACCTCCCTTAGTCCCCTCTGTGGCGATGCTGGGTCACAGAGAGGATGAAGTACCACCCAGGAGCCAAACCTGGCTCCCCCCACCCCCAGACATCCACCAGCAGAGACACTGAAGACCCTGGTGTCCACCCTCCCCAGATATTGGCCTCTGGGAGCCACCAGTCCCATCCTCCAAGCCCCTGCTGCTCCCCCCTTGGCCCAGCACAGTGGCAGGCTGGTTGCTTCAATCCAGGGTCTTTTGAAAGTCTTGTGCAACTTTTAAAAATTTTAAATATGAGCAGGTAAGATTGTAATAGTGGAAAAGACAAGTCAACCGTATTTGGAGGCAAATTAAAATTTCTCCTCCCTTTTCCTGTGCCCACGGTTCTGCAGTGTTCACCTTGCCTGGCTTGCAGCCCATTTGCCATGCCTCCTGCCCCTGAGTGCCTTGAGGATCTGGAGTTCTATTGCACACATACATCTGCTTTTAAATGCCTCACGTGCTTGTTTCTGTCTCGCCTGCACGGGCCTGAGTGTCAGGGTTTGCAGGAGCAAAACGATCGGCACCAGGAGATGTGGAAGCCAGTGGGCCCGGTCTGGCCACATGAGCCCTGTGTGCCCAGCAGCCAGTGCTCTGCCGGCTGCATCCCTGTTTCCATGCATCTGAGCCTCGGTGAATCCACCCAGGCATCTGGCCATCCATCAACTAGTCCGTCACTGCATCCACCCTCGTCCTTCCCAGAGACACGTGGCAGTGAGGAGCAGCAAAAGAAGACCCAAGTCTTTGGAGTGACCACACCGTGGTCCTCCCCAAGGACAGATGGCAACAGGCAGGATGTCAACTCGGGCCAAGCTGCACGGAGGGTCAGGAGTGACGACTGTGTGAAAAATTAATACCCCAAGGGAAGGTTAGCACATTTGGATTCTCCTGTCCTTGTGCTTCTCAGTGGGGGCTCAGAAATATGTGCAGAAATGATTGACCTTGGATAAGACAGGCACAGCGGATGGCCTATGCCCTCTTTTATTTCAAATCTTCAAACACAACCCTTGTTTTTTGAAAATGAACAGATGGAATCCTGACATCTCAAGCCAGAATGGTCCTGGATCATTTGTCCAACCCCCTCCTTGTACAGAGGGGAGACTGGGGCCCAAGACACAAGAATGATTTGGGATTGAGGGAAACACCTTGCAAAGAAAAGAAAAATGGCTCTTCCACCTGGAAAGGGGAGGAAGTTGTGGGTTCAGGCCCAGCCTTGTCAGGGAAGCCACAGATCTGGCCGGCCTGGCAGCAGCTCCTGCAGGCGGCTAAGTGGAAGTGGCCACAACCTCTGTACCATCTGCTTGGCACAGGGAAGGGCCTCCTGTGTCTCTCCTCCCAGGTACGGAGCTCCAGCCCAGCTGGCTAGGTGGGGTGAAGGGAGGAGAGGCCTCCATATGTTGCAGGTGAGCAGAGTGGGGCTGGAAACTGCTTCCACGGATGCAGCCCGATTCTATGCAAGTTAGTAGTGATGTCCCCAGGGTTTGGGCAGCACCTGGGGCGTGCGTGGTGCTTCCACATTGGCTCCTCTCAGTGACCCTGGAGGGGGCATCCCACTCCCAGGTGAGAAGCCTGGAGTTCATGGGTAGGCTTTCGCCCAGTTACACAGGAGGCCCTCCAAACAGATGAAGACCTTATGACAGACAGATGGGGGGCCGAGCAGGCAGCCCCGGTGAGGAGGATGAAGGCACAATGTTACCGTCCCAGTAGTGGGCCAGAGGCTTGGGTTAGAGGCCGCATTGAAGGAGCAGATGGGAGTGACCTCCCACCAGGACAGTGCTTGGGTCACTCCTGGGGGGCCCTGGCCCACCCACCTCCACCAGCCAGGGATTGCTGAGCGCCCCACTGTGACCCCAAGGGCTGGACTGACAGTTTGTGGAAAGGACTCACGCGCAGACATCAGGATGCCTCAAGCGGGATGTTTGTGAATGCAAAACTGTGCAGTTCAGGCAGGAGTTGGAGGGGCTGGAGTTGTGTGCAACCATGGAGTCTCTCCGGAGGAGTGGGGAGCTGGGCCTTAAACACTGAGGCCACTTTGCAGCGTAGTCTTGCAGGTGGGGGTGGAGAGGGAGCATATTGTCTTCCTATTCAACTAAAATAATGTTTGGATTTTGGATCTACTATCTAGCGCACGCCCTTCAGGCAGGGGCACCCCTGTGTCTGACCACGGTGAGCTCCTGTGCGGTCGGTAAATCGGAAGCGAGCGCAGAGCAGCTGCGTGCCAGCTGGGTACCAGCTGGGTGCTGACATTAAGAGCCCAGCCGGGGGAGGGCTCATCCTCCCCCGTCTGTGCATAGGCCGCTGGGTTCTGGTGAATCAGGTGTTAACCCTGTCCCTCTCTCGTCCCCTGCAGGCACCGGCCCTAACTACGCCACAGACCCGCTCCTGTCCCTGCTCCTGTTAGCTGTACATAAGTTCCTCCGCCTGCTGGTGGGCCCCTGACAGACGCACTGTCCTGTGCTCCTGAGTGGGCCCACGTGGCTGCCCACTCCCTGGGTGAGGACTGCATCGCCAGACAGACGCAGACAGACTCAGAGAAGCATGACCAAGTCCACGTGGAAAATAAATAAATCATATTTTTGGGGAAGTTACACAAATGTAGACCACCTAAAATAATGCATCTAGTTTCCAAATAAGATGGAGTTTGGACCATGCAGTATGCATGGGATCAATGATTTCTCTATTTTAATGTATTTTTCTTTTCTAAACTTTTCCTCCAAGTCTTCATTTTGCACGAACTGTTGAGCAGTTATCTTTAGGATACTACGTAAATATGCTGGGTCAAAGCCTTTCTGACAAAGCAAAATATTTTTAGTAGATTATTGTGTTTAGGAAATTTTTAATTTACTTTTTCCTTTGGGGGCTTTTCTCTTTTTTTTATTAAAGTAAATTATTTCTTTTGAGACATTTTGATTAAAAAAAAGATACATCTTATCATAATTAAAATTCACTGTCAATAATATTTATTTTTAAATAAAGATTGGAAACAAGGTCAGACACTTGTTTATAAACTGTATTGTATAATGCTGAATAACAGTTGAATAAAAAACAACTTTGAAATAACCTTTCTACAGACATGTATGAATGTTAAGCCTTGGTGCCCAAAGCAGCCCGAATGCTGAATGCCGTGACCTCATGGTCTTTGATGCCAGCTGCACCCTCGGCTGGCTGCGGCCCAGCCTGGAGAACAGCTCAGGGCACCCGGCCAAGGCCACACTGAGTAGACCGGAGTGCTTGCCCAGCCTCTGCTAGGGACAGGGAACCTCATGGAACCAGGAGTGAAAGGCACGCCCAGCCTGGGTCCTGAAGGAAAGGAGTTCCTGGGAAGAGGTGTGATATAGATCAAGAACCATTCTTTTCCCTGTTGCCTTAACTCTCTGTGCAAATGCATTTGCCCAGTTAGAGATTATGCACCCAGGTGTGATTACTGTTGTTGGACTCACTGCTAGTTTGAGGAGAGAATCTGGGGAGAAGGTGGGGCATTCCACGCTCTTTCTTCATGCATCCAGAGATTGCTTTGAGCCTCTGAAATGTGTGTGTTTGGGGCAGTTTACACATGTCTTAAAGAAATAGACAAGCCCTGGGGGCTGTTATTCGTCATTCCATGACAAGATCACATTAAATCGCCAGATTCCATGGATTCGTTCAAAACCTAGCCAGTTTTTAAACAAATGTGCTTGTCACTGATGTTGCTCAGCAAACATTTCTATCATCTCTTCACTGGCTGGCACGTGATTAGGACTGTGCTTCTTGGTATCCTGCATGGGATACCAAGAAGGTGGGGCTATGTCACCAGCTCTGGCCAGCCGAGTTGTGAACAGAAGGGGCATGCATGATTTCCAATCCCAGACATTGGTTTGCTAATGCAAGAAGCATTCTTTTCCCCTGATAGGATGACTGGAAGCTTTCAAGACAGTAAATGCTCTGCCAGCCAAGGTCCCAAGTTTCTATGATGGGCAGAGCCTCCTCTGCTGGCCAGCACCGGAAATGCAGCACGATGAGGTATCAACCTTGGCTGTTTCAAGCCACTGAGCTTTGGAGTTGTTTGTTATTGCAGCATAATCCAGCCTACCCCTACTGACTTGGCAAGGTACTGCCATGTTTATTTGAGAGGAAAGAGAAAATAAAAGTGAGTTTGGACAATCCAACATGTGCAGAGAGCCCCCGTGTGGAGCTGACATACTGGGATACCCGTGAGAAGACAACCTTGGGCCAGCTGTTTCTGCTGGCTACATTAAGCTGTTTCACATTTCATTTATATTGATCAGCACCAGCTGAGTTGTAAATTTAATCATTTTGTCTGGTGGGTGGTGATTCTGTCCAGAAGGATCATCTCTGTTTATAGTTAACTCAATACTGCAGCGGGCTGTCATGTTAAATACAGGCCCTCTGTGCTTAAAAAGAAAAAGGAACTTCCTGGAGGCCAGGTTGAATGGAAGCAATGTGTCAGGGATGGGCTGATGTTGTGCCAGATCACTCTAGGGGCCAGGAGCCGGGGAGCCATTTTCCATCACCAAAACCAGATCCCTCTGCATACGTGCAATCTGCCAGGTTCCTGCCTGGAAGCAACTGGTCCTGGCGTGATGCGTGCGGGAAAGAGGAGGCAGGTGTGCTTTGGGGAACTGCTCCCACGGGCTGCCCCTTTTCAGCACAGAGAGGCAGTATCTCGCACCCAGAGGAACAAGCCCTTAAGTCTCTCCTTGGCGATCAAGGACTTCTGGGAAGGAAGTCATGACGGGGCTTGGCAAGTTCCCTAAAGTGGGAGCTTAACTGCCCCCCCATAGATGAAAATGGAAGTCAGACTAAGGAGGAATGAGTGTCCATAGGAGGCAACAGCAAATCCCTCTGACCCTGGGACACCCATGGCCCAGCATCCCTGCTAGTTTAGTGCCCTGGACTCAAAGGAGGGAGAAGTGAAGTGTGCCCCTGCAGATCCACAAAGCAGACAGATGGGGATCTGGGCACATGCTCTCTGGGGTCCTTTATGCTGCCCTCCAAGATAAGGACAAAGACTGAATAGCCTGCATTGAATTTTATGGGATGCATACAAACCAGGAGGGCCAAGCACCACTAGAAAAGGGAAAAGGTGGGATTGGACTCACCACCCAAACCACCTTTTCCTTTGGATTTTGGTTCCAGCCCAGGGTAGATAGGGGTCCAAGGACAAGACAATTTATTTCAATTTGGGAAGGACACACTGTGGGTGATTCAGGACCTCTGGTCCCAGCCTGTGAGGACTACCCACTCTGCTTGAAGGGACTGTCAGCATTGCAACCAACACCAAAATGAGGGCGTGGAGGCAGGAGGGAAGAGGAGGGAGGTGATGGCAGGGCAAACTCCACCCCAGCCGGAGGCGGAGCGAGAGGGTGGAGGAGAGCAGTAGGGGAGGTGAGGGGGAGCCAGGCAAGTTGGGGAGCAGTCCCCGAATCTACAG
Organism: Balaenoptera musculus; assembly: GCF_009873245.2. Taxonomy (NCBI): domain Eukaryota; kingdom Metazoa; phylum Chordata; class Mammalia; order Artiodactyla; family Balaenopteridae; genus Balaenoptera; species Balaenoptera musculus. Next base: position 21,946,519 of record NC_045803.1, on the reverse strand, counting down.
TTGTGACAGCACCTCCTGTTGCTGACCCACATGGGCCCTTCAGACAGCAGGCGGCATTTCAGGGCACTGCCTTGGGGGAGGGACAGGAATTCTCAGTCTGACAGGAGGTGATGGGACCAGAGCCAGTGGCATTCTGAGTTTCGATTCTATCTCCACCCCACAATCTTAGTTACAGCTCTGAGTCAGAACAAAGAGCTCTGTCTGACTGATTCAAGACTGGCCTTGGTTGGAGTACAACAAATCAAGCCATTTGTGAGCTGAGCTTGTAGCTAAGGTGCTTCTTACACAGGCAGGCAGGGGTACCTGTTCTTACTTATCTTTGCATTGCTTCCCCATACAGGCCCACGTCCACATCAGACAACATTGGCATCCATTTTGCCAGGGTTCAGAGGGTGCAACCCCTTCTTTTTCTGGATAACAAGAGGCAAGAAGCTCAGTGCATCTGCTCCCTGTGTCCACGCACGTGCTTGCTTAGCAGTCTGCTGCTCTAAACACTTTCCTTCCAGAGGGAGGACGGAAAGGGTGCAGCAGCGGAGTGACCCACCCTGTGCACCAGTTCAGCCAACCTGGCTGCGCAGTGATGCGGCTGCCCTGCAGAGCTCCCTGCCTTCCTCAGCCCAGAAGAAACTTTATCTCGTCCCTGGGACTCCAGGGGCCCTAGAATGCATGGAAAACCCCTGTCCTTCAGGAGGGACCCATCCTATTTTGTGGCTGCAGACACAGCACGAGGTAAAGTCTGGAAACAACACTGGCAGTGACCCCTTTTAAATGAGAAAGAGCCATGGAGCACTAAAAATACATTTCAAATCAGAAAACATGACTTCACACCAAGTCTAATCTGCCAGCAACTAGCAAAAAAAACCAACAAAAACCAGATTTATTCCCTGCATCTAATTTTTTTTTAAGGGGGAAGTGATAAGTGATAACTCTTATCACTAAGTAATACTCTTGGAAGATATAGATGATATGTCTTTTAGATTTTGAAGTCAGGGAGGATTTCTTAAATAAGACATCAAAAGTGGTCACTATAAAAGATAAGATGGATCATTTTAACTGCATTATAATTAAGAACATTTCTCAAAAGCCACCGTAAAGAAAGCGGAAAGAATTCATGAAATACAACCAACAAAGGATTAGTATCAAGCATGTATAAAGAACTCCTAGAAATCAATAAAAAAGCACAAATAATACAATGGGAAATTAGACAGGAGACATGAACCACCATATCATGGAAGAGAAAATACAGCCAGAAAATACATAAAAAGGTGTTCAGCCTCAAAGTGATAAGAGAAATGTGAATCAAAGCCACAATGATTATGCCCACTCAATTATCAACAATTTAAAAAGTTTGACAGTACCAAGTGTTAGAGAGGATGTGGATCACAAGATCTCTTACTCATTGATTGTAGGAGGGTAAATTGGTCTAACGTCACTGGAAAACACTTTGGCACTAATTCTTTTTTTTTTTTTAATTTTATTTATTTATTTATTTATCCATTCATGGCTGTGTCGGGTCTTCGTTTCTGTGCGAGGGCTTTCTCTAGTTGCGGCAAGTGGGGGCCACTCTTCATCGCGGTGCGCGGGCCTCTCACTATCGCGGCCTCTCTTGTTGCGGAGCACCGGCTCCAGACGCGCAGGCTCAGCAATTGTGGCTCACGGGCTTAGTTGCTCCACGGCATGTGGGATCCTCCCAGACCAGGGCTCGAACCCGTGTCCCCTGCATTGGCAGGCAGATTCTCAACCACTGCGCCACCAGGGAAGCCCTTGGCACTAATTCTTAAAACTGAACATCCACATACCTTGTGGCCCAGGAGTTCCACTCCTAAGTGGCAAAAACTCTTTCTCAGGTTTATAGGCTCAGGGAAGATATAAACAAAAGTGCACGGCAGACCCATTCACATAACCTGGAAACAGACAAGTCCCCACAGGCAGGAGAATGGCTGAATCTGCTGTAGAACACGCTGATGGCGTACTGCACAAGAGCCAGAGTGGATGAACTACATCTCAGCATCTATTAGTTGAAAAAAATAAGTTACAAAAGATTACATATAGTATAATACCCTTTTTATAAAGTTAAAATCCAGCTAAAACCAAGAGATAAAGAATCCAAAAAGGAAAGTAAGGGAGTGATGAATATGGATAGCTTGGTGGAGGAAGGCAGGAAGGGGGTAGGGGAGAGAGGAGCCCACAGGTGGACGTAGCTGATTCTCATGATCCTAGTTTTCGAATTGAGGGGTGGGGTAGGGAACTTACTGTATTATTTTGAATGAATGAATGATGCCATACAGGAATCAATGGTGAGAGCCTACCATAAGCAAGGACATATCATAAACAAGGACAGACCTTCTGTGCAGGTGAAATTAAAAACAAAAGAAGCAAAAAAGACGGAGACCTATCAGGGATTTATATTAAAACCAAAAACAAAATAACTTTCCCTTTCCAAGCCCCCAAGACAAATGCACATCTTAATCTCCCACCCAGAGGCTGCAAACTGGCAGTTTGTGGGCCACACAAGGATGTTTGGCCTGCACAAGGATTTTTATTATTACTTTACAATATTGGGAACTCTCATGTAAAAATCAAATTTCTGGCTTCTCTTGAAAATAATCATAATATGTGGCCACATGGGGCCCACATTCCCACATGGTGAATGTGTGGGTGCCAAGCAGTATCTGTCCCCTACAAAAGGACAGTCTCCCCACTTCACTACAAGCTCTACCACTCCCCATCACCTTACCCAGCCTGCTGTATGCAGATACACAGTCTGTGAGCACCTGCAGGAAAATGAGTATGCACCCAGGTCCTTTGCCATCTCCATCCCACCTCTCCCCTCAGCAGCCTCTGACAGCTGTGGTCACTTACAGGACCAGAAAGCAGCCATTCAGAATGCTCCTCAAAGAGGCTGAAGCAAGAGAAGGTTCAGGGCTCACCAGAATCCCATTCCCAAAGCAGGTAAATGGATGTTTTCAAGTACCATGTATCCAGTTTTTTATTTAAGCACACAGCAAAGTTCAATTGGATTGCAGATAACCTGAGTTTTCTTTTCCTTGCAAATGCTAATTTTTCTGTGCCTTTTGTTTTTAGTAAATTATAGTATACAGAATTTTCCATTTTGCTTTGGAAGGTCTGCCGTGTGTCTGCAACACAATCTACCAACATACTTTATGTAACTAATTCGGTTTGCAGCTGAACAGATTCCTGCTCCTTGAACACCAAAAGCCTTGGTCTTGTTATTCCATCTCCCTCCACTCACCCAGCTCTAAGCGCTTCCACGGTGAAAGTTTGATCCCTCCACCACCTCCTCCCACAGCTTCCCCCAACTGGGCCCTCACAGATCATCGGTGCTTTTTTTTTTTTTTTTTTTCCCACTTCAAAGCACTCCTTCCAGAGGCATCAATCTCATGATTTTATTCTCAAAATATTTTTGCAACAGTTCTTTGGGATTAGCCATCATGGAGACTATCAGAATAATTTTTTTAGGCTCTGAAGGCCCTTCCCAAAGAGAAGTTCTAAAACGATTTTGGGCAGTAACCACTTCTTTGAAATATGTACTGAACATTCTTAAGGCAGAGCACAGTCACTTTTCAGAACGTTAATTCCCGTAAAATGGAATGTCAGTTTTACACAGAAGGCTCCCCTTTATCAGCAAAAACTGATTCCATTTGACTGATTAATTGTCCTTAGAACTGTCAAGGCTTCCAGACTAGAGGTGATGGCTGGGGAGGGGGCGGCCACGCAGTGTTGTGATGTGGGCACTCCTGGACTGGGGAAGCCAGGAGATTACAAATGCACAAATAATTAATTCAAATCAATACAACGAGGGGTTCAGGCTGAGAGACATTCAATTATATTGTTCAAAGAGAAGATGCTCATCTTTCGCTAGTCTGCTCCATGCTGCAAATGATAGAACATTTTTAATTTGTACGGCAGGGATGTTAATCTTTTGCCGTGTAATCCAGTCCTTGGGGCACACCATGAATATGTGGCACTGAGTGCATGAGGCTCCCTGAGGAGGGCACTCAATCAAGCCAGCGCTGGCTTCCCTGCCTGTCTCTTTATCTCAATCTCTCAACACTCAGGAAATACACGATAAGCTAATAGATAATGGATGACGGATGGATGGATGGATGGATGGATGGATGGATGGATGGATGGATGGATGGATGAATAGATATGGAGGCAGAGATAGAGATAGAAATTTTCAAAAATTATCAGACACAAAACCCCCCAACCATAAACAGTTTATGACTTCCAGATTTTGCCTGATCCAGTAGCACAAATAAATCCCAGAGGAATTATTCACATCCCAAAAGGAATCACTTTAGAATTCCTTTAAGTAGCAAGCTCCTGTAGCATATTTAAAATAGGATTTGAATCCCAACTTTATTACACAGAGAAAGTGAAGCACACTGCAAATATTAGGTTTGGAAGGTTATATATCAAGGTGTTAAAAGTTTATGTCTCCATGGTGGGTGGGATGATGTATAATTTAATGCCTGACTGTGAGGTTCAACTTTTCTGTGATGAACATTTATTACTTCTGCAATAAGATAAAAGCAATAAAATATTTTTAATTAAAGAAAAGACTATTTCACACACACACTCAAAGGAAGATTCAATTATGAAGGTGTAACTTCCCAGTGGTTTTCAGAAGAACATTTACTCTATGGAGAGGCTCTGCAGGAATGTAATTTTTCTCACACCTGGCTCCTTGGTGGCTGAGGGTGGAGCAGATAGCTGAGGCAGGGAGCCTGAGGCACACCTGGGGTGGGTGATCTACCACACCTGCCACCGCCAAAAATGGATCTGTTTGGCCTAAGCAGGGGAGAGGTGGCAACCAGGACTCAGAGGAAGGGGAGTTTAGGGATGTGGGGTGTCCTGGGGGCCAGGGACCCACAAGGTCTGCAGGGCCTGGACATTAGCTACTTGTATTCGTTCAACAAACACATTGATTATTATTCTGTAAACTGCCCCATATAGCAGAAAGAGATGACTATGGAAGGATTCACCCCCACCCCATAAAGGAGCTGGTGGTCCAGCAGGAGGGATAACACATCCACAGTTAACTGAAATTTAAGTTGGACCATGATAAGCACAGAAATGGGGTAGAAAGGGGCCCCAAGGGAGGAATAATTAATTGTGAGGAGGTGTCGGGGAGGGATAGCAAGGACTCATCAAATGTTAGTGGAATCGAATTGAAGTGGCATTTGAGCTGAGACTTATGAGGCCTCCCTCCCTCTCCCCAGTGCTTGGAGAGTCCTATTAGACCAGACACAGCTGGATTTCCCCTACCACCAGAGCTGCTGTCATTTGGGCAAAACTCAGTGCTTTTTCACAAATGGCTGTCACCAGAAGTAGAGGCCTTATTACATCTTTTTCCAAGGTGTGTTGAGATATGGAAACAAGAACCAGTGAGTCTCAGGGTGTCTGAGCAAAAGGCAGCCACGTGGGAGTCTCAGAGCCCACTCATGAACATGGGTCTGCACAGGGCTGTGACAGGCAGCAGGTGCAGAGTTGAGTCAGGCACAGGGAGTGGGACCCGTCCTGAGCCATTCCAAGCAGGCGGTGCCTGGGAGAGACAGTGCTGCGCCGCGTGAATCAGAGGGCACCTATAATGATGGAGACAGATGTGGGGGAAGCCAGGCACACCACAAATCAAAAATAACAAGGAAAACTCCAGTCAAATAAGACTGAAGAAACATCAGCTCTTCTGCTCTCAGCTTTGCCAGAGCTGGTCAGTCTGTGCACAGAGACTCACCTGGGAAAACAGAAACATGAGCCACGTGGAAATTTTGCAAATGAATAGGCAGATCCGGGTCCAAAGGATGTATTTGTTGCCTTTGTAGAAAACTAAAATCAGTCAAATAAATGAGGAATTTGCCATTTCCCTCCTAAATTTTATAAGATAGGGACTAAGAAAATGATCTATCAGGCAGGAAATATTTCAGCAGTTGGTTTTTATTTATGAAAGAGCTGCACAGTGTTTGGCATGCTACAGTGTGCGTTTTCTACAAAATAGAAATCGTAGAAAGAAGTCCATAAAACCGGGGAGAAAATTCAGAGATTTTTGTCCTTGCTTGTTACTATAAATAAGTTCTCAATTTCCCAATTTATGCCGTTGGTAAAGATTAAAAGGGAAGTTTCGCTGGAAGATCATTTGCAAATGCCACTTGAGGTGATAATTTCAGCCATTCCAATTTGGGGGCATCTACTACGTTCCCACATTTGGGTTACTTAGGCACAGAGGGGATGGAGATGTGACTGTCAGTGTGTCCTGACTGTGGCGGGTACTTTCTGGGTCACATAGGACTTTGCCTCGGCCCTCTCCGACTTCACGCAGCTGTGGTGGATGCTTCCAGACAATGACTGAGGCCCCACCTCAAGGTGCAGCCCGTGCTCTCTGCTTTCCTACCAAGGGCTTCCTCTAAGCCGTGGAACCTGGTTCCATCAAGAGCAGACACAGTAGAAGCACACCGGGGGTGGGCAGTGCCCTGGAGGATCCCATGGGTGAATGCCCCTGCCTCGCCATCCTCAGGTGGATCATTCTGGAAAGCATTCTGCCTGCTTCTCAGTGTACAGCCAAGCTACGCATTGTCAAACACATCTGCTTGTCTTCTCTACCAACTGGCTCCCTTTGCTCAGGGCCCTGCAGCTGGTGAAAGTACACCTGTTATACATCCACTTACCCAAGGAGAAGTTGTATCCCCGCCCCCTGTCTCTCTTTCTCTCTCTCTCTCTCTCACACACACACACACACACACACACACCAGTCCTATACCAAATTCCCAGAGAAGGGCTCTGATTGGCAAATCTTAGGTCAGATGACCAGCCTTAATCTAATTGAATGTGACAAGGAGCTGGGGTCATGGTATCCAGTGTGGCTGCCAGCCCTACCCTATTCTGCTGGTGAGGCAACAGGGTGCCACTGTGATCTGCTAAGATATTACAATGGATCCATTATTTCTGTGCTTCTCACACTTCTCTGTGCCACAAGCCACTGGAGAATCTTGTTAAAATGCAGGTCTGGGGTAACAGGTGGTGCTGATGTGAGCGCACAGTCCATACTTGCGTAGCCAAGGAGGACACACTCAGCCCTCTTCAGTCTCACTCAGTAGGGGCCCACCCTCCCCACACCCAACAACAGAAATCTCTTTGCTAAATAGCAAAGGCAGAAAGGAAGACTTCTTACTGTTGAGATATGATAAGGAGTGAATTGTCAATGACATTTTGATGGGCCTTGTTTTTACACGGGGACATTTAACTCAGCCTACAAACCAAACCATTAAACTTATAGCCAAGTAATTACTTTTACCAAGTAATGATCAAATCAGATCACATCAGACCCCAGGCCTGAGCCTTACCCCATAATCTGCCAGGGATCGTGATGGGAACATCCCTGATTAATTAAAAGCGTGATTTTACATTTCAACATAGCACTTTCGGTGTAGTCACATCAACTGGCCAAGTCAAAGTGGTCTGTCTGCTTCATCTGTCCCCTTTACCCAGCCCCTGGAGTGTTCTCAGCTGTCCATCCTGGCCCCAGCCTCTGGTAAATCTCATTCCCCTACAGCCCTCCTTGCCTCCATCTGCATCTGTTCTATCCTGCCCTGTCTGTGGCCTCAGTGACAACCAGTACCAGGTGCTCCTATTTCACCTGCTCTTCTTGGCTGTGGCCACATGCCCCTCACAGCCCTTCCCTTCTTAATAGCCAGTCAGGAGATGGCTAAGTTCTCTGGCCAAACCACCATGGGGTAGAGGGGGTGCCCATGTAGGGCAGCAACACAATCTCAGTGGAGAGGCTGCCACCCAAATGCTGCAGAGCCCGTCCGTAAGGCTCCACGGGGGCCGGGGGGGACCACCTGGCACTGTGCTCCATGGGTGAGGCTGCAGGAGCAGCGCGGCCTTGACCCCTATTACTCAGCATTTCACATGCCCCTGTACCCCACCTTTTTGTCCAAACTCTTGTATACCTCTCTTCTAGGAAAAGCCACCAAAGGCAAGTTTCCCAGTTCATAGAGTTTAATCTTTTGTAAGCCTGGCACCAGAGCCAGGAGTTTTCTTCTCAGTAACCACACCCAAGAGTAGCCCACACCTCCATTAAGAAAGCCATTTCTGAGAAGGGAACCCTGTACTCCCCCAGCGAAACCCTCTTCCCAGTTCAGCAGCTTGGTCAGGACTGGTTCAACTGCACGTAACAGAAAAACAACTCATGTGATGAAAAGTGCAGGCATGACCTAGGGTGAAGCACCATTACCAGGCCTTATTCTCCCTCCACCTCCCAGCTCTGCCTTCCTTGAGGCTCACGTGGGTCCTGGGCAGGCCCCTCTCCATGTGGTAACTCCTGTGGCTCCCAGCCTGCATCCCACTGCTTTAGCAACCTGTGGAAAGAGACCACCTCTTTCCTTAAAACTCTAGCAAAAATCCTGGGGTTGCCTCTCATTGGTCTGGGTTGGGTTATATGCCAAACCTAGAGCTAACCACGGTGGCCAGGAAGATGTGACACTCTCACTGGCCAACATGAGTTATAAGCCTCTCACTAGAGCTGAGGACAGAGGGTGGGAGAAGAATGTTCCTGAAGAGGAAGTTGAGGGACTGCTCCAGAAGAAGGCAAGCACATTATAACTTGGCTAAAGCAACTAGACCTCTGGGGACAATGCATAAGTTCTTATAATTGTAATTATTTTACATAATGTTACATAAGCCATTATCCAACATGTCCAAGAAATAGCAGGTCATGGATAATCCTATATTTCTGGTTAATATGTTGGGACCACACACACAACATCCCCAGATTACTGAATGTCTTAGTTTGAGTCACCCCAGATTCAGCTACTGGGATAAAGATGTGAGCAAAAGTAGTTTGTTTGGGAGATCATGAAATATCTATAGGGGAGAGGGAAAGTGAAACAGGGAAGGAAGGCCGTCGATAAAGGGTATGTTACCAGGCCAGTTACCATGATGGGAGATTGAAACTAATCCCACTGGGGAACTCTGGAAGCCAGCAAGTCACACCTGAGAGTTATCCCACCCAAGGAATGAGGGAGCTGAGGGTTTCAGACACCAACTCCTGCTGTTGTTGAGAACTGCTCCCGGAGCTCTTCTGGCTTACAGTGCCCAGTGACAAAGGAGTCCTCCGGGAAAGAGATGCAGGTGCTGGCTGTTGGAAACAAGGCTCACATGCACTAAAGTGAGAAGGGTAACAGGACATGGGCAGGGAACCAACAACATCCACAATTTCCAAAGGCTGACTAGACTGAACTACATTGTTTTGGAGGTACTAAAGGCACTTGAGAATGTTTCAATTCCTCCAGGTCTGTAATAGAAATACCATGTACCACTGTATCAGGCCCTTTACAAAAACATAGTTAGTAGAGATTTTTCATAGGTAGAATGTTGAGTAAAGTCACTTTACAAGCTTTAAAAGTTAGAAACGTCTTCCTGAATAATGATACTTTTTTCCTCTTTGATATTATTCTAAGAATTTCCAAACATTTTATAAATAACATGGTCTCTAAGCCACCCCAAGAAGGGAAAACTGAATTTCAAGGTTTTTTCTAAAGTCAATTTCTTTTTTTAAAAGATCCAAACTGGTTGCATAATCTTCTGGAGACAATGTAACTGACAGATTGATTTTTGCACTTTTAACCCAATTGTTCTGACTTTTGATGAGATGCCACCATAACAGATATAGAATTTAGCCTCTCGCAGACTACCTTGGCCAGTCCCCAGAGCTGGGCCCCAAGTGTCTTCGTCCCAAAGAGGTAAAAACTGGAGTTTAAAGAAGGAACACTTTGCTCCCAAAAAGTCCAAGCCGAGGGTTTGATCATGACACCTAAGAATCTTCCCAGCTGTAGGCCATTAACCCACGTGCACAGGGCACTTTACCATTTAAAAGGCATGTGACTTGTGAGGTGGGAAGGACATGGATTGTGAGTTCCACTCCACAGACTCATCCAAGCAAGGGAGTTACCAGGGTTGATGGAAGAAGTAGAAACCAAACTCGACTCTAAACCCATCCAATCCTGGCATATTGTTCTTTCCAACTACACCATGGGGCCCCAGATGTTTGGTTTCCCAAGCATTAGTAAAATTATTAGATTGAATCATCCAAAGTTGCCATTCTTATTGGTCAAATGATGAAATAAAAGCAAATTTGCCATTTTTATAGGTCAAAACAGTCAAATATTAGCAATTTCACATGATTCGACTGAATACAAAACAATCTGGGTAACTGACTTTAGTAAGCAAGAACATTGGGAAAAAAACTCCATTTCAAATAGGTAAGACTATTTTAACCAAAAATATAGGAAGGTTTCTGTCTCACAATGCCAGACATGAAGCACTCGTTGTGCTGTCTGCACTGCGCTCATCAGACGAGCTTTGGGAGCCAGGGACCCACATCACTCTGGAGTCTCCAGGGCTGACTTTCTCCACCTTGACAAAGAATGCCAGGGAAGCCCATCCTGGGGCCACTGCCATGGAAAGTGCCACATGCCCACTGCCTGGGGCCACTGCTCTGTGCTCCAGGCATAAAGCTCTGCTTTTATGGCCCCTCCTCCATTGCACTGACTCAGCACCGCCCTCCCCCACCTCCCCAGGAGAGGGAAGAGGGTAGAAAGTACAAGGTAACTGTCATCGGGTCCCCAGGAACTGCATGGCAAAGCATCAGAGGGGCTGCACAAGTGGCAAGAGACATGATCTGCCTGTGGAACCACCCCCACTGTACGGTGGTGACAAGCAAAGTGGACACCACGAGGGCGAGACCCCGATGCATCTCACAGCAGAAAGCTGCTGGCTGAACAGAAGTGATGACTCATAAAACCCACAACTGTTTTGAGACAAATTCCTTTTTACGTAAAAAAAAAAAGAAGAAAAAGAAAAAGAGAATTATGTCTGTTTATTCTTTCTCAGCACTGAGCTCAATATTTAAATGAAGCATTTTTATGAACGAGCCCCACAGATCATCATCTCTGCTGCATTAGTTCTAATTGCAGTATTGCTTAATTGCAAAGCAATAGAGTGTGTAATTTGGGAGCTGTAATGCCTGGGGGGCCAAGAATGATTTAACTGTTCATGCAAAGTCCAGAGTTGGGAACACTGTCCTGAGGACAGCACTGAGAGTCCAGCATCTCTCTCCAGCCGTCTCATTCGACAGTTCAGCTCTCTCCACATCAGGGAGGTGGCAGAGAACAAAGATCCCTTGGACCGTACCTCATGCTACCCTTGCAGCAGAACCTCATGAAGGGTTGCAAAGTTTAGGAACAGTATGTCCACTGTATGCCTGCTGCTGGGCTGCGTGAGCACCTGGGATGCACAGACGAATGTGGCTTAGTTCCTGTCTGCAGGAGAGCCAGTCCAGTGAGGGAAAACAGACATGTCAACAGAGCCACTCAGTGATGGAGATGAGCTGAGGAGGTTTCTTCACAAAGAGAAGCCTAGACCTGAGTCTCCAAAAGAAAAAGTTAGGTAAATAAGGAGCTATGAGACTGAGTAGGTGCTTACCAGTTCTTGCTTCTCTTGGGTGCAATTGATTTGTTGAAAATATGCTGCTGAAGATGCTAGCAAGGAGGTAGGGGGGAAGCAGGATAGAGAAGGGGAGAAGGCAAACAAGAATGTGATTGATTGATGTGACTGCACATGAAAGTCCCAGACTCAGCCTGACCCATGGGAAGCTCTGGAGCATAAATGACATCTTGGAGTTTGACCTGCCTCAAGGCAAAAATGCTGGTCTTTTCTTCTCCCACAGCAGTCAGTCACGTCTCATGTCACACAATATTCTCTACATATACGGGAGGAGGCTCTGGTAAACAACAGCAGCCCACAGAAGGTTGCAGGTGCCATCTGTAAGCAGAAAACAGACAGATGCTCAGGGATAGGTGCATGGAGTTGACGAAAGTGACCCAAGAGGATCAAGGTGGGCCAACACCCAGTCTGTAACATGAAGTGACTCAACTATGGCAACGAGATGTGGATGGAAGGAGATTTGCCTAATCCAGCCTGGCCATAAAACTCCAGACACAATTAGTCATTTATCTGCTTCCTTTCCAGTTTGTGCAAGTACTCCAACTTTGTTCATCCTTTTAAGAATTATTTTAGCTATTTTAGGACCTTTGCAATTCCATACAAATTTTAAAATTAGCATGTTGGTTTCTTAAAAAAAAACTTCTGGAATCTTGATTGAATTTTTGACCATGTTGAATCTATAGGATCAAGTTGGAGAGAATTAACATCTTAACAATACTGAGTCTTCTGATCCATGAACATGGTATATCTCTCCCCATTTATGTACGTCTCTTAATTTCTCTCAGCAGTGTTTTGTAGGTTTAAGTTTACAGGCTTTGCATTTTTTTTGCCAATCTCTAGATGTTTCAAAATTTTAATGCTAATGTAAATTATATTATTTAAATCTAAATTTATGATTATTGCTAGTATATAGGAATACAATGTACTTGCTAGAAGTGAATAGAAATGAAGAGAAGTGCATAGAAATAATAAGAATGGACGTCCCTGTCTTGTTACTGATCTTACAGGGAAAGCACTTTGTCTTTCACCATTAAGTATGATGTTAGCAGAAGGTTTTTCATAGAAACCCATTATCAGGTTGAGCAAATGTCTTCTACTCAGTTTACTGAGGATTTTTATCATGTTTGTTTGTGGATTTTATCAAATTATTTTCTACATCTATTGAGATGATTATATGATTTTCCTTTTTAGTCTGTTTAAGGTCAATTACACTGATTTATTTTCAAATGTTAAACTGCTTGCATTCCTTAGATAAGCTCCACTTGGTCATGATGTATTCTTTATGTTTTGTTGGATCCAATTTGCTAAAATTTTGTTAAGAATTTTTGCATCTATGTTCATGAGAAATCTTAACTGCAGTCCCCTTTTCTTGTATTGTCTTTTTCTGGGTTTCAAATTAAAGGTAATGCTGGCCTTACAGAATGAATTGGGAAGTGTTCCCTCGTCTTCATTTTCTAGAAGAGTTTGGATAGAATTGATATTATTTCTTCCCTAAATGATTGGTACAATACCCCACTAAAGTCATCAGGGCCTGGAGTTTATTTTGTGGGGAGGTTTTTAACTACAAACTTAATTTCTTTAATAGATATAAGACTCTTTGGGTTATCTACTTTTTTTCTTGAGCAAGCTTTGGTAATTTGCATCTTTCAAGAAATTTGTCCATTTTATCTATATTGTGGAATACTGAGTATTTTTCCACTCTGGCCACTGGGAACATGACCTATTCTGGGCCTGTATCAGTTCCAGAGATTGTTCTACCTGCTTCTTCCTGGTGCTTCTTCCAGTGGCCTCAAGTACTTTCCTCACATTCACACACTGACCAATACTCAACTAAAGACTTGAGTAGAATCTGCAAATTTCCAGGGCCCTCTATCATGCTCTCTCCATCTCTTCTCTGGTATTCTTCCTGTAAATTCTAGCTACTTTGCCTCCCTGAATCCTCCACTCAGCCTTTCAACTCAGGGAAACCACTGGGCTCTGTGTGGACTCCGTCTCCCTGGAAACCCACTCCAGGCAGGAAGCTCAGGCAATCCGGCCTCACCTCACTTGTCTCCCTTCTCTCATAGATCACTGCCCTGTGCTGCCTTTTATTCAATGGCTGAGAGCAGTTGTTACATCCATTTTGTCTGGTTTTTTTTTTTTTTTAGTTGTTTTTGATAAGTCCAGTCCTTTTGGTCTGTCATGGTCAGAGGCAGAAGTCCACTTCGGACATTTTGAAATTGAGGTTCCTGCAGAATACCCAACTGCAGATATCTACCCAACAGTTGTAAGTAATGGGAGAGGTTGGGACCAGAGATAAATATTCCGGAGCAAGTGCATAGAGCTAGTAACTAAAACCATGAGTGCCACTGGAGAGAGTCTGTAGCAGAGGAAGGACAGCATCTTAAAGGCAAAACCCACAGAGGCAGGAACACAAAGGAGACCATGAAGTAGAGAAGTGGAAGAAAGAAAGAACTAGAAGAAAACTCATCAGAGAATGAGGTCGCGGAACTCAGGGCTTGGAGAGTTTCAAGTAACTGAAGGGCTCCAAATATCCAATGCCCCAGAGACCTACACACAGGCACATACACAGAAGGGCATACACAGGCACAAAGCCACCCATGCCTTGAGTACATTCTGTGCTGTGGTTTTGTGTATGCTGTTTCCACTCATTTTGCCAATATGGCAAACTGGTCCCCTTTGCCAGAGAAGATTGCAGTGGGGGTGAGTGAATGAGATGGGAGGAAGTGGTATAGACCATATTTTCAAGAAGCTTGGCTGACAAGGGAAAGAGATTAGTAGCTAGAGGATGGCAGGACCAAGGCCAGGGTAGAGGACACTTTCTGTTCAGTATCCAAGTCTTCAATCTGTGCATGGGAGGAAAAGGCAATTAACAGGTAGAACCTGAGAGGTGGAAGACAGGATAATTGATGGAGCAAGATCCCAGATGATGGGAAGGAGAAAGGAGGGAAGAATGGGTACCAAAGCAATGAAGGTTGAAGACTAGAGAGAGAGCAAGTCTGCAATCCAAGTACCACTCTCCCTGTTTGCCGAAAGAGGTTGACAAGACACAGACAAGTCACATGCTAGACTATGACAGCCTGACCACAAACCTCAGATTTGTTTCTACCAGCCCAAGCCTACAATTCTGAGACCTGTCCTCAAGGCTGGTGGCAGATGTCCCATAAATGCACGGATGCAGTGGACATCCGTGCATGGTGCTCAAGACCACAGTTTAGGACTACCTTGGGTCACTCAAATGGTGTGACACACAGACACTAAAGAAATCCATTCTCCACAGCACCTGTACCTGAAGCATCAGGTTCCATGTAGGAGAGGTGGGCCCACCTGATCTCTAAGAAGTAAAAGTGTTATCATATTGACCAAATATGGCAATCCAAACTGGTTCAAGCCAAAACAGAATATATGGGCTGGATTTGGCTGCAGCTGGGTCCAGAGCACAGAAGCATTAAGGCCTGGCCTCTTCTTGCTGTCTCTCAGGTCTGCCTGATGCGCAGGTGGCTACACATGGTGGTGAGCCCATGGCAGCAGGTCCACCAGCTCAACAAAAGTACCGGAGTTGAGTACTTTTCGAACTGGTCTGGCCTGGATCATATGCTCATTGGAACAAATCGCCAGGGCCAGAGGGACTAAATGGGCTGGTTGGGTGAGCCCAGGATGGACTCACCTTCATTGGATGCACATGGGCTAAGAGCAAAGAACAAGTAAGTTATTCCTAGGAGGGAGGTGCATGCTGGGAGGTATAAATAACTAGTGTCCCCTACAACTAGAAATCTGAAGGGGCTTACTCCAAGGTGTCAGCTCTGGAGGGACTGCTCCAGGAATGGAAAACACAGACACAAGGAGCCATGGCCTACGCGTGCATCTGTGATGGAATGTAGTCCTCGTAGGATATGTGTGAGAAGGAGAAAGAGTAAGCCACAAGCTTGGAAAACAACAATGTCATTCTGGAAACACTGCATTTTTCAGATTGTGCATCATGTACGCTTAGAAAACAGTGTTCATTAGCTTCTCCTCAACCTTGGAGCCTGCTGCCTCTTTCATTTCACTTCAAATGAACCCATAATCCCATCTCGAGAATTGAACTGAAACTAATTCCTCTATTAAATAAACTTCATTTGGGGGCTGACTGCCATGGATCTTGGGAGAAAACGCATCTTGCTTTTGCAGAGACCAATCTAGGTCAGCAATGCAAAAGCTTCCTTTTTAGAGAGGTGAACCTCAGCTTAGATGAAGGGTCGAGGAAGCTTCCACACTGACGGTGCAAAGTGAAGAAGAGGGAGTAATCACATGGGAGCCAGCTCAGGGGGCAAACGGAGTGCACAGCCACCTGCTGCTTCCCCTGTGCCCTGCCGGGAGAGCCCTCTGAGGCAGGGGCATCTGTGTTCCCGAGCAGGCACCAGCAACACCTCCAGGGCAGACTCAGAGCTCTCCCCACTGGCGGGGACCTGAGGCAGAGGTTCCAAAAGTAGTCCCTGCAGAGGCTGTCAGTTTGATCAGGAGTAAGAGTAGACAGGGATGAACCAAACACTTAAAAATGGTTAAAATGGTAAATTGTATGGTATGCATATTTTACCATTAAAGTAAATAAATAAAAGAGAAAAAAATAGATAGGGAAATTGAGGGTTTGGTTCTCCAGTCCTGATGCCTCTTCAGGCAGGAGACAGCCCTGTGACAGCCAGCCCCACAAATAGTCCCTAATGACCCCTGTCTCCTGGTATTGAGTAGTACTGGCTTGTGCAATCAGTTCATTGCAAAAATGATGATGTCCTTGGAGAGTAGGTCATAAAAGATACTTCGGCCTCTGCCTTGCCCTCTCTTGCATCATTCACTCTGGGAGAAGCCAGCTGCCATTTTGTGAAGAGACTCAAACAGCAAGTGGAAAGGCACACACAGCGAGGAAGCAGGGACCCCCACCCATATCCATGTGAGCCCTCCTGGGAGCAGGTCCTCCAACCCGAGTCAGGCCTTCAGATTACCAAAGCCCTGGCTGACATCTGTACTGCAAGATGAGAAACCATGAGCTAGAACTCCTCAGTTAAGCCACGCCCAAATTCCTGACCCACAGAAACTGAGATCATAGATGTTCTTTTAAGTCACTCAGTTTGGGGTACTCTGTTATGCAGTATTAAGTAATATAACTCCACTTCCAGTTGCAGGCTAACAAGTCTTGTCTCCTTGCTATCTGTCTCATGTTTGCAGGACTTGCTCTCCCTCAGTGCCACGACCCCTCCCTGCTGGATGGACACTTCTGGAGGGCAGGGACCAGGGTGTCATTAATGCCCTCTGCCCCTCTACATCCCCAAGTCCCCTGTGCACTGTAAATGCTCAATAAACATGTACTAGATTAACTTAAATTTCTTTCTGTAGGGGAGAAACCTCGCGAGCATAGTGTTTCCTTCTCCCAGCAATCCCTTTCCGTAGCTCAAAATGAGAAATGCAGCTGTTTAATTAACAGAAAACATCTGAACCCAACAAGTCAGATCTCAACAAATTGGATGTCATTCAGGGGCTGCATCTTGCAGAGACAACAGCTGCTTGCAAAAGAATCCACAAGTCAATGCAATCAATTTCAGGAAATTGTGTCCAACCAGCAACCTCAATACCCCAAGGAGGACCTCACTGCAGCACAGATCAGCAGCACACGCCTGCTTAACCATCCCTGCCAAGTCACAGGCTTCAAACAGCCCATCAATAAGGACTTAACACGTTCCCACCACCACCTGTCACTCCACCAAGGTGGCAATGCAGAGCCCTTGGGAGAGATGTTGGGAGACAGTTCCTCATGGGCCTCTCACATTTCTGCAAATCTGGTGACAAGAGACCCTTGAATTCCAGGTTTTACCCTGCTGGTTCTTGGGCAGGAAAATTACATATGTCTTCAGCCATTGAAGAGTGTCACTGAGAGCATAGGAAAGTGTTTTGATAAAGGGTCATTGATTGATTGGGTTGGGTGTTTTTTTCCCCCAAGATATACAGAAATCTCTTAAGAAAAAAGTTAAATTCCTTGGATCTTTTTTCTTAGCAGGAGTTAAGTAAGAGTCTACAGGGCAGAGCGGGGAGGAAACCTGGTGTGCCCAAGCAGAACTAGAGAAAAGTGCCCGTGACTGTGAGCCCACTGAAGTCTCCAGGACACCTGCCTGGAGGGGTTAATCAAATTTGCCCAACCTCCAAAACAAAGAGACTACTGACCAAATCACCATGTTCCTCTGCAGACACGGTAGTTTGAACCTCTTTGAGCAGTATCTTAGTCTGCTCGGGCTGCCACACAAAATACCACAGACCTGGTGGCTTAAACAACAGAAATCTTCTCACAGTTCTGGAGGCTGCAAGTCCATAATCAAGGTGTCTCCATGGTTGGGTTCTGGTGAGGACCCTCTTCCTTGGCTTCTAACTGTGTCCTCACATGGCAGCAAGAGCGGGAGCAAGCTCTCCAGTGTCTCTGCTCATAAGGGCACTAACCCCATCATGAGAGCCTCATCTAAACCCAACTACCTCCCAAAGTCCCCATCTCCAAATACCCTCACACTGGGGATCAGGGCTTTGACATATGAATGGGGCAGCAGGGGGTATGGGGGGGTGTGGAATTCAGTCCATCACAGGCAGCCTTAGGTCCTGATCCCCAAGAGCTCCCAGGACACCCTCACAACTACTGATTCATCCTACAGCACTCCTGGACCCCTCAAGCCCAGGGAACCTTGAAAACCACCTGTCACTGGGTGGGGAATAGCAACATTATCTACAGTAGGTGGCTGGTTATTCCATTTTTTAAATCTCAAGGGAGCAGGAACCCTCCTCACCTTCTCTCAACCACTCAGTGTACCCTGATGATCAGATTGGTCAAATCATCTGAAGACATTCCCTTTTGTTTTCATCTAAACCCAATTTCCTGACTTTTTGGTCTCACTAAAAAAAAAACCACTTGGTTATTCTAACAGTAATTTCTGCTTAAAACCCCTCTAAATTGTTTTAAAGTCAAATAGGCAGTTGGAAGAAGGAAATGTGAAGGCCCCCCCATGCCCAGGAGTTGTAAGACAGTCTGCCATTATAATTCAACCTCAGGCAAAAGCAGTAAAGAGGTGAGATGTCAC
Source organism: Balaenoptera musculus (assembly GCF_009873245.2). Lineage (NCBI taxonomy): Eukaryota > Metazoa > Chordata > Mammalia > Artiodactyla > Balaenopteridae > Balaenoptera > Balaenoptera musculus. The sequence continues at coordinate 21,927,905 of NC_045803.1, read as the reverse complement.
AGGAAAGGAACCTACTCAACTTAGTGTCTGAGAATCCAGAAACTTCAGCAAAAACCAGGGCCTAAAAAAGCTACCATAGCAAAGGCCAGGCTGGACTAGAGTCTTCGAGTCAACTGGGCCCGCCGTCTATGGCAGTTCCCCTCTGTCACAGGGTAGCGCAGTCACTCCATAGCAGAGGCTTTGACACTTGAGATTCCCAGAACCCCGGGGAGACAATGCCTCCTGATCCCCTTCCTGGCCAGCTGTCTAGAAACGTTGCACCTTCACTCACACGATAACAAGCATTTCTCACGAAGGTGAAAATAACTCGGGCCCACCTTCAAGACCAAAACACACAAAAAATGACATTAAAAAAAAGCGATAGGTCAACACTCAAACTAAAACCCTAGAAGCCTTGACACAGTTATCATCTTTCACAGTAAAGTTTTCTCACAACGGTTACAAGATATGGGGCTTAGAAAATAAAACATGTGCTGGAGGGGAAGAAAGAAGAGGCTCATATCTGGCGTAGAAGGAACAAAGGCTTTCCTAAGCTCTGCTATGTCATTTGTCCTTCTCAGCACTAGAGGATTGGAATGGACTTTCAACTTGTCTTCAGAGTCCACCTACCATTTTATTATCTGAGGAATAGGTTGGTAAAATCAAATCTGGACACCCTTCAAGGGCTCGGTTTCCAGGTCCCACCTGGTGATACACTAAACAGGTTTATCCCTTCCAGTTAGCACCTGATGCGGGTATTGATGTACTGAAAATTAACACAGTTGATATTCAACCAAGAACATGGTCAACAAGGCATAATTTCTTCTGATCAACGCTGCTGATCAGTGACCTAATAAAAGGGGGTAAAGAGGAAGGGCTTCCTTGGCATCAGAGTGAATTTATGTGCCTCCCATGCAGCACTTATATACCTCAGGACTGTTCTCTGCTCTGGATTCTGCCTTAATAACAGATGACTTTTCAAGCCCAATGAGAAATTTGTGCTGTGTGTTTCCAAGGAAGTCATGTGTGTCTCCAGGAGGGAGAACAAGTCAGCACCTCCTGAAGCAACCAGCCTCGGGGCAAACAGAGCTTCATGCCTGCCACTGCTGGGTAAAGCAGAGTGGCCCACTGTACAGAAGAGGCAGGCACTGCTGGCCCCCACACCTGCCCCTGAGTAGTCTTTGCATACCGGTAATCAGAACCTCCATGGAGAGGAGGCCAGGGATTCATAAAGAAGGAAAACAATTGACTTCTCCCCAGTTACATCCAAGTGAGATAAGTCAAGCTCTCAAAACGCTCATCAGGGGCTTCCCTGGTGGTGCAGTGGTTAAGAATCCACCTGCCAAATGCAGGGGACACGGGTTTGAGCCCTGGTCTGGGAAGATCCTACATGCCACGGAGCAACTAAGCCCATGTGCCACAACTACTGAGCCTGCGTGCCACAGCTACTGAAGCCCGCGCTCCTAGAGCCTGTGCTGTGCAACAAGAGAAGCCACCACAATGAGAAGCGCCGCTCGCTGCAACTAGAGAAAGCCCACGCACAGCAACGAAGACCCAACACAGCCAAAAATAAATAAATTAAATAAAATAAAAAAACAAAAAACAAAACGGTCATCAGATGATATTCTAGGTCCAGGTTTTCACTGTGAAGATAAATGGGCAAATCAATCGAGTGTGTGGTCAGTCCCAAGTCTCCCCACTTTTTAGCTCCTCTCTATGCCCTCGCCTCCCACCCCATTCCGACTCCTCAGTAATGGCTCAGCCGCCCCTCCCTAGGTGAACTAGGGAGTTCACCTAGTCACCTGGCAGGGTTAGCCTCAATAGGGATATTTGCATTTCAAAATAAAACTCTTGAGAAAGCAATGCTCTGCCTAAAAGAATGACTCTCCATTGTTGGAATTCCAGGCACTCTGGTTCCCTGGGGGCAGGAGCTTGTTTGTTATCACACTGTTGGGGGTAGAAGGGTTGTATTTTATGGTGCCCCTGGAATCGCACTGCTTAGGAAGCCACCTCTTTGGCCTAAGCATGAGGTGGCCCCTCTCTGTGCCTTTCAGTTGATTTCAGACATTCAGTCATTCATGCATGCCTCCTTCCACAAATGCTCTCAAGTGCCTCGTCCAAGCACTGTGGATGCACAAGATCCTGACATGCCTGTCGGCCTCTCCTCCACAAGCGCTGGCTGTCCCTTGATAAGAAGGAGGGAAAGTTGCAATCAAGTGGTTCCTAACCCAGATGTCATGAATAAATGTCACCAGATAATTTCTAACGTAAAAAATAAATTGGGGTCTTCCCTGGTGGCGCAGTGGTTAAGAATCCGCCTGCCAATGCAGGAGTCACGGGTTTGAGCCCTGGTCTGGGAAGATCCCACATGCCTCCGAGCAACTAAGCCCATGTGCCACAACTACTGAGCCTGTGCTCTAGAGCCTGTGAGCCACAACTACTGAGCCCGCCTGCTACAACTACTGAAGCCCACGCACCTAGAGCTCGTGCTACACAACAAGAGAAGTCACTGCAACGAGAAGCCCACACACTGCAACGAAGAGTAGTCTCTGCTCGCCGCAACTAGAGAAAGCCCGGGTGCAGCAATGAAGACCCAACACAGCCACAAAAAAAAAAAAAAAATTGGTAGCAATTTTGCTAAGTAACTTCGGCTCCCTTTGTCTCAATTTCTACCTCTATAAACACAGAAAAGGACACTTTTCACATGAAATTCATGAGCTCATGTCTATACATCACTGCCCAGTGTCATATTATTTGCTCCTCAGGTATGAGTGTCTCTTTCCATGGTAATAACAAGGTCACTGGGCAGATAATCATTTCATAGTAAAAGGAAAAAGGGACACCTCCAAAAACAAACCCGACAGGAGTGGTACTGCATTCCTCACCTTCCTCTAGGCAGCGCAGTCGGGAACAGGCCACAATCCACCGCAAATCCTGCCAGCAGAACCGCTCCTTGCCTCCTCTCCTTACACCTCGTTAATGAGCCATCAATCTCAGAATGTCACTGACAATCGCACCGCTTCCACAGGGTCTCATAACTTCTCTCTCCTTTAAACTTCTATCTTATTTAAACCACTCGACTCTGTAACTGTCCGTTCTGGCAGAGAAGGTGTTGATCAAAATCAACTGTTTACAGAGAAATAATCCTAGCTTCTGGATGTCGGTGCTTTGTAGTACCACAGGCTGCAGTTCTTTGAAGTGGCCGGTAAACCGGATTTTTAACGGGCTTGGAGGGAAATAACTCCAAGACTTGAGGAAGAAGCGCCAGGCCACTGATTCAGTCCTTGTGTTAGGCTGCCATCTAGTGACAGATGGGATATCTGCTGCGGACCGTGGGCAGCTTTTACCTCCAACATCCTAAGTTGGGGGAGAGGGGGCGTAAACCTATAAATAATAAATGCCAATACAACTTGTCATAGTCCAAATGGCCAGATTAATATTCAAGCCATTCTTCTTCAAACATCAAGAAACATCATTATATAGGAAAAGAGATTTCAGAGCAGACTCAATCGTTGTCAAAAATCTGAAGTATGCCCTATCACTGGCACCTCCAGCCACCCCCTCCCTCAGGTTCTCCCAACAGCCAACTCAGTGTCAGATGGACTGAGGCCCTCCTCTTGGCTCCTATGGGCAAAGCGTGGGGGCCTCCCTCACAGCCATCAATGCTCCAAAAGCAAAGGTCAGCAGGTTTTCAGGTGTGTGTTGGAGATGTATCCACCATCACTACATTTAGCTCCTGGGGGTCCCCACTGAATCCAAAGACCTGAGACAGAGGAGCCACTCCACGCTCACAAAGAGGGCTGCAGCCCCCCCCCACCCCCAAGTCCTGACTGCTCTGAAGACCAGCACCGTGGATAAAGTGGGGCCTGGTCACCAATACTGCACTGACAGGCAGAGATGGAGCCTCATGAATGTGGGTACTGAGAAGATGGAAAACAATTGAGAGTCCAGCCTAAACGTGGAGCCACTCTTCCATTGGCAAGCTCCGCGTCCCAACTTTTCTGATGCCTGAGGCTGCTCAGAGGGCTTCTGGCCAAGTAAAGCGGCCCTCAGGACCCAGAGCACACAGAGAACCTTTCTGGGACCTGACCCCTCTAGCACCGGGTCATACAAGAGCTGCAGCGAGGCTGGTAAGAGTCCCCAGGGTTCCCTCAAGCAAGACACAAGGGCCTAGAGAGGTCTCAGGGCTTATGGGAGATAAATATTTACCAGATGATTTAAAAAGAAGGGGGTGTGTGGTCTGGGAACGTATTCTCAGTAGTTACGAAAATGTTAAGTTTGAACATGCAGGCAATCACAATTGCCATCACAGGGAACAATGAAAGTCTTTTTCAGCTCAGAATTTCCACATCTCAGCTGAAATTCTTCATCTTTACACCCATTTTGTCCCTCTTTTTCTCTAAGCTCTTTGATGTATTTATTGTATAATGGTATTTTAAAGGCTTGTCTTTCAGTTCAAACAGCTGGGTCATCTACAGTCCTGTGGTAGTGACCATTCTTTTCTCTCGATTACGGTCACAGTTCCTGCTTCTTTGCATGTCATATATACTGTTGCTTTTTTTTTCACATCTTAAGCTGTATGGTGTGTATTAAAGAACAGAAAAGAAGAGAGAAGACTATCTGTCCCCTACCTCCCACAGGGCTTTGACTCAAACAATACAAAACCAGGTCTCTTCACTTTTCAGCCCATCCCAATTCCAGTTTGGGGTGATTTTATATCAGCTCCTTCTCCCTCCCACTTTCCCATATTTTGGACCAGAATGGACTCACACATATGTAAACACACAGCTCTTTGGCCAGAAGCCAACAACTGCTTCCCCAAAGTTGAGCACAGGGCAGAACAGGCGAGGAGAAATAGGAGGTGCACGCACACATGCCCCATGAAGCCTGCAGTGATTTCCCTGTAAATCCTTCAAGTGCCTCAAGAATTACCCCATAAATCCAGTGAAGGAGACCTCTTAGGACCCCAAAGAGCCTCCTGTGCATTCAGCTACTCCACCATGAAAACCAAAACCAAGTGTTTCTCAGTGGGTTCAGCTCAGAGTGAAACTTCTTTAGGGAACTGGGCAAATCTATTAGAGTTGTATTTTAGACCTTGGGGATCAAGGTAGCCTTGAAGTGTGACTTCTGGATGTTGACTGAGAAACCTGGCTTTCAGATACTGCTATTTGACCACACATGCCAAGTGTGTTGCCAATAGCAACAGTCCTTGCTATTCAGAATCCTAAATGGTCGGTCTTAAACTGACATAGAGCACAGTGCCGCCTCTTGACCAGAAGGGATTGATATGGCATCCTCCCGTAAACATCAGTCCTTTGCTTCTTGTAGCCAGAGCACCCAACTACCCAGCGGGAGAGGGTTTGCCTGGCAGAAATGTCCAATGTCAGCGCTAGTACCTTACTGCCTAGTCTCTTCATTCTGTCAGAATGGACAGAGGGCACTATTAAGCCTGAGGAATGACTGCTGGTGCCAGTGCGTCCAGGTCCCCACCACCACCACCACCACCATTCCCAGCTCCCCTTGTCAGTACACCACCTCTGGACCAGGGTATAGACCAAAGGTAAAGCAGGGCCAGGGAAGTTCATAATTTTGAGCCTGAGGGACTGTTCCAGCTTTGTAAGGATTACGATAATGATGGCTATCATCTCTCAAACCCTGCTGTCTATGCCAGGCCATTTGAACATGGGCATCATTGCACTGGATGCTCAAAGGTGCCCTAGGAAGCAGGTACTGCTGTCAACCCATTACAGACAAGGCCTTCCTGCTGCAGAAAAGCAGCACAGACAGCCCTTATCCCTCTTTAATCACTTAAACACAGAAGAAAGAAAAATTTACATATATATATGTGTGTGTATATATCTACGTATATACACATATATATGTGTGTATATATACATATATATATATATAATATATACAATAACATGCTGACTTTAACTTGGAGGATTACAACTTTCATTGAAAACAAAGCTTTCCATGTTCTCATTGCAGGTGTGCTGGTATTTCTTCAGGATCATTACCTTTTCTTACACTTAAAGGAATGGCAGAAAATCTACTAGAAATAATGTTTTTCTTTAATCCAAAAGTGGAGGAAAGGGAGTGCAGAAAAAGTATTTTTCCACTGTATTGTTAGAGGCATTAGATAAAGGATTTCTATGGATTTAGTTGTGTTTATTTATATGGAGGTCCTAATTTTCATAGATATGCACTTATTTAATAGTTGAGGCTTAATTTTTTCACTTTACATATAAAACTTTTCTTGAGTACTCAACCTAACAGCCTGAATGTCTTAAAACAGCAATCAAAAGAAACCTGTACAATTAAAGGAAAATGTTAATTGTATAATCTAAGAACATAAGGGTGTTCATTATAGAACTCTTTCCATTTTTCTGTATATTTGAAGTTTTTGACAATAAGTTGTTCAGGGGTAGAGGGAAGTCACCTGCAATGATACTAACAAATCTTGACTTCCCATGGAACTTTCACAAGGTTGCTAGTGGGAAAACATGTGTATCCATGTTTGAAAGTTTATCACCGATAGCTATAAAAAAGAAAAAGAAATTTAAGAAAGTCTTATTTTCACTGAATGAAATTTAGAAAATAGATCAAAAAAAGAATCTCTCATAAGTTCACTTACACAGCTACAGAAACTTTCAGTATATTGTTATATTCTTTCCAATCCTTTTTGTGTATATACTATTTGGTTTTATATGTTAATATTTTGCAACCTTTTCAAAAATTGTATGTAATTTGTTAAATGGCTGTATGGTATTCCATTATATGTTATATAAACATACCATACTGTAGTTCCCAAACTTAATTACTCAACGGAGTCACCTGGGAACATTCTTTGGGACCCACCTACTAAATAAGAATCTCCAGGGATGGCAAGGAATATGAATTTTTGAAGCTTACCCTGTGATTATAATGCATTTAATTAACCTACATACTTCATTTGTTTAATCCACTATTTTCAAACATCAAGTAGTTTTCAAATTTCCGCTTAAATGACAATCACAATGATAACAATACCTGTAAGGACAGGTATCTCTCTGCATACATATACAATTGTTTCCTGAGGACAATAAAGTGGTTTGTTCGTTTTTAAAAAAGACTTAGTGATCAGGGAACTATAGAGTAACTGCAGCTCTGGGAGTGCTTACCCCACCACAATCAGGGAATTCTAGGGAAGACTTAGCAGTCATCCAGGGCTGCCTTGACTACTCGAGAAGGGGTCAATTGGGAGTTAAGAGTCCTAACAACCCTAGAAAAACTCTCAGAGACAGAGGTCTGCCTTCTCCCTTATCTCCATAATCACAAAGGTCCTGCTCAAAAGGGCCCCCTTGAGTATAACACTGAAATTGGCTCTTGCTGTCTTCTGCTGCTATTTTAAAAAAACAGATATGGTAGTTCACATAGTATGGATCCCCAAGAGCAGTTTCTCAAACTTAGTTCCATAGACTCCTAAGTATTCTCAGGCATCTGCAAGTGCAATACGTTTTGGTTTAAATGTTGTGTTTCAGTTGTGATGGTAATATACATATAAGGTAAATGCTAGACAAGTCACTCAATTTCAGGGCCTGCAGTCTTATGTTTAAGATCAAAATGGCACAAGGTCACCACCACTTAAGAAACTTAAGTCAATGTTTCTCAAACTAGGATGCGTGGACATACTCCCAGGGTTCCCTGAGAAATTTTTTTTCTTTAAAAGGAGTTTATACCATACTGAAAGGTGAGAACCACTAGCTTAGAATACAAACCATATTGCTTTTCTTTCCCGAGCAGCACCCCGCCTATGCCCAGCGCTCAGTAAAAGTTAAGGCTGCACAGTTCTGTGCAGCATCGGGTCTCATCTAAGAGGTCTCCACCAGGTCTTGCAGGCACACTTCTTGAACCCTTCCCCAGGGCAACGAGAATCAATTCCTTGCCTTTTATCTTACTGACAGAAACTAATATGCCGGGTCTCAAGAAAACTTTCAGGGACTATCAAGTCCAACCCCATTCACACAGTACACGGGAAAAGTGAGGCCCAGAGATGGGAAGTGCCTTAAGCGAGATGACACAGCTAGCTAGCAGCAGAGACAAAACAAGAACGTAAGCCTCCTATCCCAACTTCAGTGCCTCGGCTGACGTGTGGAGAGCACGATTAGGGATCGCACAGACCTCATTCCCACCACCCTCCCCATCCCATGTCCACCCTCCCCTGGTCCCCAACCTCCCTCTGTCCTCTCCAAGTCGACTCGCCTCTCTCTATTCCAGGCCTTCACAAGCATTCCACACTCCCCAACTCCAACCCTACTGCTTCCGGCCTTCCCTCGCCTACAAAACACACACTGAGAGAGCCCCACCACGGAGAGACAGTTTCAGAACCCGCAGCAGTCCTCCGCGCTGCGGAGTCCGCTCCGAGGCGCATGCGCCACTCTAAGTCGGCGCGCGTCGGTGACGTCACGGACAGCGCCATCCTCGAGCTTGGAGCTTGTGGCTCCTGATGCTGGTAGGAGCGTGTCAGTCTGTCAGCTTAGCTTACCGCGCGACTTCGGGCACAAGGAATCTCTCCACCGCAGACTTTGACGAGAGAGGCTGTGGTGGTCGAGGGCTGCTGAAGAAAGTAGAGAGAGGTAGAGAGTGAGCGACGCCTGGAGAAGACGTCAACAGAGCGCACCGGAAGCGGTCCGAGAATGAACAGTAAGCCGTATCGAGGGTCACGAAATTGGAGAGGGGTGGGATGTTAAAGAGTCGGAGACTAGGTGTAGCTACTGGTGGGTGAAAAGGGTCGCTGCGGAGTCCGAACGGATCTGCTGTGGAAATTGTCCCGCCTTACCTAAGTGTAGCTGTGGCCCGGAGTCCCGGTTGGCCTGCCTAGTCTCTGAACTATGTCAGAGCTGGAGGCAGATTCTCTCCGGGGGCTGCTCAGTAGTACTGAGTGGTGCTAGAGGTCGGCCCAAGGCCTTGGTACGGCTTGGCCACTATCTCCCTCTTGGCGTGGTCAAGGCCCTGTTCCTCCCTGCAACCCGGTTTCCCCTTTTGTAAGGTACTGATAATGATGCCTGCCCAGCCTGCTATTCTGTGAATCACCCTTGTCTGGTGTAAAGCGCAGGGAGCGTGCTGGGGATTGATGCCACTAGCCCAAAGCTTTGAGAGTTGAGCAGAGGTGTGCCAAGGAGGGGAGCAAGCACCCAGGGCATTTAGAGGCAGGGGCATGACACCGTTAAAACTGGATTTTGAGTTCCACCTCTGCCACTCCCTACCTATGTGATCAAGTTACGTGTCTCAGCATGTTTTAACTTCAATTTTCTCAGTGCATACTAGGAATAATAACTCCTTTAAAGGATTGTTCAGAAAGTATAATGAGATAAAATATATGTAGCTTTCAATCAGGGGCATGGCAAGCAATGAGGGCTCAATAACTGTTAAGGTGTCTATTGTTATAGGAAATAAAAGACTTCTGGGTCTAATGCAAGGCACCTGTGACAGGTACAGAGTCATTCCTGGCGTCCAAGCCCTGCAAGTTGCTCTCTACAGACAGGTTTTAATCCCTATCTTCCATCTGAGAGAGAACCAGAGTCTATACAAAACTTGTAACCACTTTGGTTTGCTGGTTCAAATGTACTCAGGGAAGCACAGTAGAGCTGGGATGGAATTTATAGACCGTGAACCAAATTTTCTAGTCTTTTGGCCCTTAAACCAGGCCTTTGTCTCATTCTTATTACATTCACACCCATATTCTGTCCCCAGTGCCATGGTTTTCTCCTTCAGACAAATTAAGAAACAGGAGTGTGAGTTTTTAAAGGTTAAAACCACACTGAGCAATGTGTATTTTGAGCTTGAAGAAAGATCTACTGTATTTTATCAGTTTAGGACACCATCAATTGTATAATACATCTCAGTTTCGTAGATATTAAAATGTGAAGAGTCTTTTTTAAACATCTAACAGTAAACAAAATGTAATAGTTCCAACTATCTTCATCCTGGAAAGCCCTGTCACATAACTTTTAAATGAGTTACATCATTAGACTTCTAGAGCAACTGCTCAGGCTCCTAACCTGTGGTATTTTAAACCAGGGCAACTCTAAGTATCATCTGCTGAGCTTCAGTAGCATCTGAGAACTTGTTAGAAATGCAGGATCTGAGAGTGGGGCCCAAGAATCTACATTTTAATAAGTTCCCAGAGATTCTGACACACATTCATGTTTGAGAAGCACTATTTTAAAGCACACCATTGGAACTTCTAGCACAGATGTGGCTGGAGGGTAGGGCAAGAGGCATCCAAGAAAGCTTTGAAGCTGTGCTCATTGTACTACCCCCATCTTCTGTCTCTGAATAAGCATAGTTATTTTCATAGTTATAAAAGTCTTAGGTCTTATAGCCATAGCCAACAGAGTTGATCATTTCGTGTTTGTCTTTTTTAAATCCCCCAGGTGTGATCTACCATGCCTTTTCTCAGAAAGAGGCAAAAGAGTTCGACATTCAGGTACAGTGCTTGGCAGGAGGTCTGGGAGCAACAGAGGTGATGACAAAGATGGCTCAGTGGCTTCTTAACCGTTATTGCTGTTTTAGATGTCCTTTCCCACATTTCACTCCTCACATTTCCAGCAGACATGTTAGGCTTAATCAAGGTTTGTTGTTCTGCTGGCCTCCTTTCCCATTATGCCAGAGTCAAGTTTGGTTAACTGGGATTTCTTGATCTGTGTCATCTCCCACTGTGTAGGGGACACTAGGCTATGCTCACCTGACACCTGCGGTGGCAAGCACTGTCATTTGACCTTGTTACTGTGCCCGTTTCACTCCTGAAGAGGGCAGTCAGATCACATTTCATAAGTGTAATTGATGGATCATATCTGGGTGCTACAAACATTCTTTGTCAGTTTGGCAGAAGCTTCACTGGTGACTCATAATGAGGGAGTTGCTTTTGAAATCAAGATTTTGAAAGACTGATACACCTTAATTTGCCTTCTCCATGAAAGATGGGCCACTTAGGTATTTAAAGAATCAAATGTCCTCTTATAGTAATAATACTGATAATAATGAATTTTTACTTTCTAAAAGTACAAAGCTGAAGCTGACTGCCCTCCTTACCATGGGATACCATGAAGAGCGTGTGTATCACATCCTTATCCCCACCTCCCACCCATCCACGTGCCTGCTTCTGCCCATGAAATGAGAGCTTGATTACTATTGACACATTAGCCACAAGGTGTTTGCAGCCCAGTTAGTGCAACAAAGGTCCAGGAAATGGCCCCGTCAAGAGGGAGGACCTCAGTAGACTGTGCTCCCCAGGGCTGTGGCAAACATGAGGGCAAAGCATCCGAATGAGGAATAGACTAGTGGAACTCCAACTTGAGAAACAGTGATGCTTGTTCTTTCAAGAGTTACACACAGTTTATGATAGTTACTTTGCCCAGAAGTCCTCTGTAAGTGCAGGTGCTCAGTCACAGTCACGTGATGCTCTGCTCTATGTGGAAAAGAGTGAACACATGGGGCTAAGATACGCTGACAGTTTATTTCCTCAAGTGATGCCAGAGCAGACCAGGAAAATAGCCATGCTGCATCCACAGGCTGGAAACTCAAGTAAAGAATATTACGATATGGCCGCAATGTCAAAATCCCTACCTGCTGCGGCTGGGCCCACCCTGGAGTGCTTGGTTATGCCGTTTTTCCTAGTGTTGGGGTCATTTCCTTCAAGGCCATAGCCTGGCTCTACTCTGAGCTTGCCTTCATCTGATCATGACAGTTTAAATACCGTTGTCATACATTTCTCAAGGATGAGAGAAGTCTTTTATTCCAAAGGTAATGTTTTTTTTTGTTTGTTTTGCTTTAATTTTTTCGTTGTTGTTTTTTGTTTTGTTTTGTTTTTATTCTCAGAATAACCTCAGAGAGCAGGGTAGGAGGTTGGAGTTTGACGTGGCTGTTTTGTGTGGCAGTTACGAATTGGCATTTGAATGTGACTTTCACATCTGGCCAGCTGGGGGTAGCGAACACGCAGCAGTTGAGAGGCTGTGTGAGCCTCAGTGGGTAGATAGGTGGGTCAGTGAAGGCGGCCCATCTGCTGTTGCAGCGGTGTGGGGGAGGGCCTGGGGGTCTGGGTAGCCCCAACCAGAGCTGTGAGCACCACATCATCTTGTCCTCATGCAGCACCCAGGAACCCAGCGGGCCGAGGCCTTTGTGAGGGCCTTCCTGAAGCGGAGCATGCCCCGCATGAGCCAACAAGCCCAGGAGGACCACCTGCAGCGCAAGGCCGTTGTTCTGGAGTACTTCACTCACCGGAAGCAGAAGGAAAAGAAAAAGAAATCTAAAGGCCTCTCTGCCAAGCAGAGGAGGGAGCTGCGGCTCTTTGACATTAATCCAGAGCAACAGAGGTATGGCAAGCCTTTCCTGCCTTTCCACCCCAGAGACTTAATCTTCCTTGTGTTGAGTATGGACTTGGGAAGCTAGGTAGCCCCTGCTCTGCTTAAGCTAAGAGAGCCTCTCCCACTTCTGCCACAAGGGGGCAGGCTTCCTTTACCAATTCAGACTGTTTGGGTTTGGCTTTTCTGCTTGGCTTCTGTCCTGTCCTTAACTAATAAGACCAGTGCCATAAGCCATGGGCAACAGACTATTTGTCTTTCAGTTTTCTTAGAAAAAGAGGAACTGATATTTCTTAACATATATCTCTTTGTAGCTTCTAATAGCACTAGACAGAATCACCCATTGGGGTCTTATTGCCAAAGAACGTGCTGCCCACATGTTTCAGAAGTTTCTGAAAGAGACACGTCACTCTCTGTGGGAGAACATGTTTCTCCCTCCAGCTGACACTCCATCCCTCCTTGGCCACGGTTCTGCATTTGCATGTCTTAGGACTGTTCCTATGCTTTTGCTCCAAGATCTGTAACCAGATAGCCTCCTACATCCCACAAGACAGAGTCTGTCACTTTGTTCATGGCCCCTCTCACAAAGTCAGCTGGGCTTTGGGAGGAGGAAGGGACTTCTGCCTGCCCCTGGTGTGCCTCGCCCGTGTCCCCACCAAGAGAGTCCACTTTGGGTTTGAGCCTGAGGTTCTCATTTCTCTAACCAGTAGCTTCGTTAAATGGACTCCCCGTGAAGCGCCAGGAAGGCCTGTTTGGGGTCGTCTCACCTGCTACCTCTCCTTCACCCCGCCACTTCTCACTCATCCTCCAGACAGACCCTGTCACCTTGCACGGGGACTTATGACAACCAGCAACTCCTGCTTACTGAGGGCTTACTGGGTTCAGCTTCCTGTAACAGAAAACCTCAAAATAGCAGTGGCTTAAATAAGATGGAAGTTTATTTCTCTTGTGAAAAGAAGTCTAGATGAACACCATCCTGGGCTGGTGTGGTAGGCAGTTCCACAGCCATCAGACAACCAGGAGTGTAGCCCTGGGTGCGTCCTTGCTGCTCCACCATTTGTAGGTGTTACTTCGTGGTCGAAGATGTCTGCTTGAGCTCCAGCTGTCATGCCTGCATCTAACCAGCAGGAAGGATGAAGGGGCAAAGGAAGGCAACGCCTTCCTCTTCTCATTAGCAAAAACTTAGCTTTGAGAGGGTTCTACCAGCGAGGAAACTAAGGTTTGAGAGGTGAAAGTACTGGGTTTTAGTGCAGTTATCGGGAGTAGAACTAGAATTTGCACCCAGACCCCAGTGATCCAGGTCATGGTCCTTGGCATCAAGCCAAGCTCTGTGCTCTTTGGATGTTATAATCCCAAGCTCACATTGCCTAACGTTTTACCTCTATCTGACTTTGCCACAGATACAGTCTTTTTCTCCCTCTACATGAACTCTGGAAACAGTACATCCGCGATCTGTGCAATGGTCTCAAACCAGACATGTGAGTTACAATTCTGAAGCCTTGCCCTCTGAGGCAGAGCCCAAGTCTTAGGATCACTGTAAATGCAGCTTTCGGTGCCTGCTATCAGCACTGCCTGGCTGCAGAAGTTTGTAGACCTGTTTACTTCTTTCCGAATTCATTTTCATGGTATACATTATGGGCTTTTGTTTACCTCGTAGGCAGCCACAGATGATTCAGGCCAAGCTTTTAAAGGCAGATCTTCACGGCGCTATTGTTTCAGGTAATTTGCCTAAGAGCACATCATCTGGATGCCCAAGCCATCATTCAGTGACAATTCCTTGCCATGTGGATGTCCCTACATCACCAGCACTTAGGGTGGATGATGACTATGGCTGTCTTAGCCAATTCTGGCCACTTGTTGGATACTCTAAATGGCCTCTGTATATCTTCTCCACACAGAAGACCCCTGCTGGTATCCCAAAGGACACGGCAGCTGCTGGCAGTCACCCACAACCTGGTATCTTGAACAGCCCCATGGTTTTAAATGTTGGCTATGGACCAACAGTTCCCAAGTTGTCATCTCCAGCACAGACCTTACCCTTGAACTCCTTGAATTCAACTGTCTACTGGACATAGCCACCCAGACGTGCAGTAGACATTGTAAACTGTACTTATCCAAAACAGAACTCTGGGCCTCTCCTCAGATCAGCCCCTCCCCTGGCCTTCATCATCTCAGTTGCCACTGAGAATCACCTTTAGTAATACCACTGAGTACTACTGAGTGCCACTAATATAGTGCTACTGTTTACCCGGGTTGTTCAAGCCAAAAACCTAGGAGGTATCCACATTTCTTCTTTCCTAATTGCCTACCTCCAATCCATTAGCACGTCCTAACACCCAAATCTAAGCCACCACCATCTCCCCTGGATTACTGCAAAGCTGCCTAATCCTCTCCCTGCTGACACACTGCTCCTCCCCTGACCAGGCAGCCAGAGTGAAGATTCTACAACAGAAATCAAGTTGTGTCCCTTCTGCCTCCTTACTGTGGTCTAAACAGCCTGTCCAAACTCCTTGGACACAGGTCTAACCATACTGGCCTGCTTTCTGCTTCTCACCAGGCCTGGCCCTGCCACAGGGTCTTAGCATTTGCTTCTTCCCTCTACCCAGAGAGTTCTGTGTGCTCAGGGACTGATTCTTATTATTCAGGTCCCTACTCAGATGTCACTTCCCAGGGGTCTACCATAGCTAAAGATGTCCCCCCACCCCATTACCCTGCCCTTGTTTTTTTCATAGCACTCATCACTATCAGAAAATACAGTTGTCTGGTTTGGTACACATTACCCCTCCCCCTATTAGAACAGCAGCTTCGTGAGAGCAGGACTTACTACTGTGCCCAGCACCTACCTAGGACAGTGCCAGACACATAGGAGGCGTTCAGTGAATGTGTATTGACTACACTGGGGGATGGGTTGGGGGAGGTGAGAGGCCTGCTGCCTGTGGTGGCAGCTCACTGCCGGGTGGCCTATAGAGGGCTCCCATTCTGTCCAGAGTTCAGGAGGTTCTGGGAAGACCGTGATGAACAGGCGTTCATTCAGGTCCTGTAAGTGAGGCTTGGCCCTGCCAGAGCAACCTGACTGTGGGCCTTGGTGGTGCTAGATACACGTGTGACCTCTTGGCTCCAGAATCCTGCCCAGGACCCCTGTGGCAGCAGGCCTTCCAGAGGACACCTTATCAGAGCACAGAGGCTGTAAAGCCACCACCAAGGGATTGGGAAGCCTAGGTTCTCATCCCACTTGGTTGCTGCCCAGCCAAGGAGCCTCCACCTCACCCTGCCCCTGTGGGTGGTCTTTCTTCCTCTGCTGGCTCAAGGTTGGGACCAGAACCCACAGCCCCCGCAGGCCTGGCTGCCTGTGGCTCCCCTAACACCACAGAGGCCTGAGCCCTGAATCACCCTTTTCCTTTGCAGTTACAAAATCCAAATGCCCCTCCTATGTGGGCGTTACAGGAATCCTTCTACAGGAAACAAAACACATTTTCAAAATTATCACTAAAGAAGACCGCCTGAAAGGTACGTAACTGGATCGCCGTGGGCTGTGGCCTCCCCAGCCGATTTGTCGGCCCTTTCCTCATGGCTCTAAAGCTCAGTTTGGCCTTTCAAGTCAGCACAGATTGTAGGTACCTGCTGACCTTACATTCCAAGCCTGCAGAGACCATCCCAGCACCCAGGGCTCTCCCTGAGGTCCTCATGAGAGCCAGCAGCCTTGGCCGGATGTGATCAAGGGAAGGAAGGGCTGCTTGGCTGTGCCTCCAGACACCTGGGTCTGTTTCCAGGACTGGGACCCTCCACCTGCCCAAAGGCTGCTGCCTCCCAGAGGATTGCAGCTAGACAGATAGCAGGGACGAAGCTAAGGTAGCGCCTGCCCCTGGAGTTCCCAGAGCCAGCGCCCTTGGTGGTGATTCTCTGGGTTCCAGGGAAGCAGGTGCAAGCTCATCCGCCTGGTGTGCTAGAGCTCACTGCTCTGGCAGAGACGAGCGGCCAGTCTGTCAGGATTTCCACACCCCCTCCTTGCTCATGAATCCAGAGATTTCAAAACCACAGCGGGAGGTTTTTGTTCCTTTAATTTTTTGAAGCTTGGTTTTCTTGTTACTTTGTTCCATTCCCCTCTATATTCTTCTGCTCTCATTTTAAACCTCAGAAAGTGGTGTACAGGTTTCCCCAGTAAGCATAAAGCCATGAGTCCATCTGAAAGTTATGCGGCAAGACCTGTTTCTGGCAGTTTTTCTGGGGGTTTCTGGTTTTGGGAGTTTGGTTCATAGCCTTTGACCCGGAAAACTAGGTGTTGAGTTATATTTAAAATGTGAATAGATTGGCCTTTTGGCAGAATAATCCCCTTTAATCCTGGTGCTGTTACCTTTGTGGGTTCCTCCATTTCTTATTATCTTTCCCTATTAGCTTGTTGTATTTTCTAATACAAACATCTTGGGAATAATAGTCTCCACAAAAGTGAACTTACTGCCAGGATTTTTTCCCTCATCCTTTTTCTCCTGCTGTTTTTTAGTTATCCCCAAGCTAAACTGTGTGTTCACTGTGGAGATCGATGGCTTTATTTCCTACATTTATGGGAGCAAATTCCAGCTGCGGTCAAGCGAGCGTTCTGCGAAGAAGTTCAAAGCAAAGGGAACAATTGACCTGTGAGCTCTTCCTGCCTAAGGGAATCGTTTATGACAGCGAAAAACTGGAAACAACCTGAATTACCCACCTTTCAGGGAAGAGATGGCCGGGCCAGTTCTGGTTAGAGACCACCTCCAGCTGGTCTAAATCAGAGTTAAGGACGTTTAATCATCTGGGAAGAAGCACACTGTACTGAGCACAGAAGTCAGAGACCACAGGGATGTGTCTTTATAGATGCTCTTGTTTTTGTATTACTCCCATGGACAGAAAAGAGTGGCAGAAAACACCAGAATTAACACAGGTTGACTTGAATAGTGAGTTTATTTGGTTTTTCTTTTTCATACTTTTCAGTGTTTTCAGAATGTTCTATGATGAATGAGTTGTTTATGTGATAATAAAATATGCATGTGGGCATGAACAGGCTACAGGAGTGATTCCTGCAGCACCGCCAGGATGGAAGGGAAGGGGAAGCCCAAGCTGTGCCTGGCTCGTGCCTTTACTTTTGCTCTGTCATCAGGCACCATGTCTCACTAGTTCAGTGGTGCCCTGCTTCTTTGATACATCACTTTAAATCATGCCTGCTGTCGAACTCTTTGACCTGAGGTTTACTTTGCTGCTTCAAGAAAGTTGAAGAGGAATGAGTGGTGAAGTTGCTCAGTGACTTAGGGCCCATTCAGGAGTTCGAACTGAGGTGGACCACAACGGCAGAATGCCGGGCCTAGGTGTGCTTATTGAAGCTTGTTCCAGTATAAGGAGCTTAAGCCTACAAGAGTGTTCTCAATTCCTGAGTCTGTTAGACTCCAAAGGAAGGTGGGCTGAAGGGAAAATAAGACTGGAGCTCTTCCCAAGGCCTAACCTACTAGGAAAGCCTGAGTCCCCAGCAGTGGCACCTTAGTTGACGTCTTAGTCCCATTTTTGCTGCTGGAAGCCGTGGCTCTGCAGACTCTGCAGTCTGACCCTAGCCCTCTGGGCAGTGTGCCTGTGGGCCAGTAGACGGGCCCTTCTGTGCAAGGCCTGAGTACAGACTGGCCGAATGAGGACGGGGTGCAGACCAGACTTCCAGGGTCTGCTACCAGGAAAGCTACATGGCTCAGAAGGCCCTATCACCCCTTTCTTTTGAGAAGCAAGTGTTTGCTGACCAACAGGGTGAGGGCAGAAGCATTCCTGGCGACAAACTGGCAGCAAATTCATGTGCTTTTTCTTCCGCACCAAGAGAAGCAGCAATGCCAGAGGCTTCACTGTGTCAGCATTTTGCACTCAGACTCCACACTGGACGAGAAACACCACAGTGGAGGGGAGAGCGTAAACACTGACTTCACATTATTGGAGGAGAGCAAGAAGACCTAGCGGTGCCTCTGCACCTCCCGAAGGCCGAGCGCGCCCAGGGTCTCCCACGGACGTGCCCGGCGGCTCGACCCCGCTTCCGTCTGTGCATGGTGTCCCTCACTTACCAGGAGGGTCTGAGTCTCCTTGGGTGCTCTCCCCAGTCTAGCCATCACTGCCTGTGATTGGGAGCTCAAGTCCCAGCACCACCTCAGACAGGGCAGCCTGACCCACTGACAGCCCTCGGGTGTGACCACAAGGTCACTCGTACTCAGAGCACTCGTTCGCCCAAGGCCTCACAGCCTGAGACAGGTAGAGCTGGGATTTGAACCCCATAGTCTAGCTCCAGAGCCACGGGTGGCCGCAAGGATGAGAAGATACTCCAAAGTGCATGACGTGGTCCCTTTATTACCTGGGTTCCCACTGAGGGAATCTCTGGTCTTCCGTGTAATATGGCTTCTGTTCTTCTGGCTATCTGAAAGTGCCACACTGGTAACAGCATAGGTGCTATAATTTCCTAAACCCCACTGCTCTCACCCACCCCTCTGCAATGTAAAAGGCGGCCAATGTTGTGTAAGTGTACAGTTGCTTTCCAGAAAAGTTGTTGGAACCAATTACCATGTGAAATCTGTTTTTCATTTGGCGCAGACTCAAGTTTCCATGTGAGTGGCTGTTTAATTTGTAGACTTCTCTCCCCCTCCCCAGGGAGACTCGGTGAGAACGCTCACCTGCCACGAAGCTGCTGCTACGCATGTCTGTTTCTGGGACGCCCTGTTGTCCCCAGGCCCACTTAGCACTGGGTCCTGTGCTCCAAGGACCATGCCGTCCTCCCAGGCAGAGGAGGGGGTGAGGAGGGCACAGGCCAGGCTGGGCCCTGGCTCTGAGTGAGCGTTCCCAATGAAGCTGCACTAATCTCTGCATATGGAGGCGCACAGGGCTGGCCGTGTCCCCATGGCTGTGACACAGGGCTTGTCATGGAGAGCGGTGTGGTACTCTGCAGTCCAGTCTCTCCCATCTCCACTGCCCAGGGAGCAGGACCCCAGCAGAGCTGGGGCCTTTGACATGTAGGATACCTGTGAGACACAGCTAAATTCGCCTTGTGTGTAAACCTTCATGCCCGGGCGAACTCTGACCCAGAGAGTTCCGTGTAGCAGCAGAATGGCTAACACCTCAGGACAGGATGGAGGAGGCCACGGGGTCAGGAGACATCAGTCCAGTGACCCACTGTTCCCCAAACAGCGAGTGGGCCCCAGGCCCTTCACATCCCCCAGGGCGAGCTCTGTGGAGGACACAGCCGCACTGTAGCGCCTGCAGAGGACAGGTCAGAGCCTCTAGGGCAGGAAAAGGGTGAAGCACCTGGAGGGTAAGAGGGACATGATGGGCCACGGCTACTGTATTAGCCCGGCCTGCTGTAACAACATACTGCAGGTGGCGACTTAATCAACAGACATTTCTTCTCTCACTGTTCTGGAGGCTGAAAGTCCAAGATGAAGGTGCCGTCAGGATTGCTGTCTGGGAAGAGCTTTCTCCTTGGCCACCTCACTGCGTCCTCAAATGGCCTTCTGTGTGCACTCGGGGGTGGAGGGGGAATCTCTGGTGTCTCTTCCTTTTTTACAAGGACACCAGTCCTATGGAATTAAAGCCCCACCTTTATAACCTCATTTAATTTAAATTACCTCCTTAAAGGCCCAGGGCCTCAACACAGGAATTTGGAGGGAACATAATTCAGTCCGTAACAGCCATGGAGCTGTCCCAGCTGGGACAGACTAGTTGTGCCCCCCACCCTGACCCCCATCCTCGGACACTGGCCTGACCTGGCCTTCCCACACCCCCATATGGAGTGCTTGGACCATTAGCCCAGCTCACCCAGCCCAGCCGCTGGACCCTGAGCTCCCATCACCACAGGATTCTAGGACCCGCTCATAGAACTTCAGTTCAGCTTCTCCCTCCAGTACCAGGAGCCCTGAGGGGGCTGGGTTCCCTTACATTTCTGCAACAGCTGAAATCCTCTTCCCTTGCCCTCTTGTTGGGGCCAGGCACAGTCTGGTTGGGGAGGAAATGCACACACAGGTAGGCAGGGTGGGCAAGGGAGGCTCCCTGGAGGAGGCAGCTCTGGATCCAGGCAGCTGTGGGATGTGAGGAGTGTGGTCACACAGGCTCAGGGCAGGGGCCTGCAGGGCCAAGGTGGAGGACCCAGGAAATCTGCCCACAGGGCCCAGGGCCAACAAGAGGAGAGGCAAGAAGGGCTGTGGGACTATGGCTGCCAAACTCAGGAGACGCCTAGCTTATCAGTGGGAGGGGAGAGATGGCGGGAGCCGCTAGCAAAGTTCTAATCCATGGGGCAGAATGTGGAATTCTGCTGATCCAGTCACCCAGTTCTGAAGTCTTTTGACACTTGAGAGTGTCACCATCTGTCAAGTGTGGCCATGAGACTAGATCAGGGTTTCCTGAAGTTGTATTCTAGCACTTCCTGTACGAGAATCAGGATGCGTGTTAAAAGCAGCCAGATCCTGGGCTGCAGTCAGTCTCCAGGGGTGGGGCCCAGATAGCTTTGTGTTTCTCTAAGACCCCAGCTGGTTCCTCCAGTCGTTGATGTTTGAGGATCATGAACTCCAGATGGTGTCTAAAGTCTCTTCCAGCTCTGACATCTGGAAGGTGATTTAAGATTTGGGCCTCTTGGGATGGTGCTTTCTCGATGCCAGAAAAGATTGTCAAATGACAGATCTCTCAGGTTCTGAAGAGTAAACAGGAACATTCCCCCCAAAAGCCATAAATTATGCTAAAAAGCGTTCTTTCTGGACAATGGCTTTAGTTCTAATTTAGTTTGCGTTTCTTAGCTATAATGCCTAATTAAGACATCTGTTAAATGTCTATAATATTAATTTAATAGAGGGGGTTCTAGTAGAACTGTATTGGAATTGTCCATTTAATTAACCTCATGGGCCTTTAATGGATGTCTTAAATAGACATCATTAACAAGAGTGCTAGACAAATTAAAATTAGAGTCAATAACATTCTTGGTAATCTTTCCTGAGCTGTGAAGGGCAGGCATTGCTAAGTAGACAGACACAGAGATGGGCTGCACAGAGGAGTGTTGGAGCTGGCATCCCTAGCGGGGCCCACAATGGACAGACAAGGCCCCAAGCAGGGTTCAACCATTCTGTGTCCTGGTCAGCTTTGCCCAAAGAGGGCGCTGCTGTCCAGTCGTAAGAAGCAGTTCTCAGGAGCACAGCCCTGCTCTGCCCCTTCATACACCTTTCACAGAAAACGTTTGCTGACCTGGTCCTTCGGACTGAGCTCCTGGATGGGGGAGGGAGATGCAGGAAGGAGGACTCACCCAGAGATTCTCACTAAATACCATAGATGCGCGGATCAGGAAAGGTGGCACAGGCTAGGACAGGGCAGGATTGGCTGGAATGGGCAGGGGGAGTGGGATGAGATGGAATGGAAGGGAAACATTCTATCGCTTTTGGCCCTCCCACTCCACTAAACAGCTCTCCACTGCACTGCATCTTTCCAAAGGCAGTAGTCAGTTCTCTTATCTTATTTGGTCTCTCATCAGCATTTCCCATGACTGACCAAGCCCTGCCCCCTGAAACAGCTGTGTAGGCCCACGCTCCCTGACTTTCCTCCTGCCTCCCTGGCCACACCTTCTCAGTGTTTTTTCATGGACCCTCCTCCTTTTCCCAACTTCTAAATGTTGGTTGAGCCCTGAACTCCATCTTTGGGCTCTTCTGCATTTGCTCTGTAGGTGGTCTCATCCACAACTTCAAATACACTTGACTCTCAAAATCATATCGGCAGCCTAGCTTCCTCCTAACCCCAGACAGACCCGAATCTGTAATTTTATTGCCTGCC
The DNA here is from genome assembly GCF_009873245.2 of Balaenoptera musculus. Classification (NCBI taxonomy): domain Eukaryota; kingdom Metazoa; phylum Chordata; class Mammalia; order Artiodactyla; family Balaenopteridae; genus Balaenoptera; species Balaenoptera musculus. Next base: position 21,905,790 of record NC_045803.1, on the reverse strand, counting down.
TCCCCCCAATTCCAATATGAACTCCTGAAGGACAACGACTCTGTTTTGATCTCTGCTGTCCCCCTAGTGATCTAGAAGCACTGTCTGACCCCTAACAGCTGCTCCAAGAGGGAATGAAAACAAGTGCCCATTGACAGCCCCACCTGCAGATCTAATGGCCTCCCAGCCTGATACGGCTGCACACAGAACTACTGACTTTCCTCTGCTCCCACCTCAGCGAACGGCCTCACGTCTCTCCCTCTGCTTAAGCCAGAAACCCAGGCGTCATCCTCTCTTGCGTTCATGCCCCCCAACGAATCTTTCATTAAGTGCTGGTGGCCTCCTTCCAGCCCTCCTTGCCGTCTCCCTGTCCTACCCGCTGTCACCTCAACCAACGGCCACAGCCCCTCCCTGGACCCCAGCCTCCACACAGGGCCCCACAACAGCCAACGTGACCTTTGTGAAGCATGGCACAGATCATATTGCCCTTCTGCTCAAAACCCACAGTGACTTCCCAGTGCACTTAGAATGAAAGCCAGCTCCTGACCAGGGTCAGCAGGGGCCTCCCACACCCGACCCCAGCCAGCATCTCCAACCCTGGCCCAGCCCACCTCCCCAGTGCCCCACCCCCGTGCCTTCTCTGCATACCTCTGTTCAACTCACTGTTGGCACCTGTCACTCCCTCTGCCTGGGACTCTCTTACCCTGGGCCTTCAACCACAAGGCAGCCCGTCCTCTGCATTCAGCTCTCCACAACTGGCCTCCCTCTCAGAGGGGCCTCCTCTGAGCAGCCTCCCACACCAGTCCCTCTCTTGTATGACCCCCATCTTACACCTTCTGTAGCAGTTCTTAATATCTAACGTAATCTTATCTGTTGTTTACTGTCATTTTCTTCCACTAGAATGTAAGCTCCTTGAACACTGGGACTTTGCCTGTCTTATTGGACATTACAGCCATCGTGACCTCAGTGCAATCTAGAACACTGCCTTGCACATAATAGGTGTTCGGTTAAATAGTTGTTGTCTGACCAAAAACGAAAAAACAGAAAAACAAGGAGCCAAGGGTGTGTCCTAATGACGGATACGTGTTGGGACCCAGCAGCCGAGACACTGGCCACGACCCCCTCCGGCCCAGACAGCACCGCCCCCATCACCACTTGTCCAGAGCAGAGCAGCACTGTGTCCTGGGACCCACAGGCTGCCCACCTTCCACGCTGTCAGGCACCCCAGGCAGCAGCAGTTCCCTGGGTCATCAGGCCCTGCCCTTCCCGGCTACTCAGCCAGCTGCACTTACACTTCAGCTGTGTGTTGTGGGACATGCAGTGTGTGTGGCCCGCGCTCCTCTGTGCTTTCCAGCTTCGCCCACTGGACCCCAGGGTGTGGGCGGGGTCACGGGTGGCTGGTGCGAGTGACCCGTCCTGAGAGGGGCTGAGCCCGAGGAGCCCGGCATTCAGTCAAGGAGACTCGAGCTCAAGGTCCAGCTTACTCTTGACCTTCAGGTTCAACCACAAAGGACGTGAAAAAAGCGTGTTGATGGTAGTTTCATTTAATCTACACAAATTAAACTATACCCTCTGCCAGAAGAAAGGGCAGGAGAGAAATAACGTTGCAGATGGAGCTGCCTATGGCCCTGCCCTTCCGTTCGGTGGAAACTTACCTTGCAGTGGTGTGAGATGGAAAGCATCCTTAGTTGCCCTCTGTCTCCCCAAAAAGTGTGCGACTGTAATGCTGTTCACAGTAACACAGACCCTGAGCCGGTGGTGTGCTGGAGGGGCTCCCCCACCCAGGAGAGCTGACGTGTGCCTCTCTTCCGGTTTCACTGCACCACTCGTGTCGGCAACTCGAGACCAACCGTGGCGGGAATCTCTAGACCACGCTACCAATCAGGCTGGTTCACCGTTTACCAGCACGCCGCCCGCAACACCGGTCAGCGCCTCTGTGTGCAGGAGAGGCCGTGAAAAGTTCCAGCCCTGTGAGCAGGACCACCTGAGAGAGGAGGGTCTGTCTCTGCAGGGTCCCCCTGCAGGAGATTTGACGACACGATTTGAGCCTGAGGGGTTGTTTGACACCCGGCCCACAGAAGATGGGACACTGTGGGCCGGGGGCTGGAGACATGAGTGCATTTGCTGGTTGACAGCTTACAGGACTGGAAATGAAAGATCTGTGCTCTTTCTGCGTGTGAGTCTATTACGTGGGTGCTTCATACATTTCTGAAAGTTAAGCATCTCCCTGAAATCTTGTTTCTTGCTGGCAGTGCTGGGTTACCCTAATGGCTCTTGCTCAAGGATCATGGATTGAAAGCAAGGAAACCCAAAGTCCTAAGAAATGTGGTGTGTCACCACATTTACAGTTTTAACACCTCCCTCTCAAAATACTGGCTCTCTCTCTCTCTCTCTCTCCTCTCTCTCTCTCTCTCTGCCCTGGACCTCCAGGGACCAATAGGTCAGCAATGCTGTCACTAGGGTGTGATGGCCACAGATGTCCTCATCCCCGCCCATGAGACGCTCTAGTAGGTGTGACAGACAGTGAGTGGTGGGAACGGGCCCGTGGGGGCTGCAGAGTGGGGTGGGGAGGGAAACGGGGCCCGTGTCAGGGGCACCTGGCAGGTCTGCAGGTGGAACAGGCTTCCCCTGGGACCTGATCTTAAGATGAGGCCAGAGGGCTGAGCTGGAGCCAGGCAGGCAAAGAGACCTCCTGCAGAGGAAGTGGAGGTGGGAGGAGGGGCCTGGACGAGAGAGTGCTGACTGCAGCTAGAGGCTTTGGACACTGGGCAGGGCGGCGGGAAGCCAGGGTTGGGGGAGGAGGAGAGACAAGGAGTGAGCTAGAGCAGGCCACGGCCAGGCCTGGGAGACCAGCAAGGAGGCTGTGCCTGTGAGGGAGTGTCCATGGCCTGGACCAGCGCGCCGCCCTCAGGGATGCCCAAGAAATAGGTTTGAAGGGTGCACACAACTCCCCACGGACAAGGCCTTACGTTCTCAAGCCTCCTCCCACGAGCCCCCACCTGAGCCTCCATTCACAGCCAAGTGGCTGTAAGGCGGAGCCCGGCTGAATAAGCAGAGGGTGGCCTCAGCCAGCCAGGCAGTGAGCAGAGGGGCTGGAGCACAGCCGGCAGGGCCAAGGAGGAGGGCAGAGGCTGCAGCTGAGCTGTCTCAGGGAAGAGAGGAATGAATGAGCCAGTGGGCAGGCGGGAGAGGAAGGAGGAGCCCTTGGACAGCAGGAAATGAGGAGGAAGATGGGAAAGCTGGGCCAAGAATAGAGAGTGGTGTGGGCACACCTCCGAGATGTCCTTACCTGGCTTGGCTCTGTTGCTTAGGCAAGCCACCACTTTGCAGTACCTCAGTGTCACCGTCTATAAAATAAGCATCACAAGTAAAGCACAATGAGTAAGATTTACTATGCGTATCACCTCAGAGAGTTCCCACAATGTATGGTCTCATCTCTCAAACATACAGGAGCTGTCAGTTGTCAAAGCTGTCCCCTCCGTGGCCACACTCTTGGTGAAGGCTTTGCACTGGTCATCCGTTTGCTGGCAGAGGACACTGAGATTAATCCACCCGGGATCACACAATGGTGGCTGGAACACGTGGTTAAGGCCTCTCTCCCCACATCAGCCATTCTTCTGGAATTTGATAAAGACTCCCTTTCCCCCTGAATTTAAAGCCCCATCATTGCCTGCCAGGGTGAGAACAGGACTGATTTTTGCGACGCAGGAACCCCTGCCAGCTCCTGGCTCCTGGCGGCGTTTGCTGCAGAATTTAGACTGCAATAACTATTGAACACCCCATTATCCGGCTGCCTAATTAATGTAAATGATAGTTAATGTCCGCTCACTGAGTCTGATGTTTCTCAGCGGAGGCCCTGCCAGCCGCCTGGGCCCCATTCCAGGGGCGTTTATGGTGGCAGCCCCGCTCTGGCTTTGTTGAGTAACAGGTAAGTCGTGGCCTTAAATAATGAGGACAGAGGGCTAACGGGCCCCAAGAAGTGGGGAAGCGCAGTTCCCGAATGAGATGAGAGAGGCACTCCCTCCAAGGTTCTTTCCTCTCAGCCCCAGAGGCTCAACAGTTTTCTGAAACCCAAGTGGCAACATTTCCTAGGCCTTCCTGCAGGGACACCAAGGAGTGTTTCTCCCAGCCCCTGCACGGAGAATAAAACCCTAAAATCCCTGCCTCCCTCCAGCCTCACCTCAGCCCCAGCTACACGCTAGGGGACCAACCTGTCCAGGATTGCCCGGGACCACTGTGCAGTCTCAAGCAAACCTGCCAGAATGGTCTTTCCTGTTCACTGTCTGGCTTCTTTTAGCTCCGGGGGGAAGGGGGGCACACTAGATGCCACCCTCTCAGGAAGGGCTTCCCAGACCATCCTGTCTTAGTGATCCGCCTCCCCCCAGCGCTGGGGCACAAAGCTGTCTTTCCATGCCCGCAGGTCTGTCCCCACCCTGTAGAGAGGGCTGGGCCTCGCAGTGGCTGCCCACACTTCCCCGCCCCACTCATGGGTGGAACACAGGACGGGGTGGGGCTGGCCTTTGTTAGGGAGAACCTGTGTCCAGCTCAGTGCTGCTCATCCTGGCTGCACATTTCAACCATCTAGGGAGCTTCCCGAAGAATTCCAAAGGCAAGACCTCACCTCCCCAAAATTAAGCCAGAATTCCTTGGGGCGGGGCCCTGACATCTGCATGTTTTTAATCAGTGGTAGAAAAGCCTGGGTTCAGATCCCAACTCAGACACTCCCCAGCTGCATGGCCTCCGGCAAGTCGCTTGGCCTCTGGGAGTCGGGGCTTCCTCTTTGTACAGTAGGAATGTCTCCCCCGTGTTGTAAGAAATGAAAAGGGCCAGGCACAATAAGTCTCATTACTATTTGCTCTGTCCTGGCTCTTTCTGTTGCTGAATGGATAGTTCATGAGCATCAGGAACCAGTCTGAGAGCTGCGGCTTTGGAAATAGCTGTGTCTCACCACCCCAGACGTGTAGCCCCGGTCTCCAGGGTGACCACGGCTACACACAGGCCCGGTAGGCTGGGCCAGGTGCCCCTTGGCCCAGATACCAGGGGCCTGGATTTGTCACGACCCTTCCACTCTGTGTTATAAACACGCACCTGCCTCCTTGACTGTGAGCTCTGAGAAACCCATGCTGAGTCCCGGGGCTCAGCACAAAGCAGGCTCCGCGCAGGTACCGGGAGAGTGAATGAGGGCGGGAGCCAGTGAATGCGCCCACAGCTGGCATAGCCAGGCGCTCGTGGGTCATTTCAGGGCCCTCTCTGTGACAGGACTGTGCTTCCGAGAGGCTTCTCTTGACCACCCCACCCAGTGACCCACCTGCAGGCCAGCACATGTCCCAGCATGCCTTGCAGAGGGCACTTTGGACTAATGTTTTCAAAAAGTCTATTCCAGAA